>NC_059194.1:22016187-22351187 GCF_020615455.1 Coregonus clupeaformis | reverse complement strand
GAACTAAGATCTAGATTGGGTGATGGTCTATCAGAGAGAATCAGACCTTGTGGACATATCCAATACATCCATATCTGACAAACCAAGTCAGTATCAAGATCTCTATATGACTGGTGTATACTGTAACATGTACATGCATGTTTACTTTGAAAGGCAACCACTCCCTGTTCTACCCAGGATAACTTGGTGCTGTGATTAACGACTGTAACTGGCAAATGATGTGCACACTTTTTTATTTAAGATCAAATCAAATCAAATTGTATTTGCCACATGCGCCGAATACAACAGGTGAAATGCTTACTTACAGCCCTTAACCAACAATGCATTAATTTTTTTATAAAAAAGTAAAATAAAACAACAACAACAAAAAAGTGTTGAGAAAAATATGTAATAACAGTTGGGAGGCTATATACAGGGGGGTACCTGTGCAGAGTCAATGTGCAGGGGCACCGGCTAGTTGAGGTAGTTGAGGTAATATGTACATGTGGGTAGAGTTAAAGTGACTATGCATAAAAAATTAACAGAGTAGCAGCAGCGTAAAAAGATGGGGTGGGGGGGGCAGTGCAAATAGTCCGGGTAGCCATGATTAGCTGTTCAGGAGTCTTATGGCTTGGGGGTAGAAGCTGTTGAGAAGCCTTTTGGACCTAGACTTGGCGCTCCGGTACCGCTTGCCGTGCGGTAGCAGAGAGAACAGTCTATGACTAGAGTGGCTGGAGTCTTTGACAATTTTGAGGGCCTTCCTCTGACACCGCCTGGTATAGAGGTCTTGGAAGGCAGGAAGCTTGGCCCCAGTGATGTACTGGGCCGTACGCACTACCCTCTGTAGTGCCTTGTGGTCGGAGGCCGAGCAGTTGCCATACCAGGCGGTGATGCAACCAGTCAGGATGCTCTCGATGGTGCAGCTGTATAACTTTTTGAGGATCTGAGGACCCAATCCAAATCTTTTCAGTCTCCTGAGGGGGAATAGGCTTTGTCGTAACCTCTTCACGACTGTCTTGGTGTGTTTGGACCATGATAGTTATTTGGTGATGTGGACACCAAGGAACTTGAAGCTCTCAACCTGTTCCACTACAGCCACGTCGATGAGAATGGGGGCGTGCTCAGTCCTCTTTATTTTTCCTGTAGTCCACAATCATCTCATTTGTCTTGGTCACGTTGAGGGAGAGGTTGTTATCCTGGCACCACATAGCCAGGTCTCTGACCTCCTCCCTATAGGCTGTCTCATCGTTGTCAGTGATCAGGCCTACCACTGTTGTGTCGTCGGCAAACTTAATGATGTTGTTGGAGTCGTGCCTGGCCATGCAGTCATGGGTGAACAGGAAGTACAGGAGGGGACTGAGCATGCACCCCTGAGGGGCCCCCGTGTTGAGGATCAGCGTGGCAGATGTGTTGTTATCTACCCTTACCACTTGGGGGCGGCCCATCAGGAAGTCCAGGATCCAGTTGCAGAGGGAGGTGTTTAGTCCCAGGATCCTTAGCTTAGTGATGAGCTTTGAGGGCACTATGGTGTTGAACGCTGAGCTGTAGTCAATGAATAGCATTCTCACGTAGGTGTTCCTCTTGTCCAGGTGGGAAAGGGCAGTGTGGAGTGCAATAGAGATTGCATCATCTGTGGATCTGTTGGGGCGGTATGCAAATTGGATTGGGTCTAGAGTTTCTGGGATAGTGTTGATGTGAGCCATGACCAGCCTTTCAAAGCACTTCATGGCTACAGACGTCAGTGTTACGGGTCGGTAGTCATTTAGGCAGGTTATCTTAGTGTCCTTGGGCATGGGGACTATGGTGGTCTGCTTGAAAGAAGTTGGTATTACAGACTCAGTCAGGGACATGTTGAAAATGTCAGTGAAGACACTTGCAAGTTTGTCAGCACATGCTCGGAGTACACGTCCTGGTAATCCGTCTGGCCCTGCGGTATTGTGAATGTTGACCTGCTTAAAAGTCTTACTCACATCGGCTACGGAGAGCGTGATCACATAGTCATCCGGAACAGCTGGTGCTCTCATGCATGCTTCAGTGTTGCTTGCCTCAAAGCGAGCATAGAAGTGGTTTAGCTCGTCTGGTAGGCTTGTGTCACTGGGCAGCTCGCGGCTGTGCTTACCTTTGTAGTCTGTAATAGTTTTCAAGCCCTGCCACATCCGACGAACGTCAGAGCCGGTGTAGTAAGATTCAATCTTAGTCTTGTATTGACTCTTTGCCTGTTTGATGGTTCGTCGGAGGGCATAGCAGGATTTCTTATAAGTGTCCGGGTTAGAGTCCCGCTCCTTGAAAGCGGCAGCTCTACCCTTTAGCTCAGTGCGGATGTTGCCTGTAATCCATGGCTTCTGGTTGGGGTATGTACGTACGGTCACTGTAGGGACGACGTCATCGATGCACTTATTGATGAAGCCAGTGACTGATGTGGTGTACTCCTCAATGCTATCTGAAGAATCCCGGAACATGTTCCAGTCTGTGCTAGCAAAACAGTCCTGTAGTTTAGCATCTGCGTCATCTGACCACTTTTTTATTAACCGAGTCACTGGTGCTTCCTGCTTTAGTTTTTGCTTATAAGCAGGAATCAGGAGGATATAGTTATGGTCAGATTTGCCAAATGGAGGGCGAGGGAAAGCTTTGTATGCATCTCTGTGTGTGGAGTAAAGGTGGTCTAGAGTTTGTTTTCCTCTGGTTGCACATTTAACATGCTGGTAGAAGTTGGTCGAACGGATTTAAGTTTCCCTGCATTAAAGTCCCCTGCCACTAGGAGCGCTGCCTCTGGATGAGCGTTTTCCTGTTCACTTATGGCCTTATACAGCTCATTGAGTGCAATCTTAATGCCAGCATTGGTTTGTGGTGGTAAAAAGACAGCTATGAAAAATATAGATGAAAACTCTCTTGGTAAATAGTGTGGTCTACAGCTTATCATAAGATACTCTACCTCAGGCGAGCAAAACCTTGAGACTTCCTTAGTATTTGATTTTGTGCACCAGCTGTTGTTTACAAATATACACAGACCGCCTCCCCTTGATTTACCGGATGACGACCATAGTCGTGGATGATCAGTGGATGCTAGATTTGTACTTTGAACATTCAGTGTAAATTGCATAAAATGTTTATTTATTGAATGTGAATCTCATTATGTGATCCAGAAATTGTTGATTACATTAGATGTGTTCACAAAGTTGAAGTAATTGGGTTGAAGTTACTTCAGTAAAATGAAACATTATTTTTGTATTAACTGTGGTGTTTTTGGTTACTTGCAAAGTCAATTTCAAATGGGGATTTAGACCATAATAACTTTTATGGAGAGACATGGAAGTCAAAGGAGGGGATTTTGGGGGCGGGGTTGAGCTTCACCACTAATAAGAACTGTACAGTGCTTTACACTGTATGAGACAGCCATGGCAATACAGAACCACCACTGTAAACTCAGCATCAACATGTTGGTGCTTTTCGCCGTGGTCGTATCGTTGTCACTTGCGTCCGCATTTGCGGACCGTGTGCCGCGCACCTGTGGCACTTGCGAACCCAGCGTGTGCGACCCTCTTCCAGAGGAGGGCTGCAAGTCTGGCACGATTTTTGACTCCTGTGGTTGTTGTTCACTTTGCGCGTCTGGATCCGGGGAGCCATGTGGGGGGCGCGGAGCCACAGCCAAGCGTTGCGCCTCTGGACTGGAGTGCGTAAAGAGCGACAAGGACAAAAAGACTAAGCTCGGCGTTTGCGCCTGCAAGACCAACTACGAAGTGTGTGGCTCGGATGGGGTGACTTATAAAACTGGTTGCGACTTGAAAGTTGCCAGCCTGAAAGCGGTGAGCGAGGAGAAGCCTGAAATCAAGATCCTGAATAAAGGAAAATGCTCAACAGGTGAGAATGGGGGGAATGGCAGATAACGGTCCACTTATTTTACAGAGCGCAGTAGTAGGCTAGTGGAAATTGAATTCTGTCTATTTTGGAAACACTGCTTTTATTTGGTGTATCACGCTACAATAATTCTCATCCATGTCATATACATTCTGGCCTGATAGCCAATAGTTCACCAAGGGGCCTACGATATTACACTTTGGTGTGACTGTTCACTTTCATCTTGACTCATCTCTTCCCCTCAATCAGTAAGAGTTATTATATTATTATTTTTTATTTATTTTTAAGTGTGATATGCTTGCTATAAGCTTTCTGGCATAATCAATAACCATTTACACAATGCAAATAATGTTAATGTATTAACCACCACTGATGGTATCTCTCTATGACCTATTGTCAATGTTTGCCTAGCATGAACTGATTCTAAATGGTCTTGATTTGACTACTGTCCAATGCACCATCAACTTACATTGTTGTTGTACATCACTGTCACAATACACTGATTTGTCTTGGGACCCATGCAGAGACATGAGTGTTATCTAGTTACTTGATAGAAGAACTAACTGAGAACTATGGAAAATCTGTGGCACTGTCCGCTGGGTGTGGACAAGGTCTACATCATCCTCTATCTTTATAACCCTTCCAAAACAACCAGATCTAACTAAAGCCAGCCACTGAACATGCTGAAAGCTGTTGTCTCCAGTCAGGGGTGGCACCCTCTATATAACATATAGCCCTGAACAGACATGTCTGAGATTCCACCCTCCAGGGGAGGGATTGTACATTTTGTAAAGGAGGATGACTGTCGATCAAACAGCAGCGCCTCGCCTACAAACACACAGACAGGCCCTGTTGGTTTAAAGCAAAGCCAGCAGTGTCTAGTTCAGTGAACCTTCACATGATTAATTATAACTGCATGCCAGCTCTGGATTAGGCCGGCGAAAGGGTTCAAGACGTGGAAAAAGAAGGCGGGAAAAAACCTGGCTAGCTGGCAGAAAAAGTCGAATGGCCCCAGACTCTTGCTAATTTGCCCATATACAACAGGGCGAGGTCAGACAGCCACTTTAGCTGCACCCTGCGGGCTCTCAGACAGGTCAAAGTTAACATAACGTTAGAGGAATGTTGGCCTTGAACATTTAAAAAAAATCATTTTAGTCATTTAGCAGGCGCTCTTATCCAGAGCGACTTACAGTTAGTGAATGCATACATTTTCATACTCTCCACTCCAAGTTGTTCTTGTTTTCTCAGGGTTCATTGGCCTAGGGCTGTGGTTTCAGGGGAGGATTTTATTGACCTTACTTAACTGGTGACATTAAATTTCACCGGAACGCAAAACAACAGGGGCCTCTAACTATATGAGTCAGCGCTTATTTATGATCCTCATTATCATATCATATCCATTCCTTGGGTTGGAGTACATAGCATTGAAAAGACAACATAGTCAATCTTCCATAGGCCTGCTGTTTCGTCATAACATTGTTCTAAAGAGACCCTTACTTTGCAACCCTTGTCATTCAAAGCCTATTCATCATAACTAAAATAACATTTCAGTAAAGCTACGTTTTTGTCCACACTTGTGGATCAAATGTAAAGTATTATGTGCCAGAAGTGTGATGTGATGTAATTGCAACAAATTATTTTCTTGACCCATAGAAACTTACAGAAAATTATGTTTGAGCTAAACAGATTGCCAGCTTTGTTTTTCAGAATTAATAATAATTGTAATTGGTGCAAGTCAGCATAAAGCCTGTCCCAATGTTTCAAAGGCAATTACAGTAATGTCCAGTGTTCATATTGAGAAACTAAACAGAGGTCATGTTGAACTAATTCTGACTGGCATGAGAAAATCGAGGGGAGAAAGTATGCTTAATATTTCATCAAATTCCTAACTAACAGAATTAACTCCAAACTCCTTGATGTGGTCCATGTTATATCAGCTCCACCACTTACTGTAAGATTCCCATGAATTCCTTTTGGAACGGTTAAAAGGACTGGAGCCGCCATCTGTTCATGTATAACACGCTCACTCATTTATATAAAACGCATCAATCGGAACACAAACATTAAATTCCTGCTCTGACATTTCCGACCTGTATCATCTTGTCCCAGGGGATTACACCAGAGCTATCTCTGATTCCGCCCAAGGTAAAGATAAGTGTTACAGGTTGATTTGAAGGAGATATTAAATCCACTCAATTGTCTCACCTTTTTTTCTTTCTACCTATCCTCCTCTACAGCACCTGTCATTGTCACATCCCCTGGTGAGGTCTACAATGTCACAGGCTCCCAGGTCTACCTGAGCTGCGAGGCCATTGGAATCCCCACCCCTGTGATCACCTGGAAGAAGGTACTAGAAGGTTCAACAGTGAGGTCACTTGGACATGTTCAATTCAAATTTGAATCAACACTTTTCTAGGGTGTGGTACAAAAGAAAAGACAATCGCCCCATGCTTTGAGAAAACATTTCTACACGGGTGTCAGAAACACTCCCATGTATAGTTTAGTGTGATGGTCCAAATAACTGTACATACGGTAGATTGTTAATGTATTTTCCTATGTCTAGATATTCATACGTCCCCTTCCACTGATTGTTGATTTGGGCTCTATATTTGAGGACACAATGGATGAAAGCGATATGACCATAGAGGATATGAAGTTAACCACACACTGACACAATAGCACAGGACATGAGGGGTTAGAGGGGAAATCCTCAATTATTATCAGATCTTTACAGTCAAGGCTTTACTTATACTCACGGTCAGCAGTCAACATTCATAACATTTAAGATAAAAAACAAAAAGGCATGAAATGCCCATTGGTTTCACATAGACAATACATCAGTGAGGATAATTGAGGATGAGGCCAAGAAAAGAATGAAGGAAAGGGGAAGGGAGCGGAGATAAACAGGGCCATGGAAAGGCAGGATGCATGACGTCAATGTGGAGAACACAACTCATCATTCCTGGACAGACCATGAAGATAACCTGATTGCTTACAGCAAGAAAACAGATATAATCAAGATGGAAATCTGGAAGTTTCAGGGATAAACAAAAATGTATTCCTGCACTGAAAAAGAGAGAGCGGGTTTGAATTTATATACATTTTGACGTTGTAAGTATGGTTTTATTGATTTGATTAGCCCAAACGCCCACACTCTCGCAGCTCAACAGGATGTTGCTTTTTTCGAATGGAGCCCATAGATTTGAGATTTGCCTTGACCTGTTAAATCTGACCTATTTAGCAATCAATGCCTATGTAACTGGTGTTAGGGATTTTCCTTTAAAGAGCCAGTCACACACATTAAATAGCAGAACTTGAGGAATTAAGGGTGAGCTTAGCAACCACATTCCTCTTTCTCTCGTAGTGGAGGGGCCCCATTATGTTTTAATTACAGTAGCTAGTGGGCCTGTCATGGTCCTAATCAAATCAAATTTTATTTGTCACATGCTTCGTAAACAAACGGTGTAGACTATCAGTGAAATGCTTAATTACGGGCCTTCCCAACAATGCAGAGAGAGAGAAAAAAGAGAAATAGTATGAAAATATAAAAATAATAACACAAGGAATAAATAGAAAAATAATAACACACAGAATAATAACAAAATGAGTAATGATAAGTTGGCTATATACACGGGGTACCAGTACCGAGTCCATGTGCAGGGGTGCGAGGTAATTGAGGTAGATATGTACAGTGCTTTCAGAAAGTATTTATACCCCTTGACTTTTTACATTTACATTTACATTTTAGTCATTTAGCAGACGCTCTTATCCAGAGCGACTTACAGTTAGTGAATACATATTTAATTTTTATACTGGCCCCCCGTGGGGGGGGTTACAGCCTGAATTCAAAAATTTAAATGAAAAGCTGAAATGCCTTGAGTCAATAAGTATTCAACCCCTTTGTTATTGCAAGCCTAAATAAGTTCAGGAATACAAATTTGCTTAACAAGTCACATAATAAGTTGCATGGACTCACTCTGTGTACAATAATAGTGTTTAACATGAACGACTACTTCATCTCTGTACCCAACACATACAATTATCTGTAAGGTCCCTCAGTCGAGCAGTGAATTTCAAACACCAACTCAACCACAAAGACCAGGGAGGTTTTCCAATGCCTCACAAAGAAGGGAACCTATTGGCAGATGGGTAAAAATAAAAAGCTGACAATGAATATCCCTTTGAGCATGGTGAAGTTATACATTACACTTTGGATGATGTATCAATATACCAAGTCACTACAAAGATACAGGCGTCCTTCCTAACTCAGTTGCCGGAAAGGAAGGAAACCGCTCAGGGATTTCACTATGAGGCCAATGGTGACTTTAAAACAGTTACAGAGTTTAATGGCTGTGACAGGAGAAAACTCAGGATGGATCAACATCATTGTAGTTACTCCACAATACTAACCTAATTGACAGAGTGAAAAGTAGGAAGCCTGTAGAGAATACAAATCTCCCAAACATGCATCCTGTTTGCAAAAAGGCACTAAAGTAATACTGCAAAAAATGTAGCAAAGCAATTAAATGTTTGTCCTGAATACAAAGTGTTATGTTTGGGGCAAATCCAATAGAACACAGTACTGAGTACCACTCTCCATATTTTCAAGCATAGTCTAGGCTGCATCATGTTATGGGTATGCTTGTAAAAGGACTGGGGAGTTTTTAAGGATAAAAATTAAACGGAATGTAGCTAAACACAGGCAAAATCCTAGAGGAAAACCTGGTTCAGTCGACTTTCCACCAGAAACTGGGAGGTTAATTTACTTTTCAGCACGACAATAACCTAAAACACAAGGCCAAATCTATACTTGCTTACCAAGAAGACTGAATGTTCCTGAGTGGCCGAGTTACAATTTTGACTTCGATTTACTTGAAAATCTATGGCAACACCTGAAAATGGTTGTCTAGCAATGATCAACAACCACGTTGACAAAGCTTGAAGAATTTTGAAAAGAATAATGAGCAAATGTTGCACAATCCAGTTGTGGAAAGCTCTTAGAGACTTTCCCAGAAAGACTCAAAGCTGTAATCGCTGCCAAAGGTGATTCTACAAAGTATTGACTCAGGGGTGTGAATACTTATGTAAATGAGATTTCATTTTAAATACATTTGCAAAAATGTCTAAAAACTTGTTTTCACTTTGTCATTATGGGCTATTCTGTGTAGATGGGTGAGAAAAAAATCTATTTAATCAATTTTGAATTCAAGTTGTAACAACAAAATGTGGAATAAGTCAAGGGGTATGGTAACTTTCTGAAGGCACTGTATGTTGACAATGCTTTTTGTCACATGCATCTGTCATTTGTATTTTTCATTTAATTTTTAGCTATGATTCTGCTTTATTACAGCAAAACATAGACTCCTGCCTTCACTTATGTCATGCATGATAGTTCCTCGCACTAGGCCTAATAGCTCATGCATTAGGCTACTGTACATCTAGGCCTATCTTTTTATTTTATTGAACCTTTATTTTATCAGGGAGTCATACTGAGACCAAGGTCTCTTTTACAGAAAATACACACATCAAAATATAAATACAAAATGCAAGCAGAAAGAAAAACACGGTCATAAATAACAAACACATTCATCAGTAATAAGGTCCTCAATCAGCTTTCTGAATTTCGCTAGAGGCACCAGAACATAAGATTTAAGAACATTTTGAAGATTGTTCCACAAATAAGGTGCAAGAAAACTAAAAGCTGATTTACCTAACTCAGTAGTAGAGACCAAAGGAATTTCCAGAGTTAGCCATTTCTGAGACCGGGTGTGGTAACTCTTATGTGTCACGTTGTATAATGATTAGAAGACAGGCACAGGAATGCGTATTAGGGGTTGTATTACTCCACCCAACACAAACACACATATATATACATACAAAAGGGATGTAACCCAAACAATGAGCGAGGTGTAACCTCTACACAATACACGGGACGAGACCTGTAAACAACCAGCGCACAATACACGGTACTCACGAGACCAACGGACATGGGCCAATAATGGACAAGGACAATGGGGAACAGAGGGCACATATATACACATACTAATCAGGGGGAATGGGAACCAGGTGTGCGTAATGAGACAAGACAGTCCAGGGTTGGTGGTAATGATCCATGTCAGTGACGCCTAGAAAGCCAGTGATGTAGACCTCCGGAACTGGTGAACGGAATGAGCAGCAGTACCGGGGGGATCCGTGATAGTATGTCTAAAGTCAATGGGTATGATGTCTTTCTGAAGGCACTGTACATATAGGTAAGGATACACTTACTAGGCAACGGGATAGATAATAAACAGTAACATCAGCGTATGTGATGAGTTAAAGGAGTTAGTGCAAAATGGTCAATGCAGATATTCCTGGTAGCTAGCCATTGGTTAACTATTTAACTAACTATTTAGCAGTCTTATAGCTTGGGGGTAGAAGCTGTTCAGGGTCTTGTTGGTTCCAGATTTGGTGCTTCGGTACCGCTTGCCGTGTGGTAGCAGAGAGAACAGTCTATGACTTGGGTGGCTGGAGTCTTTGACTATTCTTAGGGCCTTCCTCTGGCACTGCCTGGTATAGAGGTCCTGGATGGCAGGGAGATTGGCCCCAGTGATGTACTGGACCGTACGCCCTACCCTCTGTAGCGCCTTGCGGTCGGATGCCAAGCAGTTGCCATACCAAGCAGTGATGCAGCCAGTCAAGATGTTCTCAATGGTGCAGCTGTAGAACTTTTTGAGGATCTGAGGGCCCATGCCGAATATGTTCAGCCTCCTAAGGGGGAAGAGGCGTTGTCGAGCCCTCTTCATGACTGTGTTGATGTTTGTGGACCATGGTAGTTCCTTAGTGATGTGGACATTGATGAACTTGAAGCTCTCAACCTGCTCCACAACAGCCCTGTCGATGTGGATGGGTGTGTGGTCGGCCCTCTGTTTCCTGTAGTCCACGATCAGCTCCTTTGTCTTGTTGACATTGAGGGAGAGGTTGTTGTCCTGGCACCACCCAGACAGGTCTCGGACCTCCTCCATGTAGGCTGTCTCATTGTCGACGGTGATCAGGCCTACCACTATCGTGTCGTCTGCATGATGGTGTTTGAGTCGTGCGCGGCTACGCAGTCGTGGGTGAATAGGGAGTACTGGAGGGGACTAAGCACACACCCCTGATGGGCCCCCGTGTTGAGGGTCAGTGTAGCGGATGTGTTGTTGTCTACCCTCACCACCTGGGGGCGGCCCATCAGGAAGTCCAGGATCCAGTTGCAGAGGGAGGTGTTTAATCCCAGGGTCCTTAGCTTAGTGAGAAGCTTTGGGGGGACTATGGTGTTGAACGCTGAGCTGTTAGAGTGAAGGTGATGACTATGACCGGGTTAAGTCCTATCTACTATGGAGAACTAGAGCCTGGAGACAGTAATGTCCGGGCCTCCTGAAGAACAGCTCTCAGCTTGCCTCAAAAGCCCCTCAGATAGAGTTGATTCGATTAGTTAGTTATTAAGTTAACTGTTGTTTTCCCAGGTCACCAGCGGAAAACAGAGAATGGAGCTGCTTCCAGGAGACAGAGACAACCTGGCCATTCAGACCCGTGGAGGACCTGAGAAACATGAGGTCACGGGCTGGGTCCTGGTGAGTCCAACCAGCCCACACACACATAAACACACAGATATGCACACTACTTGAAATATTTTAGCTGTCATACAGACTTGTGGATCTTCCCCCACAGACACAAATCAGTCAAATACCTCAAAGACCACACACAGAGTTAGTAAAGGTAAAAATATAGCATAGGGTGGAAGAGTTATGTATTAGATAGCTGACCATTATTTATGCTATGTATTTATAATTATAAATTGGGAGGTTCGAGCCCTGAATGCTGATTAGTTGAAAGCCGTGGTATGTCAGACTGTATACCACGGGTATGACAAAACATTTATTTTTACTGTTCTAATTACGTTGGTAATCAGTTTATAATAGCAATAAGGCACCTCGGGGCTTTGTGGTATATGGCCAATATACCACGGCTAAGGGCTGTATCCAGGCACTCCACGTTGCGTCGTGCATAAGAACAGCCCTTAGCCGTGGTATATTGGCCATATACCACAGCCCCTCGTGCCTTATTGCTTAAACATTACCTGAGGCACATTCCAAAGTTATCCATGAACGCTACTCATTGACTTGTTCTGTTCAGAGCCTCTACATAACAGAGAGTTTAATAGAAATGCAACTCCTTCGTCAATGTCTCAGTGAATGAACAGAAAACATTGGTTGGCCCTGTTCAGGGGTTAGAGCTATATCTAGCTCTTCCTCCCTCTCTTTTCGCTCTCAGGATTCCGCTCCCCTGCTGTCAAACATCACATTCTTTCAATTTCTTCATCTCAGTTCAGAGTATTTATCTTCCATGATGATTTGTTACCATGTTTTCTTCATTGGCCATCTTCCATTGTAGATGTCTGTACTTGTGAGAAGTAAATGTCTAAACACCTACACAGGTGCAAGCCGGCACTGGACAGCAGTTATACAACTGCAAACAATCCTGAACGCTTGAAATGGCGCCCATGCTCTGTCGAAATGAGCCGAGTTTGGCTGGGAGAGAGAGTTTGAGGATGTGTCTGTGTCCCTTGCAGCTGCTTGTTTACTGCAGACTATAACATGTGTTCTGCTAAAAATCACATTAGGCTATAATAACCGCCGCCACCATGCTTTTCAGATCTCGCCGCTCACCAAGGAAGAGGAGGGTTCGTACGAGTGTCACGCTGTCAACGTCAAGGGAGAAGCCTCAGCGGTGGGCACCATTCACGTGGTGGAGTCCATCGATGACATCCCTGTCAAGAAAGGTACTCAAGCGCCCCTTCTCTATCGCACTCCTATTTTACTCTTATTTCTACTTTTTTTCATGTTAAATCTAAACCCACACACTATGGCACCAAAGGTCATATCTACCCTTTATACATTGATTTGTCTCTTCAGGTTTGCATGAGCTGTGTCTGTACATGTGCGTCCTTGTATGGGTACATTCAGTGTGTGTGTGACTTATTTGGAATTCAGGCCCTCTAGCCCGTGGTGACCATACCGTCTTGACACGTTTAGGATTGCCTGCTTTGCTTTTGGCTTTTGGCTCGGCCCACATCACTTGGCTCTCTTGACAGGGCTAGATGGTTGCCTTTACAAGGCGCGTCTCACTGGGGTTGACACATGCACTTCATTGACCTGCCTTTAAAGCTTTGCTCCATGGGAAAGAACCTGGATGTTTGAGTGAAAACGCCATCAGATCCCAATGAAAAGGTTAGCTCTACCTTTAGGTGATCTCCCATCCCTGGTGGTCTGTGATGATGGATACTATTAAAAACAATAAACCATTTCCAAGGCACGCTCTCCATCGTGCAAGATCCTAATCACTTCTCCCTCATTACCAGTGATCTAAAAAGGAATCAGGGCTAGGAAGGCGATACAAATCTGATGAAAACCGATCCAAGTATTCAGGTCTTCCCCATCATTGGTCATAATTTGTATGTTTTATTTATTTAATATTTTTTGCACCTTGGGTCTGAGAAAAGCGCTTTACAAATTAAATGAAGTATTATTATTTATTATAAACAGTACCAGTTAAGGACCCTTACCCTAGACATTCACTTACCTCTTTAATAAATTAACTTGCCTCTTTATTAAATTCACTTACCTCTTCAAAAAATGTACTTCCCCAATATATGTCATCGTGTTCTTGTCTGTGTCTCTTCCAGTGGCCAAGGATGATGAGCTGTAAGGCGTCTCAGCACAGCAGGGACTCAGTGGTGGAGAGGAGGGAGCAGCCCCAAGCCCCCCATCCTCGACTATCCCACCGCTGACACAAGTAGACTTGCACACTGACTGAGAAAGAGGACCAACACCCATTATTAGCATCACAGAGATCAATCATATTTATAATTGATTTGCTATTTGATAACAAGTCACAGTTTTCATAGTTATATTCAGTATACTGTGTATGCACAAACATCAAAATTGCATCTCACGGCATTGAAAGTTACCATCGTAGACATCCACAAGACACATCTAGGCCTCTCACACACATTATTTCTTCTCAGTGGCATCACACACAAGTCATTCTTTAATATGTACAAGTAACTGCCAAAATAATTGAAACACTTGAGTAAATGAGGGATACAAAGTATATTGAAAGCAGGTGTGGTTCCTGACTTAATTAAGCAATTAACATCCCATCATGCTTAGGGTCATGTATAAAAATGCTGGGCAGGGCATTATTTTGGCTACCATGGTTATGCCCCCATAGGATGACAATGCGCCCATCCACAGGGCACGAGTGGTCACTGAATGGTTTGATGAGCATGAAAACTATGTAAACCATATGCCATGGCTGTCTGTCACCAGATCTCAACCCAATTGAACACTTAGGGCAGATTCTGGAGTGGTGCCTGAGACAGCGTTTTCCACTACCATCAACAAAACACCAAATGATGGAATTTCTCATGATAGAATGTTGTTGCATCCCTCCAATAGAGTTCCAGACACTTGTCTAATCGATGCCAAGGTTCATTGAAGCTGTTCTGCCTTGTGGTGGCCCAATACCCTATTAAGACGCTTTATGTTGGGGTTTCCTTTATTTTGGCAGTTACCTGTATGTGCGCACACACAAAGTAATTGCACATATGCATGCCCAGTCAAACTCACCAGTATTTCACATCTGCCTCACCCTTACTCTTCCACCATCTCTTCTTTTTATGTAGTTTGCTGTTTTTGTGAATGTATTTACTCTAAAGAATTTTACCCTGGGTGCCTGCACTCAAAAATATTATATTTCAAGGCAATCATGGTTGGCCAAGGCAGAAACATACTGACACGCAGGCTAAAAATAACTAAAATCACAACTTGAAAAATGAATGAATATGAATAAATCCTTACATTCGAGATTCTATAAAAAAAAAAGATTTAGTTTTTCTTTGACCTCCTGAAAAGTACACAAATCATTATTTCCCTTGATATGGTGCTTGACAAGCCATAAAGCCGTGCCTTTGCAAAAACCATTGTGTGGAGTGAGCGATCTGGAATGACAGGCAGGCAAACCAGACACATAAGGCTTTCTCTGGCATTCATATAACCCCAGTGCTCTTATACTAGGGGTTTAGCTAACAAACCACACAGTGGCGGATGTCTGGGGATGTACTGTAGGGTATATTGAGCAAACGACAAGTTTGAAATGGCGTACAAAAAGGAGGCTTTATGTTGGAATGTAGAGATCCACTTTCGGTGCTATTGCTAAAAGTCCGCGACTCCAATGAAGAGGCCAGAGGACATTGCTTTTACCAAAATGTTGCTAGTTTTTCAGCTTAAGTATGTATTTTCTGTATTTGTATGGTTTACTAACATTGATGTTCCTACCATGTGACACGTGCTGTACATCACTAATAAATACAAAATGGACTACAAGTTGTTGCTATTTCGATATTACATGATCAAGACTTCTGCACAGAACAGTGTAACACTATGAAATAATTTGTCACATATATATATACATATATATACATATATATATATACATACATACATACACAGAGTGCCAGTCTGAAGTTTGGACACACCTACTCATTCAAGGGTTTTTCTTTATTTTTACTATTTTCTACATTGTAGAATAATAGTGAAGACAAAACAATTAAATAACACATATGGAATCATGTAGTAACCAAAAAAGTGTTAAACAAATCAAAATATATTTTATATTTGAGATTCTTCAAATACCCACCCTTTGCCTTGATGACAGCTTTGCACAGTCTTTTTTGGTTACTACATGATTCCTACAATGTAGAAAATAGTAAAAAATTAAGACAAACCCTTGAATGAGTAGGTGTGTCCAAACTTGACTGGTACTGTGTATACACACACACTATATATCCGTTTTTCAAATCCACATAAAGCTAGCTAGCTCAATACCAACACTGAATGAAGAACTACAGTGACAACAAATTAAAAACCAACCTTTATTTATTCTAGTTTGACAAAAACAACACAGACGATGTTCCTTCCGTTCCAAAACAGCGATATCACAACAACAAAAAATGTTGCCAGACAAATCGTGGGAGCCAAAATAAGTTGACTGTTGCGTTTAGTTTTTGTCTCGTCATGCTCCATTTCTCCCACTGAGATAAGCGATGTCCTCGACATTCCTACAACACTATTCAATTCCTGTTGACTCGACAGGGGTTTGGTAGTGCTCCTAACTGGTCATCATGCGAGGGGCGATGCTCATGGACATGAGCTCCTGGAAGAGCAGCTTGCAGGCATACGGCATTCTGACCAGAGAGATCTGACAAGAAAGGGTGGAAACGGTTACATTGTACAAACATCTTATTCGATAAATCTCCAACAAAACTAAGGCTAAAGCTTTTTTATAGTCCTGTTGGAACACTTTAAAAAGTATATAGGACACATTTCACTATACTGTATAGTTAGAATTCAGAATTGACATTCTGGTTACAGTAATAAAGGTATAGTGGATATAAACAACATGTGAATAGGCCGGGACACTGGTGGTGGTGTTGTTCCGCACCTGTGTTTTGTTGCGACAGCCCCTGCACTCGTAGGTGTGTGTGCGGGTGTTGGCGATGGCCATGAGGCCACAGAGGTTGCAGACGTGGACCTGGTAGGGGTCAGATGCCTCGAACAGCCTCTCACGCAGGAACTGAGCCGCGCCGTGGGCTATCTGACAATCACGCTCCATCTCCCCAAAACGAAGACCTCCATCACTGGGTGCAAAATGAGAGCATGGTTAGTTAAAGCGGCAATCTGCAGTTGCTACATCAAGTTTTGGACTTTAATGATACATAGCCATTGATTCTTGAAGAATATAACTTATAAATGCCTCATGAGCTTAGTTCAACTGTCGTACCCCATCAGAACCTAACATTTTAGCTTGTTTTACGGCATTATTTGTAAACAAAGTAAATGTAAACAAACACTTTATAGCCTCAAAACATGGTTAAAACTATAATTTGGATATCATGTCAGTCCTTGCATCCATAGCTCTGTCTATGAATTTCAGAGTGGTTACATTTCTCCAGGGCCATCCCTCAGCTTTTTACCAAAACACATGCGGGGTGACTGCTTTGTTATTGTTTCAAGTAAGGATTCTAGATTTAAGTAGGCAAGATCAAGGCCTGTATTCATAAACCATCTGATCTAGAGGTGCTGATCTAGGATCAGGTCCCTCTCCCCCTGTGCATTTGTCATCTAAAAGACATAACTGATCCTAGTTCAGCTCCCACTTAAAGTTGCTTAACAAATACGATCCCAGGAATGCATACCCAGTACACTCACATAGTGCCATAAAGGGATAAAGTCCTACGTTAAATAATTCTTAGTGTTCTTACCGTGATCTGCCCTCCATGGGCTGTCTGTTGAGGATCTGGACTGGGCCTCGGGCCCGAGAGTGGATCTTGTCGTCCACCATGTGCTTCAGGCGTTGGTAGTATGTGGGCCCGAGGAAGATCTGAGAGGTAATCTTACGGCCGGTGAAACCGTTGTACAACACCTAGAAGGGAAAAATGAGGCCAGTTAATTGTACTCTATAGACAGACTAGTGTGAAATTGCTCAGTCTGAAATAGCTACTATAGAAAGTAGATGTGAATGGTAAAGGGGGCTGATGTCCTGACCTCGTTGCCTCTCAGGTGATAGCCGTATTCAGACAGCAGGTTGGAGACTTTCTGCACGTTGACCGCATCGTTGAAAGGCGTGGCGTCACCAATCTCTCCTTTGTTGGCTGAAACCTACATGGTGAAAGGAGAGGGTGAAAACATTGCTACAAGAAAACTCCCATCCATACACTACACTTGATTTCCATGACGAAAGTCTAAAAACTTAAACGCTCTGCTTGCTTTTAATTTAACAAACATTAATACTCACTGACCTTTGTAATTTGTAAAAGACCCTATCTAGATGACAGACAATCTTATTGGTTTACCTTAATAGTTTACTGTCACATTCTTCAGAGGTCTCAACATAGGAGTAATAAAAGTACAAATGAAGTGGGGGGAGGAGTCATTAGACACGTGACAGTACCTTGCCCTGCAGGCACTCGATCAAATGGCCGACTGTCATACGAGAGGGGATGGCGTGGGGGTTGATGATGATGTCTGGGGTAATTCCCTCGCAAGTGAAGGGCATGTCCTGTGGAAAGTATCGGAACAATGGACATAGTTCACTTACAAAAACTTGTGTGAGGGTTCCAATTTTCTGAACCAGTTCTTCTAAGGCATAACCTCTTGCTGGAATGTGGCACATTCTACAGACTTCCATGTTCTATCTAAATCAGTTTTATAGTATATACTGGGACGTGGTTTACTTAGCATTTCCTGTGAAGAGGCCTTTAGCTTTATTTATGTTTAGGTTCAGTCTAAACACAATGTTTCTAGGCCATTGAATAAACATAATGATAAACATTGCCTGGCTCAATGTCATACTGTGTAGTCTACTTAAGAATGAGTAGTCCTGTAGACTATGCATGAGCAGCATGTGTCCAATACGTTACCTCCTGTCTGTACTGAATACCACAGGTACCCTTCTGCCCGTGTCGACTGGCAAACTTGTCACCAATCTGGGGGATACGAACAGAGCGAACCTGGAAGAAGAAACAAATGGAGTTCGAGTTAAATCATGCCACAAGTAGGCCGAGTGTAAAGTGTAAGGAGGCTTCATAACCTTATGGCCCAAGGTTAGAGGGTGCAATATCCAACCAGTGGAGCTCATGTTTTATTTAGTCAATCTGTCAACAACTCTGATTTGGTATCTCGGGCTTGTTGCTTCTATGGAAGCAATCATGCTCGTAAAACTCAACTCATGACAAATTCAAACCTGCACCTAGTGCAGATGACCTTCCTGCCTACTCTAAACTTCACAAATAAGTAGAGCTGTCAACAGGGGTAATTTGTTACCGTTAGTTTGTCATTTTTACAGCCTACTACTGCATCGTCAACTTGACACAATATGCCTCCTGGGGGAAGCTAGAGGACTCAGGACGCACCCTGATCTTGCAGAACTTGTAGCCCTCCTGGTTGAGGGTGACCATGACTTGGTCCACGATGCCCGTCTCGCTGGTGCGGAGGAAGGTGCTGCAGTCCCTCTTGGTGTAGCGGCGGTTGGTGCTGTCCAGCTCGTCGTCGGTCTCCGGCAGGGTCACTGTCTTGCCGATGATCACGTCCTCGCCGGAGACACGCACACCGGGAGCTATCAAGCCGTCGTCGTCCAGCTTGTCGTAAATGGCGTGCCTCATACCTGGGGGAAGGCAGAGGCATTGGGTTGTTCAATGAACACTTATCTTTGTATGAATGGCAATTTAAGGGAAGCTGCTGATGGAAAATGTATGAGATTATGGAAATAGTAGGCTCCGATTTTCTTTATATATTTGTAGATGCCAAAGATGCCTAGTACGTACCCGAACATGTTTCGCGTGTGGGTTTTTCAAAGACTTCCTCCTGATCAAAACCTTTCTTTGACTCTTGTTCTTTGTAGGAGCGGTAGAACACAGACCTGAAATAAAAAAACATGAATTACACCAACGTCTTAAGTCATTTTCACAGCAAATTTCTGTCTTCAAATCACAACACATACCTGAAGAATCCACGGTCCACCGCAGAGCGGTTCATGATGACAGAGTCCTCCTGGTTGTAGCCAGTGTACGCCGCAATAGCTACAATAGAATTGATACCTAAACGAGGCACAAATGGAGGATTTTAACGAGCCAGAACTAGAATATGGCAGAAATCTTTAGGTCAGAGTTAAGGGGTGTTATTGGCTGCTAATTCTGCAGCGCTCCAGTTCTTACCTGCTGGAAGCTCTCTGAAACGCAGGTACTCCATAGAGCGGGTGGTGACTAAGGGTTTCTGGGGGTAGTAGAGCACATGGGCCAGGGTGTCCATCCGCACATGGAAGTTGGTGATGTACACACCCATGGCTTGTTTACCCATAGCAGACTGGTACGTGTTTCTGGGAGACTACAGAGGGGAAAAGATGGGGGGAAATTGTATTAATCGGTTAACAGTTAAAACAGGGGCATATAATTGAGAAATCGTGTGATACTGTATACCAAGACTGATAAAAATCTTAATTTAGAATGTTTTATAGTCTTGTCATAGATAATACCATTGCACCTAAATCAATCACACCAACAAGAAAATATATTATAGGAGGTTAATATTTTTTGCCGTACCTGGTTGTGATCGGGGAAGGGGATGATGGAGGCACAGACTCCCAGGATCATGGAGGGGTGGATCTCACAGTGGCTGTATGTAGAACAGTAGGCCACGCCCTTCTCCTGGAGGTCGTCAGGGGTCATGGCCAGCATCACAGTCTCCTCCTCCAGGGTGTCGATGTACTCCACCACGCCGCTGGCCACCAGGTCCTGCCAACTGTAGTTGTTGTACTCCCTCTCCTTCAGCTGGTCAATGTGTCTCCTCTTCAGCAGCAGCTTCTGTTTCTCTACGATCAGCAGAGGACGACAGATCCTCCCTGCGTCTGTGTAGATGCGGATCTCCCTCTCTCGGATGTCTCTGATCATGGACACCTAGAAACAGGGGTAAACACTGATCAGAACAACACAGAAAATCAGGATAAGGGATATTGTGTTTGTAGGTTAACTTAAATGAATAATAATATCATAAATAATGAAAATGTCAGAAAAGCTGAAATTCCCGGAAAAATCATATCCCTTACCTCAGACACAATGATGTCCATCTGCCTTCTCAGTTTCCTCAGTGTGTTCATCAGCTGCTCTGGGTCCTTGTGTATACCCACCCAGCAGCCATTCACAAAGATCTTTGTGGCACTGTTAGTGTTGAATTAATGAAGAAAAACTTCAGCTAAAATACAGATAAGATAGGTTGACAAACTATACAAGTCACTCAGACATGAAAGACTGAGAATGTTTAGATATTTTCTGGACTGATAAAGAGCAGTGTGCTGCCATCTGCTGGACTCACTCTGCGATGGCTGCCGGTGAGATCTCCTCCAGGTTCTCCATGCTCCACTCCTCCAAGAACTCCAGGATGGGAGAGGGCTGGGAGCCCACAGAGATGTAGGCCATGAGGGCCAGGTTCTTCACCAGGCCTACAGCATGACCCTGGAGATACCAGATAGACAGTGGGAGGCACAAAGACAGGAACAAAGTAAGAGGGGACAATAGCATATCAATGACTAGCCTTCCTTGACTGCGAGCTTAATTCTTTGAGGGTAACCTCAACCTTAAAATATGGCATGATACAACAATAGCCTTTGATATGAACACAGATATAATTTGGGTTGGTTTTGGACATACCTCGGGGGTCTCGGCAGGGCACACCATGCCCCACAGTGTGTTGTGAAGCTGCCTGGGCTTGGCTAGCTTGCCATCTCGACCGATGGGGGAGTTCACCCGTCGAAGATGGGAGAGGGTTGAGGCAAAGGTCAAGCGGTTCAACACCTAACGAGATAAAGAACACAAAAAGTTCTGGTTTGGAATGACAACAATCATCTTGTAGCAGCATAATGGCAAACTGAGACTAAAATATATAGATATGTGTACGAGGTGTCTTCTGTACTGTGTTACCTGGGACACTCCAGCTCTGGCCTGATGGGCCTTCTTGACGTCACCCCAGTTCCCCGTGGCCAGAGAGTACTTCAGGCCATCGGAGATGATGCGCGTCTTGATGGCCAACTCCAGGTTGAAGTCTTTCCCTCTGTCAATGAACTTCTGGGCGTATATGCGGATCTCTTTCAGCAGGTTCTTGAACATTCTAAACGTGTCAACATAAATGAAAAAGAGCTTGATTAAAGTTCCAGGCTTGGTATCCCATTGACTTCATTAATATTCACCAAATGATCAGTTTGGATAGGAGTGCGGTTTACACAAAGTAGCCCAACATCTGTGAATTATAGCTTTATAGATAATTTATAGTTTTATAGAGGTGTTCCTTCAGGGCCTTACCCACGGAACAGGAAAGCCAACAGAGGCCCAGCCAGGTCCAATCTTTTGTTGCCGTAGTGATCCCTGTCATCCAGCTCTCTTCTGCCCAGGGCAGCCAATAGCAGTCTGTGGACCATGTACCTACAAACAGACCCAGATATACACACCGAGTTAGGCTAATACATCAAGCACAACAACAACAACATATTGGTCTTTATGCAATCAGTAAGATCATGCTGTCATAACCATAGAATTACATATAGAATCTCCAACAGAAACCTGGTGAATTATAGGATCTCTATGATTATTACATTAATATAACATAATAAAAACATACCCTAAGAAATAGGCCTTTTTGGTCTCACAGAAGTCACTGACTCCGACGTGGGGGAGCACCTCCTTCTGCAGCACCTCCTTGGCGTACTTGATCCTCCTCTCTTTGGTGACACCGGGCTTAGCACCACGAGAGCCGATGAAGTTCAGGGCCACGTTCTGCTCCTGGATCACAAAGGCCTCGTCCAGGGAGGGCTTGACCTGGTGGAGCACAGCACATCAGAGGTGTGGATGGATGGTTGGGCGGTGAGAGAGAGAGAGAGAGAAGGAATATGTTTCATGTGTCAGTTACAATGTAGAACTTTTACCATCTCCATCATCTCAGGGTCGTCAAAGTCGTAGATTATGTGCTCCAGGATGTCTCTGTCGGACACAAAGCCCAAGGCTCGGAACACTATGATGATGGGCACCTCCTGTCTGATGTAGGGCAGAGTGGACACGATCCTCTGACCAATGGCACTTTTCTTAACCCCCTGGGAGAAAAAGAAACAAAGAGAGTCAACATTTGGGTGCAGTAGCAGAGGAAAGAGAACCTAACGGCAACTTTGCCAGCAAATTCAGACAAGGTATATTTTGGTGTTCAAGGTTGTTTGTTTCTCACCTGTCCTCCCCTGGCCATCATGCTGACCCAGATGGAGCTGGTGGGGCGCGAGGAGTTCTCCAGGCAGGAGCGGCACTCCCCTGTGTACGCGTACTTTGAGTCCTTCTTGGCAAAGACATACACTGTGTTCGTCGCCATCTTTTCTTGGGCAATCAGGACCTGCACACCAAACACAACAATTGTTATCAATAAAACATCCTCTTCAAGCAAAAGCAGGTGTTTCTCAGGTGCTTCGTGAAAAGTATTGAAGAAACAAGGGTACCCCAATAAAAACATCCTCTTCAAGCAAAAGCGTGTGTTTCTCAGGTGCTTCGTGAAAAGTATTGAAGAAACAAGGGTACCCATACACACAAGGCCAGACATAAATCCCACCCTCCACCCCCAATCTCTCTTTCTTCTTCTACCTTCTCAGAGCCGTTGATGATGAAGTAGCCCCCAGGATCTAGCGGGCACTCGTTGAGCTCACAGAGATCACGGTCCGTTAGGCCACTGAGCAGGCAGTAGGTGGAGCGCAGCATGATAGGGATCTTGCCGATGAAGGTCTTCTGGTGCTGGGTCTGCAGCTGGTCCTCACCCTCCTTGATGATGGTCTTGGTGATGTCCACGTACAGCGGAGCAGAGTACCTGTACAATACAGATGTGAGCCTGGTTGGCACTGGCAGCACTGAAGGTTGCATATGAGGTGCGCGGGAGATATATTGTGATAAAATTATGACTCCAAATGGGCCAACTTACGTGAGGTTCCGGAGTCTGGCTTCGTTGGGCATCATAGGGGAGGGTGCTCCATCTCTTTCCCAGTGAGTGGGTTTGGAAAGGTAGATCTGTTCAAACTTTAGCAGGTAGCGTGGCTGTAGGGCAAAGGAAAGGGCTCATTAGTTACAGGCCATGAGTGAGCGCCTTTAGAGAGAGGCCCTACATGGAGCAGCATATCTGAAAGTGCCTGTCTGTCACTCACCGGGTCCTCCACCTCTCCAGAGGTGTGCTGGGCCTCAGCCTGCAGGTCAATGGGCGGAGCATCCTCCACAATCCTCTGCACGGACATCTGGATGAACTCGTCAAAGGAGTCCAGCTGCTGTCGTACCAGACCCTTCTCATCAAAGTAGGAACTGTAGGTGCATCAGCGAGAATAGTGTTATTTGAACATAAGCAAGCTGCATAGTGTATGCTACATGATGATCAAAAGAGGAGAGATAGGTAGGGAGAGCATAATTTTACCTGATAACAATCCAGCAAGCTTCCTGCCATAAATCGGGGGTGATTTCATCCTCATCCTCGTCGTATTGGATATCTGCAAGAGATCACAGAAAATACATCAACAAAGTCAATGCAGACGCAGTGATTTAATGTTAGCCTAGGCCCCGGATCTAGTTCATGGAGTTTTCTACAGAAGAACAACTGATACAAACAAATAAGGGTATTGTAGCTCTGCAGATCTCAAAGACAGCTTTGTTTTTGCAACATAATGGCATGATGTGATGCTCATTTAGATAGGCCTAGTTGAAAGTGTGCTATGGCTAGCTAACGTTGGGTGTTTAGTCTGGTGAAACCATCTTTGGTATGTAACAAACTAGTCAACCTACATAGTGCTAGCAGGCTTGCTAACTATGTCTTCTTGTTGATGCTTCTGGCGCCATATAGCCTATATGCTAACTTAGCTAGCTAGCGAGGAACAAGCTAGCGAGCTATATTATGTAAAAACCACAATAGACACCAATAGCTGAAATACCTTCATCTTGGTCATACATGCTTACTGCTTATTCCCTCTCGTGTTCGCCTAAATAAGCAGAAACCGACGTTTAAATCATCAACAGTGTCGGATTCAACGTTGTCTAACGTTGCACACTCTGCTAGCTAAATGAATACCAGAAGAAATATTGATGGTCAATCCTAATACGTCATTTCCTGTACAATCTGTTATTTTGACGTGCAAGAAATGAGTCTTCACTAAATATTTGTGCTATTCTGCTCCAATATTAACTATGAGAATCATATTATCTAATAAATAATATATTTTATTATTATTATTAGAGGCCGAATCTTAATAGTTGTAAATGTAAATAAACAACATTTCCATCTACGTCAGTTCCGTCAGGATATAAATTGATTTTTGTTGCAGCAACTCACATGTGTAATGGATTTATATTATACTTTCACAGATAGAACAATAAGATATTTCGCCGGATGTATAAATGTGAAGTGAGAGGAAGCCCAATGGCCGGCAGTGGGAGAAGATGGAACGAGATGGACTTTGGCCAACATTCTGCAAATGTTCTCATCGATGAAACATTTGATCTCAATACATTTTTCTGTTGCCAAAACCAGAATCTGTTATGAACAGAGTGGACTAAGTTTTGTAGACTTTACCCATTGCAAAAGTTTCTAAAAATCGCGTTGTTTTGAAGGAATGCAAAGGCGAATTTAGTTATTGCACACGCGCACTTCAGAGAGTAGGCGTTCCCTAACAGAAATATGCAGATGATGCTAGAACGCGCCAATAGAATCTCACTATCTCGTGCTTGGTTCTGCCCACCTCCTTGCTTGTTCTGGAAACAATAGTCTGTGGTCTATCTTGGTTTAGTTATACAAATCTATGATAGTTCAGTTAGGGGCGGTAATGACTGCCAACCGCCGTTAAACTCCACCAAAGAAGCAACAACTCGTGTTTTTATTCAAGGTTATGTTATCATTGTATGATGTATGATTCAATTGTATTAGTTTGTAAAGATGTATAAATTGTTGCGTGAAATTGTTAAATGTAAATGTTCTTGACATCTATCAATTCCATGTCTATCTGTAAAGCATAGGACCAAATGGATCTCATCACCTCTATGAAGGCACTATATGTCTGTGTTTGAAGGAAACCTTTTCCATCATGAACTCCCTTTTGTATTGGATGACCAGTGATCATGAACTCCCTTTTGTATTGGATGACCAGTGGTGGAAAAAGTACCCAATTGTCATACTTGAGTAAAAGTAACGATACCTTCATAGAAAATGACTCAAGTAAAAGTGAAAGTCACCCAGTAAAATACTACTTGAGTAAAAGTCTAAAGGTATTTGGTTTTACATATACTTAAGTATCAAAAGTAAATGTAATTGCTAAAATATACATAAGTATCAAAAGTAAAAGTAAAAGTACAAATCTTTTCAAATTCCTCATATAAAGCAAACCAAGCGGCACCATTTTCTTGTTTTTTTAATTTACGGATAGCCAGGGGCATGCTCCAACACTCAGACATCATATGCAAACGAAGCATGTGTTTAGTGAGTCCGCCAGATCAGAGGCAGTAGGGATCACCAGGGATGTTCTCTTAATGAATTAGAGAATCTTCCTGTCCTGCTAACTATTCAAAATGGGTGTTAGGGAAAATGTATGGAGTAAAAAGTACATCATTTTCTTTAGGAATGTAGTGAAGTAAAAGTAGTCAAAAATATAAATAGTAAAGTACAGATACCCAAAAAGCTACTTAAGTAGTACTTGCAAGCATTTTTACTTAAGTACTTTACACCACTGTGGATGACACAATGAAGACCAGGGGTGAAACTCAAGAGCTGGATAAAAATGTCAAAATTCAAGGGACATACACCGCCATAGAGCCAGAAAAGGAGGAGGAATTTGTTTTCCTGGACTACATAGAGCAAGAAGATACTCACAAGGACCAACTTCATTGTCAGCTCCATGTGAATGCTGTCCCCATGATTTCCAAAGAAGACAAGAGGTTGCCGCCGAGGTCAGGCTCTGAGAAGCAGCAGAGGACTCTGGAGCAACAGCTGCGGTCATTGAAAGATGGGACCAAAGTGGCGACGGTGAGCCCTGATTCTCTCATCGAGTTTCGTGATGTAGACTTCCCTCTCAAAGGAAACAAGCAAGAAGAAGAAAAAGAAATCTGAAGGACAGCAGAAAATCTATGGTACGGCAGATATGGAGGAACCTGCCATTGACATCTGTTGCAATGGATGTGGCGCAGTCATTTACTGCACCTGATGTGGCATGCTATCTACCAAGTGAGAAGTATAAACTTTTGCTGGAGGAGAACGAATTGAAAAAAGCCATTTGCTATCATTGTTACTTGCTCACACACCGCCAAAAGGCATTGATTGTCAAGATGTCCAAGGAGGAATATCGGGATATTGTCCGCAGGATCAAGTCAGAAAGCCTTGGTACTGTTGATCATGGATCTCCTGGACATCCCATACAAGTTAGTGGTTCTGGGTAATAAAGTGGACTTGAAAACTACTTGCAAAGGATTAAATGTCAACTTTCCCAGTACTGTGCTCATGTAGGCATTTCCAGTGATAATATCAAAGATACCCACCTCATTAGTGCCAAAACGGGACACGGAATAGAAAATCTCATCGCAAATCTTCAGAGATCGTGGAAGTACAATGGAGACGTGTATCTAGTGGGAACGGCCAACACCGGGAAATCCACACTGTTTAACACTCTACTGGAGTCAGACTACTGCATATCCAGAGCCTCGGATGTGATCCACAAAGCAACCATATCTCCATGGCCTGGTAAAATGGAGCTCTGCCCAGCCTGAATGTAATCCACAGTTACTATAAAATACATTATTATTTATGGAACACTCTTCTTTGTGTATTGTTGCTGCAATCATTAGTCTTGAATTAGCTTTACATTCTAACCACTTTTACAGTCACATTGATAGAGGGCTTAATTCATACTTACATTTGTTTACAGAAACTGAAGTCTCTACAATGTTGATCTTCTTCAATTGACTTTAAAATGTAATACTGTATTATCCACAGGTACAACGCTGAACCTTCTGAAGTTCCCCATCATCAACCCCATTTGGTACTGCATGTTCAGGAGGTCCAAGAGGCTCCAGAGCGCCTCCAAGCAGACGGAGAGTGATCTCTCTCCACAGGATCTCAAGAGACTGGAACAGTTCAGCAAGCAGGGCTTCCTAGTGGGTAAGAAGATTGGTGTTGGCTGTTGGGGACAGAACTGGTGGTAACCCCACAGGGTAGCCTAAATACCAGGGGTTCGAAATGGACAACCCAAACAGCTCAAACCTTGACCTGCTGTGTTGTTAATGGTTTACATTGTTACTCTTAAATGTGTACTTTGTAATGTAGGCTAATTATAAAAAACAACATGCGTTTTCATGTCAGAGGCTTTTTGTACACGATGTCTAATGGTGATACCGTAATTTCAGTTTGTGGATGGTTTTCAGCTCTGGGTTTTGTAACATTGTCTGTAAATGTAATGATTGTAAATATCCTACATATAAACAGCTGTCGTTGTTTATCGATGTGTAGACTTGTGCTTACATTTACATTGCTTTCATTACACTTAGACAGCTGGCAGGGAACCTTTAGTGTAATATATTATTAAACATATCAGTAACTGCAGAAAATGTAAGAAATGGAAAGGAATCACACACCAACAATACCTCTGGATAGTAGGCCAACTTTTATTAAAAAGTGTAGAGCAGAAAATGGTACAGGATGCTTTGTTTTAAACTGAACAAAAAGGTTTTAAAACGGCCAATTGTTTTCAAAAAGTATTGGGGACAATGGCCAAAAACTCCCCACTTTGGTGAAGGTATTAATAAAAGTTAGTTGGCAATTATTGAATTGAAAAAGTATTTTCAATTCATTTATTTGCTTTAATCACTGAGCACAACCGGCGCTTATTAGAGACAGGTGTCCATTTGAGCCAGGCTTCTATTTCCTTAATGCATACAGCTTTTGCTCAATAAAATGTTGAAAAGACTACCACACTGTTTGTGACCAGAATAAACATTATAATAACAAATCCATCGCAGATCAGACTTGAAAAGACTAGGCTGCCTATCACACACCCCAATTTCACCCTTCAGCACCATTCATTTAATGTTGTGTTCTGTTTTTGGTGGCGACATGGCTAGCAACGATGACAGAATAAAAAAAAAAAGTTTAATGCACATGTCCATGGGAATATCGTAAACAGTTCAGTTAGACCCGGGATTCATTTGAAACGGGTGTTTATTTGCTGAAATGTGTGCCGATTCCCGGCTTTTAGAAGGGACAGGCGGCTGGCAATTTGAGACTCAGCATTTAATTGAAGTTTTACGTTACATATGATTACAATATGTGAATGCAAAATGGTTTCAAAGACTGAAATAAACTTTTCTTATCTACTAATAAGCACAATACAGTAAGTGAACAGAGATAAAAGGTGTACATTTACAGTGATACGGAATCTAACAGTCTAGCTAAGAGTGCATTTATAGACTGGTTCAAGAGCACATCCGCTAAATTGGACCAGTTTCCCAGGGAACCCTGGTATATTCTTTTCCTTCCAATAGTCAGGAATCTCAAGACATAAGTCTTTATAATTCTATCTTCTCACTTTGGCATCACACCCAAAATATAATATTGCACTGAATTTACTAAAAGAGTACACATGGCATATTTTTTATTAGCTCAGTCTAACAATCACCTCAATAGAACAGAAAACTAAATGCATATGAAAGAAGTATATCACGGATGGCACAAACAGGCTAAGCTTTGGAGGCACAATTCTGTAAAACAGATGAGTGGGTTAATAAAAACAGCAAAAATCAAGTTGATGGGTTTGATCTTCATAGTAATCAAACAATTACAACTAAACCTCAAGGAATGGTTATAAAGATAGACATGATGTAACAACAATATAATTGAAATCAGAGCTCTTACAGTGTAAAAAGAATGGTGACTCAATTACTATAAACCTACACTGTTAATATGCAAAAACATAAAATAATGATTGTCGAAGGCACTGAAGAGTAAAAAAGAAGAACATGTAGAACTACCGGCATCTTCGCTCAACAACTGTAAAAAATCTTCTTTGGCTTTTTCTGAACTCAGATACAAAACTGATAATGGCAAAGTTTCAGATGTGTTCACAAACTTTCATTTCACAACTTGTTTTCAATGTTAGCTAGTCTATTCTCTGTCAGTGATAGCAACATAGTATCTGTTTTATACCATCCAGAAAATCTCTATCCTTATCTTAAAGTTCTATAGGCCTACAGATGTAAAGGGCCAGTAGGCTAACACTAGGAACACCCTACCTCCCACAAAGTTGTGCATTTATTAATGAGTAGTATGAGTTTTTTTGTATGATTTGTATATACAAAAAGTAACAACATATTTCAAACATTAACGCAAGAAACAATTCTATACACATCTCGCCACTTTTGTACCGGATGAGCCCAAAGAAACCTCACCCCATTTCATAGTTCATCAATTTGACTGAACGAGTCCTCATAAGTCATGGCAATTAACACCTATAACGTTTTCTTGTAATTAAGATATTTTTTATAATTAGTCCATTGTACAGATTGATAATTGATTTATACAATGTTTAAAAAAATCTCTATTGATGTTATCAATATAAAAAAGACAAAATCATAGTTGTCAAGTGCTCCCTAAATGGTGGAGTGGACAACGCACACTTGTCCCAACTTTGAACATGCAGCCCTCTTCCCCATTTAGGGTACAGACCACTTCACTGGAGTGGACTCGCACAATAGGAGAACCCTATTATTCTCTGGACCACCTGAGTCCTTCTAATATAATCTCCCTGCGGGAATTGGGGGGTTTCTTTGGTTTTTCATTGAAAAAGTCTACCACTTCCTTTCATAATGGATTTACTATTGTTGTTCAACAGGACTGATGGATTATAAAAACAGGTGCAACTCATCTCTTGGTGGCTTCTTCTAATATAGAAACTCAACTGCTTTGTGAACCACAGGGCAAGGTGTCGCGATTTCTTGAATATCAATCGCTATTTGTAACATATATACAATGCTATTCGATTTTAGATACCGGTAGTTGCATAACCATATGAGATTTACAAGTATTATGAGATTTACAAGCAACAAAATGAATATCCCATATTTTCTTTGATGGATGTTTCAGCCAAATGCCAAACCATGAACATTCGTTTTGGGCCTCACACGTGTCAACTCACATATTCTCTATGATTTAAATTAAAAGCACTGAAGAATTAATAGTCAAACAGTCTGGGAACCAATACGTGAAAGCCCAGACACCAATAATCCAATTAACTAGTCTGCCTAAAGCTGGTATTAAAAAGGCTGTCAAGAGAGTTTTAGGCATACCATATTATATTTTATACAGCACTTACTAGTGAGCACTAATGCAAGGTAACTGAATATGTACTGTCAACATGCTTACACAGACAACTATGTTTTATAACAGGGAGAAAGGGTAAAACAAAATACACTGCTGGAACCTGACCAAAATGGGATAATTCATAGCTCCCTACTCTGCAGACACTCACTGGCCCAGCTTGGATGCATTGTCAAGATAGTACACATTCACCAGGTGGCGATTCAGGTGCCGACGGTACTCCACCTCCAAGGGGAAGGTACGGTCACAGAAAATACACATGTGATTCTTGAGTTCAGTTGGAGTCGGAATCTCTTCTGTGGGAGTTTCAGGGTCATTGGCCAGTTTGCTGGCGGCAGCGGCCAGTCCGTTGAGCCCCGAGTCGTCGCTGCCCTCCGAGGCGCTATCGCTGATCTCACTTCCTCCGTCATGGCTATGGATGCCCTCGTCCTCTTCAGTTTCAGTAGGCTTTCCTCTTGGCCTAGGGAGCTCCAGGGAGGGTGTTGTTGGTGTTGATGGTTCTCCCTGTGGCCTTCTGAAATCGGGAGAGCCGTCCATTTCTATGGGAGATGGGGACTCGTCTTCAAGAGTAGGAGTTTCCTCTGCTTGGTCGGCGACCTTAGCCTGCTCAGCCTGTGGAGTTGTGTCCTGAGATGGGGATGCATTTTGCTTTGCAAGGTTGTTTCCCCCATTATTGGACTGTTGTTCTGCAGAGCTCTGCCTAGTAGATGTATGCATTGCGGGGACGGTCTCCTGGTCAGATGCCTGCTTCTCTCCCTGTACAACTGTTGGCTGAAGCTCTGTGGCAGGACACTTTTTGTTTTCAGGGGGGCTAATGGGGTTCTCAATGATGGAACACTCCTTGTTCTCACTGGAAGCCTCAGTCTCTCCAGGGCTTGCTTCTTTCTTGTTGATGTTTTTCAGCTTTTTCACTACGGGCGAGTTCATAATCTGGTTTGCTGAGGCCTCCTGCTCAGACACTGGGCAAGGCTCAGTCGTCATGCTTTGGGGGATACTGGCTTTTGATTGTGACTTGTGAGCAGCCTTGACTTTTAACCGTTTGGCCTTAATGTCGGTGCAGGGCTCCTCAGGAGATTCCTTCATTGATAAGTCCAAGGCCTCAGCAGCCTTTCTCTTTAGTGGCTTCATCTTGCTCTTCTCTCCCTGTTTTTCCACTGGTGCTTCCAGACTCTGAGGTGCTTTTTCAACAGTCTTTTCAACCACTTTCTCCATTTTTTTAGAAGGACTCTTAGATTTTGTTGTATTTTTGTTCTCTTTTCCTTCTCTCTCATTCTTCAGTGTTCCCTGCTGCTCTTTTTTCTCCTTCTCCAGCCTCTTGTTTTCCTCCTTATTCTCCTTCTCCAGCATGTCTTTCTCCAACGCCTCCTTAACTGATTTCTCCTTCTCAACATCGTCCTCTTCCAAACTCACCTTTTGAACTCTTTCCACAGTTTCCTTTATTTTGCTCTTATCCTGAACACCTGTTTTCCCTATCGTCTGTTTTTTGGGACATCTCTTCACTTTATTACCTGTGGTTTGAACTGCAGCTGCTGTCTCCTTCGGGGTAACATTCTGCTTTGTATTCTCACTGCTCATCTCTGTACTCTTGCGTTTCAGTGTTACCTTTTTCTCTGCCTTGTCCTTTGCCTTTTTAGGTGTCTCTTTGACAGGGGAGACGTAACATTTCTTGTGGGTCTTGTCCGTTGCTACACTTTCTGCAGCTTGAAGAGGGCTGGGATTGCTGCTCTTCTTGGTCGAGAGATTGCCATGGCTTGATTGTTTATCAGCTCCAGAGATCTCTGGTCTCGCCTCCATGTCCTCCTCCTCATCATCAATTGCAGACAGCTCAAACTTTGCGATTCCATTCACCATGGTGTACTCATCGGTGAATTCATCAGAATCAGGTTTCTTGACACGCAGCTTGACCTTTGACACATCCATTGCGATCTGTGGGCAGCCGGGGTGTCTAGATTTGATGTGATACTGCAGGTTACACTTTTTGGAAGCGGCGTACTTGCAGACAGGGCAAAGGAACTGACGCGGGTTGAGGTGGAGCTCCACATGCTTTTTGTAGTTGCTGCGATCAGCCGTCTTGTATGGACAGTGGGGGCAGCACAGGGGCTTGGGTCCATTGTGAACCTGTCTGGAATGGCGTGTCACCTCATGCTGATTGGCAGCCAGGTAGTTGCAGCGGTCACATTTGAAAGGCCTTTCACCTGTCAAGAAAATCAATGTGGAAAATGGTCAGGTTACAGACGTTTTAACTGCTGTTAACTTGAATGGGAACACTGGCTCACATTTCATGCAGGGAAGATGGACCAGAGTACGGAGAGACAAGCAACAATTACAGGTCGAACACTAAGCATCTCACAGCACGTATCGCAAACCACTTTACCGTTCTCATCCAAAACCATCTGCTCCAGCGAATGCAACAAAGGAGAAGAAGTTGACTATGAGAGGAAATAAAAACAGAGACTATGCACAATAATTATATTTGTCTAATTTCTGCTACATGCTAGAAAGATGTACCGTCAGTCTTTTTTGTCATGTAGCCTGTGTTAGACACTCACCCGAGTGTGTTCTCATATGCCTGGTAAGATGGGTCTTCTGGGAGCTTGAGTACTCACAGTACGGACATCGAAAAGGACGCTCCCCTACAGCAGGAAAAATAGAGTTAGCTATACTGTTAAAAACACTCATACGTTGACCATTAAGTGCATAATTGGGAGTGAAAAGGTTATGTTTGACAAACCTGTGTGGGTGCGGATATGCTGCACGTAGTTGTTCTTACGGTCCGAGAAATAGCAGCACTGGTTGCAGGTGAAGAGCTTACTGGGGAAATGGTTCCTGAGGTGCTTCCTCCAGTGGTACTGACTGACAGTGGTATACGTGCAGATGGTGCATTTATAGACCCTCTGGTCGTCACCCTCCTTCTCGTGGTGCTTGAGGTGAGCCATGTAATGGTCGTAGCGGTTGGTGTTGTAGCCGCAGCGCTCACAGCGGATCACCCCTTTGTTGTTGGCCCCGCCATCACCGCTCTCCGATTCTTGAACTGGTCCCGCCAAAGTCTCTTTTGCCCGTGCCTTATCCCCCTCCACGCGTTTCACCACGATCATCCTATTGGCGCTGTGGATTTGGATGTGGGTTACAAATTCCTCCTCGCGCTGGGCCTGGTAGTTGCAGGGTTTACAGAAGAAGGGTTTCTTCTTCTTAGCTGACTCCATGATCATGCCCAGAGGGGTAGAAGGGGTAAATGGGATGGGAGGGCTAGAAGGACGCTGTTCAGAGGGTTTGGACAGGTCCATCCCTTCTTCCTCTTCATCATTATCAATCTCCTCAACCTGGGCAATGCCAGCCTGTGGAGACTCTGGGTAGTCTACAATACACATCTCTCTCTCATGGCTATCGTAACTGTACCTGATGATGTTCTCGTCTTCACTATCGGAGTAACTGCCGACGGTTTGAAGCTCCATCATCTCCTTCCCTTCTGTTGGATTTTCACAGGCTACGTTGGCGAGCATGACCAGCTGCGGGGCCGGCAGCTCATTGTGTGGAAGCTCAGCCAACCCCTGGGCATCCTCCACCATGGGCATGCCAGCTGAGGTGGAGTACATGACCAAGCCCATTGGATACACCGTCTGAGAAGCCATGCTGGGAGGGCTGTGGCTGTGGGGGAGGAGAGCAGAACCAGAGATCATGATCATTGCTCAAACAACTTCAAATAAGATATGTTAAATTACGTTTGTTTTCATTTCAGAACTAAAAATGTTGTAGTCACAGAGAGTATGAGTTTTAACAGGCCTTTAATTCTGGCCTTCATCAATCTTTTGAACATGTTTATCACATAGGCCACTCGGTCCCACGTCATCAAAATTATATGGCTTAAAAGTTTTCCAAGCAACTACCAACCAGGGACATTCCATGTAAGGTAATGTCACTGTTCCTTCTCTGAATTAGTCATTTGGTATTTATATCATGGTCGGAAAGCGCAGGATGTTTTTATAATAATCCAGGAATGGTGGACACAAGAAAGAAAAAAACTAATGTAATCAATCCAAGTGTCAAAATAGATAAAAGGAAAGTATGATAAACCTATACAATTTCATCACGTCATTGATTCCTTATCTGGATTTCTTCATGTCTTCATGCGGTCTGCTGTGCATATAGATGTGATGTACCAGTATGTGACTATAACAGATGACAATGTTGTATGTATTCTTACATTTGTAAGAAAGGATATTTATCCAGACTATTTCATTCTTAAAATGTAATCAGTTAAGAAAACAAAAACAAGAGTTATTTCCCATAAATATATATTTAAATGTTTAACAGAATACTACCAAGAATATCCCACCACTTCAAAATGTATGTTTCATAACTTAATTGTGGGCCTGCTTCATGTATTTTACTATGACACAGTGCCTTGTGAAACCCCATAGTCTCCTAGGCCTGTGTTTGCATGCACAGAAATGTGTGTTCGGCCATTTTGAAACAGCACCACCAACTTGGTCGACAGCGCCCAAAAACTACAGTAGCCTGCCCTACATTCTAACTAGTATGCAGAGAAAATAAGAAAGAGGTGGAAATAGAAAAACACAATTACGAAATGGGTTGTATGATCTCAATGCTAAACAAAATATATAGCTAGCATTGACCTAAATGGTAATAATGACCAAACACTTACACCTTTTTTTTGTCTTTACTTTCTAACTATGAGCAAAAGTGTGTAGACATACTTTGTAACATTGCTGGTATGGAAATAATCACTTGCAAAATAACATGTATTTGACTGAGTTATTGTCTATGTATAGTTGTAAACAAGAACTAGACCTCAACAATAAAAAGCGGAAAGTTGCAACAAAAAAAGCTACAGTAAAGACAAGACAATTATTTCACTTCGTTGACAAATGGATCGATTGTAGTTAAAACTAACTTTTACCAACAATAGTATTCCACATATCGCCATGCAAGCTTGCAGAGAATGTCGCTGTCCAGCAAGGCCCTCAAAACTTCACTCGGAAAACTTGTTTTACGGAAGAGCAAACTCCGAACAAAACAAGGTCGTTAACTTGTAAAATCTTGAAAAAATGTAGAGATAGTGTGTTATTAGTTTTATTAAAAAAAATATATATATATATATATATATATCATAAATAAAGTTTGGCGTGCAAACACTACGAAAGTTTAGAACAGCGTATGTTAGCCATGGTCCTGATCTTCGTGCTGAAATCAGCCCTGGACAGCGCCTCCCTCTTTCAGCAACCTCCACACAGCCTCCATTTTCAAAAATGTTCGTCAAAGTTAGTTTGTTTCACAAATTCAAACAATAGACAACAAATCTGTTAATTCCTAAATTACACACAACTCACCGTATATCTGTATCCACTCCTTGTCGGTATTCGGTCAATATTATCGAAGAACTAGTACACAAACTATTGACGGAAGAAGTTTCCAAACATTCCTACACAGGCTGGCTTCGTCTGTTTGCAGGGATGGCTGACGTCAGCGCGAGCTCCTGTTTCTGCCCCGGGCTTCTTCTTTCCAAATACCAACGTTCCAAATGGTCATACAATCTAGCAATCGGGTTATTATTATTATGCATTATTAGTTGACTTATTTTCATTTAGAAAAGTTTTCGGCAAAAAATGTATTCCTCTGTATATATATATATACTACCGGTCAAAAGTTTGGACACACCTACTCATTCAAGGGTTTTTCTTTATTTTTACTATTTTCTAAACAAATCAAAATATATTTTATATTTGAGATTCTTCAAATAGCCACCCTTTGCCTTAATGACAGCTTTGCACACTCTTGGCATTCTCTCAACCAGCTTCACCTGGAATGCTTTTCCAACAGTCTTGAAGGAGGCTGCTTTTCCTTCACTCTGCCATCCAACTCATTACAAACCATCTCAATTGTACATATTACTTCAACTACCTCAACTAGCAGGTGCCCCCGCACATTGACTCTGCACCGGTACCCCCCTGTATATATAGCCTCCCTACTGTTATTTTATTTTACTTCTGCTCTTTTTTTCTCAACACTTTTTTGTTGTTTTATTCTACTTTTTTATTTAAAATAAATGCACTGTTGGTTAAGGGCTGTAAGTAAGCATTTCACTGTAATGTCTGCACCTGTTGTATTTGGCGCATGTGGCCAATACAATTTGATTTGATTTGATTTGAATTGGGTTGAGGTCGGGGGATTGTGGAGGCCAGGTCATCTGATGCAGCACTCTATCACTCTCCTTCTTGGTAAAATAGCCCTTACACCGCCTGGAGTTGTGTTGGGTTATTGTCCTGTTGAAAAACAAATGATAGTCCTACTAAGACCAAACCAGATGGGATGGCATATTACATTTACATTTGAGTCATTTAGCAGACGCTCTTATCCAGAGCGACTTACAGTTAGTGAGTGCATCGCTGCAGAATGCTGTGGTAGACATGCTGGTTAAGTGTGCCTTGAATTCTAAATAAATCACAGACAGTGTCACCAGCAAAGCACCCCCACACCATAACACCTCCTCCTCCATTCATTTCGGTGGGAACTACACATGCAGAGATCATCCGTTCACCCACATCGCGTCTCACAAAGACACGGCGGTTGGAACCAAAAATCTCCAATTTCGACTCCAGATGAAAGGACATATTTCCATCGGTCTAATGTCCGTTGCTCGTGTTTCTTGGCCCAAGCAAGTCTCTTCTTCTCATTGGTGTCCTTTAGTAGCGGTTTCTTTGCAGCAAATCGACCATGAAGGCCTGATTCACACCGTCCCCTCTGAACCGTTGATGTTGAGATGTGTCTGTGACTTGAACTCTGTGAAGCATTTATTTGGGCTGCAATTTCTGAGGCTGGTAACTCTAATGAACTTATCCTCTGCAGCAGAAGTAAATCTGGGTCTTCCATTCCTGTGGCGGTCCTCATGAGAGCCTGTTTCATCATAGCGCTTGATAGTTTTTGCGACTGCACTTGAAGAAACTTTCAAAGTTCTTGAAATGTTCCGTATTGACTGACCTTCATGTCTTAAAGTAATGATGGACTGTCGTTTCTCTTTGCTTATTTGAGCTGTTCTTGCCATAATATGGACTTGGTATTTTACTAAATAGGGCTATCTTCTGTATACCCCCCCTACCTTGTCACAACACAACTGATTGGCTCAAACGCGTTAAGAAGGAAAGAAATTCCACAAATGAACTTTTAAGAAGGCACACCTGTTAATTGAAATGCATTCCAGGGGACTACCTCATGAGGCTGGTTGAGAGAATGCCAAGAGTGTGCAAAACTGTCATCAAGGCAAAGGGTGGCTGTTAGAATAATCTCAAATATAACATATATTCTGATTTGTTTAACACTTTTTTGGTTAATGCATGATTCCATATGTGTCATTTCATCATTTTGATGTCTTCACTATTATTCTACAATGTAAAAAATAGTGAAAATAAAGAAAAACCCTTGAATGAGTAGGTGTGTCCAAACTTTTGACTGGTAGTGTGTATACACTGCTCAAAAAAATATAGGGAACACTTAAACAACACGTCTGCTAAATGGCATATTATTATTATTATTATTACAATGTAACTCCAAGTCAATCACACTTCTGTGAAATCAAACTGTCCACTTAGGAAGCAACACTGATTGACAATACATTTCACATGCTGTTGTACAAATGGAATAGACAACAGGTGGAAATGATAGGCAATTAGCAAGACACCCCCAATAAAGGAGTGGTTCTGCAGGTGGTGACCACAGACCACTTCTCAGTTCCTATGCTTCCTGGCTGATGTTTTGGTCACTTTTGAATGCTGGCGGTGCTTTCACTCTAGTGGTAGCATGAGACGGAGTCTACAACCCACACAAGTGGCTCAGGTAGTGCAGCTCATCCAGGATGGCACACCAATGCGAGCTGTGGCAAGAAGGTTTGCTGTGTCTGTCAGCATAGTGTCCAGAGCATGGAGGCGCTACCAGGAGACAGGCCAGTACATCAGGAGACGTGGAGGAGGCCGTAGGAGGGCAACAACCCAGCAGCAGGACCGCTACCTCCGCCTTTGTGCAAGGAGGAGCAGGAGGAGCACTGCCAGAGCCCTGCAAAATGACCTCCAGCAGGCCACAAATGTGCATGTGTCTGCTCAAACGTCAGAAACAGACTCCATGAGGGTGGTATGAGGGCCCGACTTCCACAGGTGGGGGTTGTGTTTACAGCCCAACACCGTGCAGGACGTTTGGCATTTGCCAGAGAACACCAAGATTGGCAAATTCGCCACTGGCGCCCTGTGCTCTTCACAGATGAAAGCAGGTTCACACTGAGCACATGTGACAGACGTGACAGAGTCTGGAGACGCCGTAGAGAACGTTCTGCTGCCTGCAACACCCTCCAGCATGACCAGTTTGGCGGTGGGTTAGTCATGGAGTGGGGTGGCATTTCTTTGGGGGGGTCGCACAGCCCTCCATGTGCTCGCCAGAGGTAGCCTGACTGCCATTAGGTACCGAGATGAGATCCTCATTAAAAAAAAATGTTTTAGTCATTTAGCAGACGCTCTTATCCAGAGCGACTTACATGAGCAATTAATCCTCAGACCCCTTGTGAGACCATATGCTGGTGCGGTTGGCCCTGGGTTCCTCCTAATGCAAGACAATGCTAGACCTCATGTGGCTGGAGTATGTCAGCAGTTCCTGCAAGAGGAAGGCATTGATGCTATGGACTGGCCCGCCCGTTCCCCAGACCTGAATCCAATTGAGCACATCTGGGACATCATGTTTCGCTCCATCCACCAACGCCACGTTGCATGCTGAAAGACCCAGCCACGTTTCATCTTCAATGCCCTTGCTGATGGAAGGAGGTTTTCACTCAAAATCTCACGATACATGGCCCCATTCATTCTTTCCTTTACACGGATCAGTCGTCCTGGTCCCTTTGCAGAAAAACAGCCCCAAAGCATGATGTTTCCACCCCCATGCTTCACAGCAGGTATGGTGTTCTTTGGATGCAACTCAGCATTCTTTGTCCTCCAAACACGACGAGTTGAGTTTTTACCAAAAAGTTCTATTTTGGTTTCATCTGACCATATGACATTCTCCCAATCCTCTTCTGGATCATCCAAATGCACTCTAGCAAACTTCAGACGGGCCTGGACATGTACTGGCTTAAGCAGGGGGACACGTCTGGCACTGCAGGATTTGAGTCCCTGGCGGCGTAGTGTGTTACTGATGGTAGGCTTTGTTACTTTGGTCCCAGCACTCTGCAGGTCATTCACTAGGTCCCCCCGTGTGGTTCTGGGATTTTTGCTCACCGTTCTTGTGATCATTTTGACCCCACGGGGTGAGATCTTGCGTGGAGCCCCAGATCGAGGGAGATTATCAGTGGTCTTGTATGTCTTCCATTTCCTAATAATTGCTCCCCACAGTTGATTTCTTCAAACCAAGCTGCTTACCTATTGCAGATTCAGTCTTCCCAGCCTGGTGCAGGTCTACAATTTTGTTTCTGGTGTCCTTTGACAGCTCTTTGGTCTTGGCCATAGTGGAGTTTGGAGTGTGACTGTTTGAGGTTGTGGACAGGTGTCTTTATACTGATAACAAGTTCAAACAGGTGCCATTAATACAGGTAACGAGTGGGGGACAGAGGAGCCTCTTAAAGAAGAAGTTACAGGTCTGTGAGAGCCAGAAATCTTGCTTGTTTGTAGGTGACCAAATACTTATTTTCCACCATAATTTGCAAATAAATTCATAAAAAATCCTACAATGTGATCTTCTGAAAAAAAAAAGATTTTTTTTTCTCATTTTGTCTGTCATAGTTGACGTGTACCTATGATGAAAATTACAGGCCTCTCTCATCTTTTTAAGTGGGAGAACATGCACAATTGGTGGCTGACTAAATACTTTTTCCCCCACTGTATATATATATATAAATTATTACACTGGGGGGCTAATTAGCTATCTAGAATGCTCCGAACACCTGCGTGTAATGGAAGAAGGCCGCCAGAAATGTGTTGTCACTGAAAAATACTGTCGGCTGCAACTGTGATAAAGCTGGTTAAAACATTGTACAGTAAGTGTATATTTATCATTTGTGAAATTATTTTGATGTGATATGAAAGTAAAGGGATTTATTGAGAATCAATTCATGTTTAGATGGAGTATTTGGCTGTTTTGCCTTCCAGAGCCAGTCTACCTCTGAAAATAATATGTAAAGTCCTTGGACCTTAAGGAGTAACGGTAGGCTCCTTAAGAGTGCATCTTGGGCTATATACACTGTCTACTGCTATACACATCATTCCCAATAATACAATCATGTAACATTATAATTAAATATAAAGAAAATTTCACAAGTCAAAGTACAACAATTTATGCATAATTCATTAGTGTTTTAAATCTTCACATTGTCCGCTTCACAACAAAAAGTTAACAGCTCCAGTACCCTGTTAATGCCACATAATCAGATGGTCTCATGATTTAATTCACCATACCTGGGTTGGCTGGCATGGTTATTTCCCCAAAACAGTCCTGAATTCTTTTTTACATTATGTGTAATATATACATACAGAATGTGTAGTTATTCGATCAGTGTAATCTTGCCAAGAAAAAGGTAAAGATCTTCATGTTTCAGTGTTTTATTACCAGGTATACTGGGGAAAGCCCACACTGACCATGGGAAAAGAGCTATTGCATAAATCCCACAATGAAGGTTTGATTGAATTCTGTCCACACCAAAATGATATAATACCTGGATGGGATGGCTCAACGGATGCCCATCCTTCTGTGTGACCTCTGTAAATGGGGAATGTGTCAGAGGATCTACCAGGCCTAAATGCAAAAAAAAACAAAAAAAACATGAGACCAACCCACACAGACTGCATTCTCCAGTCCACAGTGTACTGCTGCACAAAAACTCACTTGGATTTGTTGGGTCCATGGTTTGGGCCAAAGCCTTTTGGAGCATGCCAGGAAGCAAGCTCTAGTCTGGGCATACACATGCCCTCACTTGTGAAACTGGGTCTTTGCAACTGTCTAGTCATGGGTCTGTTGCAAATAGAGACAGCTTTTCAGCTTGATGAAAGTGTTATAAACAACTCAAGGCCTCCAGGTCATGAATTACACCAGAAGCATAGGTAGTTACCTTGTGGGAGTTTGCCTGTAACAAATGTAATTGACACAAACCAGCTGGTCATGATCGAATTATTCAGTCACCAGATAAAAAGCAAACATTTTTGCAAACACGAAATTCAATAGTAACATAATTATCATGGACAGAATGTATCACAATGTATCGCCGTCTGCCACTGGATAGCGCTCGTGCGTTATATTTGACATGGGGACACTGCCTCAGTCAACATTTTACCAAAGATTGTTATAACTAAATCAAGATTAACCACATCCTGTAGTTTCATATCGAAACAAATGAGTCATAGTAGGCAGAACAAGCAAGGTGGGCAGGGCCAAGCACGAGCTAGAGATATCCTATTGGTGTGTTCTAACAAGTATTTGCATATTTCTGTTAAGGAACGCCTACTCTGCGAAGTGCGCGTGTGCAATAACGCAATTCGCCTTTGCGCCCCTTCTAAACAACGCAATTTTTTAAGCTTTGGAAAAGGGTACAGTCTACAAAACTTAGTCCACTCTGTTCGTAACATATTATAGTTTGGGGAACAGAAAACAGTATTGAGATCAAATGTTTTATCGATGAGGAAATTAACAGAATGTCGGACAAAATCCATCTAGTTCCATCTTCTCCCACTGCCGGACACTGGGCTTCCTCTCACTATCATATTTGGTAGTGAGTGGAAACGCCAAGCGGATGCGTCACATTTATACATCAGGTGAAATATCCGTTTCACGCAATGGAATTTTTATGCAGACTTGATAAAAAAAATGTTTGCGCTTGATTAATCCAAATAATTGAGGTCACATATACTTTGATGTCATTGTCCAATGAAATAAAGCCTGCTCTTAATTTAGTGCCCCATTTGAAATCATTGTCACTAACAGACTGAACGTTTCATATTAAAAGGGATAATAACATAAAACCAAATATACACTAAATAAACAGCTTAATAACTTTCTACCACATGTTGTTATTTATTTACACTGACAATTGAATTTCATAGTTTTTTTTTATTTCCTTCTGTTAAACAAAGAAAAAAGTGAAGAAAGACCAACTTCAATTAATCAGTGCATATATATAAAGGAAAACCAACCAGGAATAATTGCAAGCGTATCCGGAGTGGAGCAGCGGTCTACGGCATTGCATCTCAGTGCTAGAGCTACCCCAGCCAAACCAGGCTGTATCACAATCCGGCGGTGATTGGGAGTCCCGGTGAAAGGCCGTCATTGTAAATAAGAATTTGTTCGTAACTGACTTGCGTAGTTAAATAAAGGTTAAAAATATACATCATAGCAGTACTACAAGCACTTTATTACCAGGGATGTATTAATTACGTCTTCCATCTGAAACCGTTTAGCGTTTAATACCCCAGTATCTCTATTTGCACATCATCTTTTGCACATCTATCATTCCAGTATTATACGAAATTGTAACTATTTTGCACTATGGCCTATTTATTGCCTTACCTCCATAACTTACTACATTCGCACACACTGTATATATATTTTCTATTGTATTTTTGACTTTATGTTTTGTTTACCCCATATGTAACTCTGTGTTGTTGTTTTTATCGCACTGCTTTGCTTTATCTTGGCCAGGTCGCAGTTGTACATGAGAACTTGTTCTCAACTGGCTTACCTGGTTAAATAAAGGTGAAATAAAAAAATAACCAAACGGAAGCAAACAAAGCGAACGAAACGGGGCGGGACCTAAATTAATTTGTCCAATAGAAACTCTCGTTTTAGTTGCAAAACGTTTTCCTTTTGGAGTAAACGGTTTCTGGTGGAAAAAACGTTTTGTAACAGAATAGGCGTAACGTCATCTAACTATACGCACACGCTGTTCGTCATAGCGCAGACTCCTCCCTCCTGCAGCTCATTTGAAAGATGTCACTTGAACCAGCTACTAACTTCTGTTAAGGTCTCCACAAGGAAATGGCTGAGGGATTACGTATTTTTTTCTCTCCAAATTGTACAGCTCTGACGTTACTTCGTTGATCATGGACGCTAATATTTTAAATACACTAGCATTATACCATCGGATATGTGTGTTTAATTTAGTTTAGTCGAAGTCAATTTGGCCAACAAAACGGGAAATTAATCATTCGGAGAATCTCACCTCCTCGGACATGCTGCTGGAATTCTTCGCTGCCGTTAGTTTACTACCTAGCGATAACACCGGTTATCGCCAGTTAGCTAAATGATTTGTTAAAGTAATTTGGGACAGTTAGTAGTGATAGCTGGTATTAACTTGAGGGAGGCTTTTTACAACAATAACTTATTTATTGGACGGAATACGACTAAAGTACAAGGTAAAGGATAAAACGGGCAACTTTTTCTTGAAGTTGTCTCGAGCGAAAATGAAATTTTACCATAGTTAGCATCTAACTAGCAAATTAGCTAACAGTAGCTAGTTGACAGTGACATCAGTGGAAATTGGGTATGGTGTTGCAACGTTGTAACGTTAACGTTACCTACTTTAGATTTGTTTATCCATATAACTAGCTACAGTAGCTAATTTAGCATAGCAAGCTAATGATGCGGGATTCAAACGTGAATTTCAGTGTTCTCCATAGAACTTGCAAATTGGTCGTCCTTCTATGTTTTCTCCATATTTCGGTGACTTTAATTTTTTACATGAGGTCGTTAGATATTCCATTTGCGTTTGCACAAAATCAGCAAGCACACACAGCAAAAAAGCATGACCAAACTACATCAAAGGACACCGTACCTGACGTGGTTGAAACGAACCGCTTTTCTGTAGACAACATGCCACCTAACGTTACATTCACCAAATACCTTGGAAAATGTCCTGACACATCACCACTGCTTGGTAAGTAGCTATGAATGTGTTGCCAAAACTAACAAAGAGTCGATGGCAACTAATATTTAATCAACATTGCATAATCAATATCTCTGACGTACAATGTAGCCTCACTGGGACATTGTATAGTCATATGATGCCTGGTGGGTAGTCTTGCCAAAAGTGGCACAGTCATTCATCTGCTCTGATGAGGAATGAGTAGAGCTTGTATTACATTTGTCTCATTAATCTGTAGCCTAATGCAAGCTCCAAGTATAACCAGTTAGCCTCCAGTCGATTTCTTAGTTATTTTATGACCCCTTCCTTAACCTGTAGGGTTTGGTATTTCACTTATTCATACAATAGGTCTATCTATGGCCACACGCCCACACCCTTATATTATTAATGCATAGCATAGGTCTACTGCTAGTGGTATTGGATGAGCAGCTTTTCTTATTTCCACACAGGTTTGTTGTTGTTGTTCAGTGGCCTTCTCCCTTAGCCCAGGTTTAAAAAATATGTTTATGCAGCTGTGGCCCTAGCTGATCTGTCCCTCTGCCACAAAACCCTGACTGCTCCACAGGTGGGAGTCAGTGGATTAAAGTGGTGTGCACATTCTCCCCTCAGCTGACTTGGAGATTTAATTGAAAATCAACGCAGTCTTGCAGTCTACTGTAGCTACTTGTGTAAGCCACTGGCATATAGGAGCCACACTATTGTGTCTTTTAATAATAAAACAGCTGAGAGGTCATTGTCAGGAGAAAAAGCATTAGCTGAAAACAGGAGATTGTAGAACTAGGCTAGATTTCCTTGCAATAGTATATTAGGCCTACGATATTAACAGATTTTACTTGCTATTTCTACTGAATCATCAGTTATCAGGTCTGACAAAAATGTATAAGACTTCTCCTCTCTCCCGTTCTCGTCCAGTGGGCCCACTGCGAATTGAGTTCTCCAACCCAGTCAGCCTGGATGTGGTGAGGAAGGAGAACCCAAATCTTCAGAATGGGGGGCGCTTCAAGCCCAAAGACTGTGTGGCCCTCCAGAAGGTGGCCATCATCATCCCTTTTCGCAACCGCGACGAGCATCTCAAGTTCTGGCTGTACTACCTCCATCCCATCCTTCAGCGTCAGCAGCTGGACTACGGCATCTACGTTATCAACCAGGTGGGTCCCTCCCGGCCCCTGTCTGCTCTCTGTCTGCCTGTGTGGAGTAGTTGGTAGTGCTGAGCGATTATTGGAATTCCATTTAGTGAAACAATTTTTCTGTGAACTCAATGCGCACATCTCACTGTTTCTCTAGAGATAAATCTGATCGAGCCTGAACTGTGCAATGTAGTAGGCAGTTGTAGTTTCCAACAGGCCACTATTCTACATAGTTTAGAGCATAAAACATGGTAACTAACTACAATGACCATAATCCATTGTGCATCTACTTGTCCGGTCTGTGTTTCTTTTACGATTGATTGGTAGTTGGTATTCAGCAGTCATAAAAGTATGCCTAGCCTAGCCTAGCCTAGGCTATGTAAAAAGAAAGTGAGGGAGCTTTTACTGTAATTCTGTTGCCAAACTTTCTTTCCAGTAAATATTTATTTTATTGTGCACATTTTTCTAAGTAGTCATTGTGCATGGAGTTGTATGGTTTGTTAAACTTTAAATTAAAGTGAAAGACTGAGTCTCGTGTGTAATTCCGTTAACGTGGAATTGTCCATATGTCTGTTTTCTATAAAGGAATTTCTTGCTTTACAGTCAAGAGAAAAATTAGGCTAGCGTCCAAATAACTCTTGCCTCCCTTCTTTAAAGAACTCCTACAATTCGCAGTAGGCCTAATGATTTGTGTTCCCGTATACGGGGAAGAAATCAGATCTTGCAACATAGTGCCAGCATTTGTCTCTGCATCTGTTCTTTGTCCATCAGCAATTTCCTTTATTTATTCATGGTGTTTGCACAACTAAGAGACTATCATGCTCTCTATCGTCAAACTAGCACTGAACACCAATGGACGTGGCACAGAAATAGACAGTGGCTTTCAGACGTGGCCATCTCTGTCACTTTAAAGACCTGAGAGAACAATCCTGTCTGGAATGCTCTTTTTATCCTCACTCATTCCTGTTTCTTTTCATCAAGAAATAAAAAGCTTTATTTTATGTACACAAAGGTATAGAGTTGGTTACAGATAACTAATGGAATAATTCAACAAGGGTTGTACTTAAACTTGAATGCACAACATTTGGGGAGCCTGGCCTGGGTACAAAATGTCCTGTCTTTTCCAGATGTAAAAATAGTCAGTAGGCCTAATTTGGGCTTTTTATTATGATCATGTAGGCCTAGTTTATTGTTTAGCGCATGTAGTTACACTACATGACCAAAAGTATGTGGACACCTGCTCTTCAAACATCTAATTCCAAAATCATGGGCATTAATATGGAGTTGGTCCCCCCCCCCCCTTTTGCTGCAATAACAGCTTCCACTCCTCTGGGAAGGCTTTCCACTAGATGTTGGAACATTGCTGCATTGCCACAAGAACATTAGTGAGGTCGGGCACTGATGTTGGGCGATTAGGCCTGGCTCGCAGTCGGCGTTCCAATTCATCCCAAAGGTGTTCGATGGGGTTGAGGTCAGGGCTCTGTGCAGGCCAGTCAAGTTCTTCCACACCGATCTCGACAAACCATTTCTGTATGGACCTCACTTTGTGCACCGGGGCATTGTCATGCTGAAACAGGAAAGGGCCTTCCCCAAACTGTTGCCACAAAGTTGGAAGCACAGAATCGTCTAGAATGTCATTGTGTCATAATGTATGCACCCATGACTGTAAGTCGCTTTGGATAAAAGCGTCTGCTAAATGGCATTTATTATTATTATTATTATTATTATTATTATTATTATTATATTATTGTATGCTGTAGCATTAAGATTTCCCTTCACTGGAACTAAGGGGCCTAGCCCGAACCATGAAAAACAGCCCCAGACCATTATTCCTCCTCCACCAAACTTTACAGTTGGCACTATGCATTGGGGCAGGTAGCGTTCTCCTGGCATCCGCCAAACCCAGATTTGTCCGTTGGACTGCCAGATGGTGAAGCGTGATTCATCACTCCAGAGAATGCGTTTCCACTGCTCCAGAGTCCAGTGGCAGCGAGCTTTACCACACTCCAGCTGACGCTTAGCATTGCACATGGTGATCTTAGGCTTGTGTGCGGCTACTCAGCCATGGAAACCCATTTCATGAAGCTCCCGACGAACAGTTCTTGTGCTGACGTTGCTTCCAGAGGCAGTTTGGAACTCTATAGTGAGTGTTGCAATCGAGGATAGACGATTTTACGCGCATCAGCACTCGGCGGTCCCATTCTGTGAGCTTGTGTGGCCTACCACTTCGCGGCTGAGCCGTTGTTGCTCATAGACACTTCCACTTCACAATAACAGCACTTACAGTTGACCGGAGCAGCTCTAGCAGGGCAGAAATTTGACGAACTGACTTGTTGGGAAGGTGGCATTCTATGACGGTGCCATGTTGAAAGTCACTGAGCTCTTCAGGAAGGCCATTCTACTGCCAATGTGTGTCTATGGAGATTGCATGGCTGTGTGCTTGATTTTATACACCTGTCAGCAATGGGTGTGGCTGAAATAGACTAATCCATTAATTTGAAGGGTTGTCCACATACTTTTGGCCGTTTAGTGTATCTAGATGGCTACTAGACAAAACATTTGATTGAAAACAGACAAGTTGACCATAGACATCACGTCATTTGGATGCGTGCCGATGACTAGTGATCATGATAAGCACTTAGTTCCACAACAAGTTGGCTACTCTGTTTTGACAACTAACCTAGCTACAAACTGGCCAGTGTTGGTTGGTCGTTATCAATAGCAATCATTAGCCTGAGTGGTGACACCTAAAACACTTTGGTTTCATGAAGTGAGCCTTTCCTGCCTAAAATGAGGTTCTATCTCCCCATCTCTCACTGACTATCTCCCAATTTGTAGAAATCCCTAGAAACATGAGGCCACAGGCAAATGGGCAGAAACTCGTTTTGTCACGTTTTTTGTGTGTGAAGTGATGCTGCAAGTAGTTAGACTGAATTCTCACAGGTGTGGGGATTTACTGACTTATGGGAATACTAGAGTTGGCCTCGAATGTATTTGGAAATCAATCTGGCAAAAGGACAAACTGTAGTATGAATGCCACTGCACAGCCCAGAGTTGACAAGGTGAAAATGTATTAGTTATTGTGTCATCTAATCCCATTTCACGCAAAGGCTGACCTGAACGTAGGATAACGATTATCCATTCTTCTCAATATCCTTCAAGTCATCAACACTGTCTGGGATAAAGCAAAGTAACTTCTGAAAATGTATTGACAATCTATTCCTTTTTGTTAAAAAAGCTTATCAGATCGGTGTAGTTCAATGGTCCTTTTAATGATTCTTTACAGATGTAGGCGCTATTGGCACTTGCGAGGCCAGTACTGGGTTTCAGCTTGAAGGCGTAATTGACTTCTCTTTCAGGTCTCATGCCAGGACATGAGTCTGTTGCCTCCCACCCACTAACAGGTAAAGTGTGGGAACCCAGCATGTTGTAGGGTAAAGTGAACGCCACACATAGGCTATACACAGCAAATACATGGTTCTATTTGTACATATAACCTTCTTTTTTTTTTTGTAGAGTATACTCCACTCCAGTCTCCAGCACAAGTAGCAAATTGGTTCAAGACGTTGGCCTAGGTGGTGTCCATTGCATAGAAAAGTAGCTTTAATGGCTGCTATTATACTAATGGGCCAATCAGACTTGTTCCATAGACAAGCCTAGCTATTGCTAGAGGGCCCTTCAATGCTGTTAAACACAATTATGAGGTCTTTGTTGAAATTCTACTCAGTCTTTCTGTTTCTCTCTTCTCTCCTATTTCTCCTAGCCTTTCCTATTCTTTCCTCCCTTATTTTATTTCCTCCTCCTTTCCCTGCCCCCTTGCTCAAACCGCCGTCCTTTTGCATGTCAGGCGTATCTGGCCATTGGCTGTGGTCGCTGGATGAGGTGAGACCGGCCCCCTGCTTGCTCTGGCCAATTGCGTGATCCCATGGGCTGAGGGGTTCTACTGGTAATATGGGATTCTTTTCTCTCTATCTCATTGAATTAGAGATCTATTTTGGTCTCATGCTGTCTTCTTCACTTGCTTGTTTCCATCTTTGCAAATGATCCACACCCTGTATACAGATGAAGCTGTAATGCACTGGAGGAGAGAGGGATGCATCACTTGGTGGAAGAAAAAAAACACACACACTCTCATAAACACACTCACAGACCTCCTTAGCGGATATAATTTTTCAGACCGTAGCCGATGTCAATACGTTAATTTCAATCAGTGTACATGTCTGTCTCATATCACCACAATGTGCAACATGACATGTGACTGACAGCAAAGTGCTTCAGCAGAGAACAATACTGAACATTGAATCAATTGTCCAAGGGTTGGACCTCCTCTTCAGATGACTTGAACTTCCCAGACCCTCTTCCTCGTTTACCTTTTCTTTTTAGATGAATTTTCTTTTTTCTTTTTTTATTAAAACACTAGCCACACTATTCTTTAATTTGAGAACCACAGTCCTTGTTATGATTGCATGTTATTAGGAGGAGAATCTGCCTCCATTTGAATATTTTAGCCAATTTTGGTTCTATGGGTATTCAAGCTGATCTTTTTCAGGAGGACCATCAGATAAAGCCAGTGATATATGAGACGTGTCCATTGAAAGTCACTCCGCCCACATTGAAGGCACATTGACACAGAACACGATGCTCCCGTTCTTTTGCCAAAGGACACCGCACAGAGAATCATCCCAGGACACTGAAGTACATTAGACCTGGTAATTGACCATGTATTCAGTCTGAGAACACAAAAAGAGAATCAAAATACCCACCCAACAAGTAGTGGATGACATACCATAAGAGCCTAGAATATGGTGGTTTAACAGAGGATTAAGTATAAAGCCTGTACAGACTACAATATGATATTCTGTTGTTCAATCCCCCAAATTTAAGGATATTTTGTTCCCTGTTCTTTCATTAAGCTAGGCCCATGATTATAAGATGAGGACTGCTGAAACCGGATACTGAGGAAAAGTACGCTACTGCTTTAAGAGTTTCGAAATGGGAAATGGTTGTCTCCCAGATGACCTATCCATGTTCTTCAGCATTCCTTTGTTTTGAGTCATAATAATTATCCTACACCTGGGGAAAAAAACCTCTCCTTCCCATTACAGAGTTCTGTCTCTATTTACATTCACTCTACATAAAGCGCTCACGATCCATAAGTTAAAGTGCCACTGACACGTTTTTAGCACTATTAAATATTATTAGAATCTGTTCATATACACCCTTGAAAATGCCTAGCATAACAGCTACATGGAGTCACATTAAAGAGCTGGGCCTGCAAAGCTTTGATGACACTGCATCAGCAACACAACATGAATTTCAAGTTTGTAAGTACCTGCACTCCTGATTTTAAGAGTAAACGCATGTTTTCCAGCAAACAAGAAGATGCCTACACAATGTCATCAAAGACAAACGACTCCAAGTCATGTACTGTATACACCAATGTTTTCAGTTGTCCAAACCTTCAAGTCTAGTAGTTTTGTCTCATTTTCAGTGTAGGATGTTTGTAGCATCTAGTGCTCAGTCTCTGACATGTTTTTATTCCCGATCACATTATAATAGATAGCCCTCTGGATGGTTTAGTTTAGCCTTGATTCTGGTGTGCACTTTAGTCCCATTAGACATGGGTGGCCAACCAACCAATGAGGACAAGAGTTGCTTACTCCTGTCTAGACCCTCAAAAATAAGTATTTAGTTTTACACGATTCACCTTTTAATTCTAACCCATATTCCCTCCATTCACTCTCTAGGACGGTGATGAGATCTTTAACCGCGCCAAGCTCCTCAACATTGGCTACATGGAGGCCCTGAAGGAGTACGACTATGGCTGCTTTGTGTTCAGCGATGTGGACCTCATCCCCATGGACGACCGCAACACCTACAAGTGCTTCAGCCAGCCCAGGCACCTGTCTGTCTCCATGGATAAGTTTGGCTTCAGGTAAGTCAACCCTTCCCACAGATGACCAGGCATTCTCTCCAGTCCACTGCGCTTTCAGCCTCTCCCCAGTCCACTGCGCAGACATAGGACAGACACAAATGTGCATTCACATGGTCAAAGGCACACACACTGAACTCATTTAGTAGGAGTGTCCATATAAAAGCTTGAAGTGCACCTGTGGATTGATTCCATGATGTTCTATCCGTGTCCGTGTCACTCACTTTAACCAATTAACTGCTGAATTACCACTGCTGTTACAGAGGGCTAACAGTTGACTTTGCTTGATGCTGCCTATTGAAAATTGACTTTGTTGTCTTTTGTTTTGTTGTTGAGTTTCTGGGTCTGCCTGTCTTTACCTCAGTAGCTGTCTATAGGTGTTTGCTGTAGGCAGTTCAAACCAAGCCATTCACTGGGTTTGTGATGGAGTCAGTATTACTAATGAAGGGAACTACAACTTTCCCCAATGGGGTGGGGATGTAATTATGAAGGATGCCAACAGCATAGGTGAAGGATATCTTATGGTGGCTAATGATTGCCTTCTTCCTTATTGATCACGACTGATCCAAACCAGGTTCTGTTAAAGATTAGCCAAGAATTAGGCTAGAAAGATTAGACTGTGTAAAGTGTCACATGCCAAAGGAATGCCATATTATTAAGTTTCTCCCTATTACATGCACAAAGGCTTGTTTCTCCTTACCTCTGTCGGTAAGACAAGCAAGCATTTAAATCGCTAATGCAGAAGGTGGTGTTGGAAAGAGCTTGGCATGAAATTTGAATTAGGCGCTAAATTTAGCTACACTAGTTGTAAACTGTCCCTCATTTGTATTTATTATGGATCCCCATTAGCTGCTGGGACATTATTTGCCTCGAGTCATGTGTGTTGAATAGCCTGCCTATAGACTTACAACGTGCTCACATGAGCAGGACTGGCTTCAAAGGTCTGCTGTCAGAATGGCTTAAATGTTAATCATTTTAGCCTTAGGTGGCAATGCTGTTAGTGCCACAAGGTTTTGAACTGTTTTCTGCTTTGTTTTCTGACTATAGAGGAGGAAGTGGGGTCCAGTGACCTGTAGAGCAAACTCCAGTTGGTTTAGCTGTTGCTCTACACGTGTAACACGTCAGACAGGGAGGGGTTATGTGAGGCTACAAACTGTCTTTGTCTGTGTGTTTGATAAAGGGATTTGGGAGCTTCTCTTCTGATACACAGCTCTGGGCCTACACAGCTGTAGGCCTTATGCTCGGCTAGGCACTGATCTACAGTCAGTTTGCTTCCGTTGTCTGCTTCTGATTTAAGATTTAGATTGGTAAGGTAAGCTGGTCCCAGATGTGACATCATAGTGCAGAGTGCCCCCTGTGTACAGGTCATAGAACAGGTCTCTCAGCTTGTAACTGGGCTTTTATGGGCATCCTGTCACCGAACTCTTCCCTGTGTTGCACACAAAACACCTTGTGTCCTGTCACTGTGTGTCATGTTCCTCCTGGGGCATGCAGCTCACAGAGCATCTGGATGCAATATCCAGCAGGATTTGGGCAGGGAAGCCCGGCTCAAGGAGAGACGCCAAGCTCCCCTTGTTCGGTAATTTGTTCGGTGACTAAATCCCACAATGGATTAATGTTTTTTTTTCTTAATTGTGGCGACTTTTCCAATGTTTGCCATGGGATTTAAAGAATAGCATTATAGTCAAGGATAACTTGTAGAGCATCCAAAATCAACAAGAAAATGAGGCAAGGCTAAACCAGGGGGCCTCAGTCTCTCAGCTACACGTGGCCCTACAGTACACAGTGTACAGACAGCCAGCATGTAATTTACAGAAGGCAGTGACACATGGAGGAAGTGGGTTTTTCTGCAGCACCTCATCTTCTAGGCAGATGCTTCTTCTTTCCTGGAACGTAAGCCACTGACTGCAGTTTATGTTGGGCCCGAAGTCCTTGATCCCTTCCTTCATTTGAGAGTTGTTTAAACTCTAATAAACAAATTCAAGTTTCTCCATATATTTATTTTTCTTTCTCTGTATCTCTCTCTCTCGCTCTCTCAGGTTGCCGTACAACCAGTACTTTGGAGGCGTGTCATCAATGAGCAAGGAGCAGTTCCTCAAGATCAACGGCTTCCCCAACAACTACTGGGGCTGGGGAGGGGAGGATGACGACATTTACAACAGGTCAGAGTCCGCACAGCCACTCTCAGACCAACGTCTGTGGCGTATTAGGACTCCGTGTAAAAGTCAGGAGCAGGACAGCAAGAAATACGACTCCAAAAAAATGCATATTTGTTGGGTAAAGTGATAGCGAAGGTTTCACATGAAAAGGTTTCCTTGTTCAATGTTGAAGCCCCATCACATGTTGAAACTCCATCACATAGTAACATAGGCCTAATACTTGTCACTCGTCAGTGTGGGTTGTGTTTTTAGCCCTACTTTTTGCATTGTTCCAACTTGCCCCTGAGGGTGCCCTTGTATACCACTACCACCATTTGCTATTGAAGGAAATGTATCAGTTAGTAGCCTATTAGCCTCCGTTTTAGCAGAGGAGCTTTCACAAGCAGATGGGACACCCAAACAAACTTCTAATTTGTGAGTGGTATGTATCCTGTCTCTGAGACACTCCCTGAACACTCCCTCCAGCCATCTCCAGTGGTCCTGCCTGTTTCTCCAGTGGTCCTGCCTGGGAGGCTGTTTATGTTGTCAGGGCAAATTCCAGCTGTCTGACTGCTTGCTTCTGTCTGAGATAGGAGGAGGGGGAGGGGGGGGAGGGGGTTGAACGTGTTATGGCTCTGTCAGACCCAGTCTGACATCATTTCCTGAAATAAGAGGAATAGGGTACTTTGCAGGGGTTGGAACCATAATTATTTTCCAATTGTTTTGTTCTGAACAGAAACACAATTGTTTTTGTTCTGTTCCAACCAACAAAATATAGTTCTGAACCGGTTCGAACCAAAAACAAGTACCGGTTAATACTATTCCTTTTTTAACCTGTGAAAACAACCGTTTTTTACATTTAGCTCATTCAATTAGTTCACCAATCAGTGTGGATAGAGCAGGCAAGCTAGTTGATTACATGCATGATGGACAGACAAGTATAGCCTATGGCTCAGGACGCAGATGGGGAGAGATGGTTGAGGAGGAGGCTTGAAGCGCTGGGCATCTTGTTATGACATTCATTATCTGAATTAGGTCCACAGAATTATACCTAGGAGGAGCGGCTTCTATGGAGGAACTTTGAATGTCCTTTGAGCTAGCTAGCTAACAAGCTTGAGCAGAGCGGCACCAGAATTAAAAACACGTCTTACCTTTTTGTAGTTAAATCCAACGTGAAACGTGATAACTAGGCCTGTATTATCCTCAACTAGCATTGAAGAAGTTAATCCATTCTTCTCTAGCGAATAAAAAATCTCTCTCCCCATCTTCTTAATCACGCTTGTAACATCAGTACATTAGCCTATGCATCGCCGGGGGAGGCTAGGGCAGGTAGCCTGAACACATACACACTGGCAAAGATTTACAGCTTGCAGGTAGACCCTGGAATAAGTTTGGGCTTTGCATTGGCGCTTTTTCTTTTTTTTTCTGGAATGTAAAATAACGTTATTAACTGGTTCCCATGCTTTTAAAATAACGGTTCTGTTCCGGAACAGTCTTTGTCTAACTTGACATACAGTATCTACTGTTGCTTTGCTGGATTTGGCATTAAATTAGCTCTACAAAACATATACTGTGCCTTGTTAACTTGTGTCTTTGAGGCATGTGTAACCCTATAGGTAAACTATAGACCAGCCAAACTGAACATTGTCTCCAGAACTGAATTATAGATGAACTCCACACATACTGGTGAATGCCCAACAGTACAAGGTGTTAAGATGTGTTTTTGTCTCTTCTGCTTTACGTAGCTCTTAGTAGGGGATGGTTTATGATTCACCTTATCCATTTTGATCAACTATGGCAGACTGGCCGTTTCCAGAGACGCTCAATCTTATTCACGGCGTTCGGGAAGCTTTTATAGCTGTGTCACTGAGCCCAGCTACACAAATGTGACCTGTTATTTAATAAGCAAGGCCAATTTGCATCTTCCACAGAGGCAACTGAATGAAAACCAAATAACCTGTTTTACTCCCTTTCACATCTATCCTACTTTTTATTTGACCTATTTTATGTTTATTTCACTAGTGTAAAAAAAACAGGCGCAGATCTTCTCCTCGGGAGTAAAACCTTTTTGTAACTGCGATCCAGTGTTTTAGTTAGACGGGTTCTGACTCATGTTGCTGCTGTGTTTTAACAGGCTGAGCTCCAAGGGGATGACCATCTCACGGCCCAGCGGCGCCGTGGGGAAATGCAGGATGATCCGCCACAACCGGGACGGTGGGAACGAAGACAACCCTCAGAGGTGAGGTTCCCCCTTGTGAACAGGACTCCTGCACGATGCTCTCAGGGGCGGTGTTTCAAACTATAATGGTACCCCTCTGTCTTCGTTCACTCCCGTTCACATGAATATAGCCAAACTGGATTTGATAGAAGTAAGCAATTGGTCCACCTAGTTTCAGCTATATTGCTTTCACCTATCCAGCTCTGTCTGATCTGTAAAGGAGAGCAGAAGGGAGAGGGAACAGAAGGTGTGCACAGCTGAACCCTCCCAGGCTCTCCTTTCCCGCTTCACACAAGGATCTAGTCACTCACTACTGTTCCCCTTGATGTCATTTCTCACTAACGCTGGCTGACTTTCTGAGCTCGGACATTGTTCTCCGTACCTAAGCAAACTTAATAGAATATTACAAGTCTGGGAAAACATTGGCGTGAAATGTGGTCGAAGCCACACTGATAAGCCACTTAATTCATCATGTCTATTGAAATCACTATGTACATATTACATTACAATGTATAATGGATTACTTTTCCCTATAGTACTTTGATTTGTTTGATTGTCGTGTATTTCTTTCTTGTTATCGTGTTTAATCAAGTAGTGTTTACTCAAGCGACGGTTGTTGTGAAATCCAAAGGAGGTGTTTGCCGTAGGCTACACCTTAAACTAAATAAAAAAGACATGGTTCCTAAACCACGTCATTGAATTGTGGTTGAACTGTGGTTTTTCGTTCCAGGTTCGACCGCATCGCCCACACCAGGGAGACGATGAACAAAGACGGCATCAAAACCCTGTCGTATAAAGTGGTCAAAGTGGAGAAGGATCAATTATATACCAAAATCACTGTGGACGTGGGGAAAAAATGACTCGGAAAGCCAATAAAAACATGAACAGCCTTGACAACCAATTTGTGGCTGTGGTGGATGCAGTAACCAAATGTGCCTTGATAAATTATGATATATGCCTTGGACTCTTTGGACTACAGAGAATGACTGATCTGATTAGCAAACAAATGTTCCCTTTATTTTCGGCCTTTGCACATCCGATGGTGAATTGAACTGGGATTCCAGCGTTTTCTTCATAGGATCCATAAATCATTGACACCAGGAATGACCGTTGACATTCAGCACATTGACACACTCTTGGTGTCCTATTGGGCTGGTACGCCCCCCACTCTCTTTCTGAAGACGGCTGCTGAGATTAAGTCCTTTGTGAGCCATTTTGTCTTGAGGGGAGGTTGTGAAATGTTTAATTGATCGTCCTATGCATCGGGGACTCTCAAATAGTTAATTTTGTCATATGCCTATCTCTTTGTAGTACTGTTGATGTTGTCTTTTGGGTTCATATTGGGATCATTTTAGTTTTCTGTCACTTTCGGGGGATTTCTTGCTATTCCTTTTGATGCCTCTGCTGATCGAGCGGGGTTTCAACCCATCCAATGCCAAGAGCTCAGGCCAAAGATGGAACTCTACAATTTGAAGTTCAATAATAAACCAAGTCACTTTTTTTTGTTCAAAGACAACCAAACAACTATCTTGAAAGATTTTTGTACTTTGGGATATGTTCAAAACCTTTTGATGGAGCATCAAAGGGCCTAGAACTCCAAAAACAGGTTGTTGAAAAGGCCAAATCCCATTATATTTATATTCTAATTCTCACCACTAAGGGGTCCTTAAGGGTATTTTAACTATGTGAAAAGCTCTATCTTGAAAGTGTATCCGCTGAAGCTCCCTTCCCTGTGAAGAGCACCATTCCAGGTAGCTTATAAGGAGGCCTCTTCCTGGTGGAAAAGAGGTACCTGAATGTATTTGCCTGGTGGTGTTGAGAGTGTGTGCCCTGAGGTAAAATGCTACCATTCTGTTGTCTGTCACAAGTGTCTGGTGTTCTACCTGGTCTAAGACAGGGGGTTCTACGCAGAATAATAATCCTATTGTAGTCAGTGTATGTCTAACGAAGTGTAAAGGTTAGAAAAACAAGCATTTTGCATCCTCAATACGTAGTAATCAAACACCCTCAAAGACATCAGCATGTTCTTAAACTGGACGGTCACCATGTCCTCCTCACAGGTCCTTAAAGATCCTCATATACAGTGAAAACGACTCAAGATTGTGAGCTTTGGGGCATGACATTGCACAAGTAAAGTTAGTAACTCAATCTTATTGAGGAAAAAAGCCATTGAGATTTCTGACTTGTGACTGGATAGAGCAGATTAATTGTGCTGTCCATACTTAGGCTTACATGTTTGCCATTCCTCTCCTGACTGCTTCTTAATTATATCAGTGCTGGTGTCTGGAGAGACTATGAAATGACTGCAATTTCTGCCTTACCGAAATAAACTTGAAAATATCTATTAATTGGTCAATGTTTTAAATTGACATTTTAGTCATTTAGCAGACGCTCTTATCAAGAGCGACTTACAGGAGCAATTAGGGTTAAGTGCCTTAATGGCTCGGGGATTTGAACTAGTGACCTTTCAGTTACTGGCCTCAACTTTATAGATAAAACTGTACGATGGACTTCGGACCATTAATAGGAGGTATGAGTGTACATTCTAAAGCTAAGTCATGAATTCCCCATTAGTAGGAGGTATGAGTGTACATTAAGCTCTAAAACGAAGTTAGTAATTCCCCAGCTGTTCCCCAAAAGTGTTTTCCAAGATGTTGGACGATAGTTGGCTGCCTACTGTACATTTTGTAGTGAATGTTCCAATGAAGCAGCCAAGCCATATACACACACATCCTATAGTTTCCACTGCAAAGTAGAAAAATGTCATGATGTCACTGGGTTCCCCTTCAAGCTGTAAGCCTAATGCGCTCGGTCAGGAAACCCAATATCGGGGGCTTATTCAACTATGGTGGGACGTTGCATATACAAAATCCTTTATATAGAATGAACACAATGTACAATCATGGCGACTAGAGGATTGTGTCAGCTTGAGGAAGCCTCAGAAAAGGCCTCATCACCACATACCTCCTCACTCTGTCTGGGAGCTACGTACAAACGCTCAAAAGACATGGGAGAAGTCTAATGATGTGTATGTAGTCTTGCTCTTTAAGCCTGGCATGCAGGGCTGCATTATGTGCAATGCATACCATTATATAATTTACTCAATCCACCCAAAGACTCTTTCAGGGTTGAAAACCAGTGTCTTTATAGGTTGGCTAAAGCCAGGTGTGTACCTCCCATAGACAATTGCCTTTGTTGAGAGCCAGCATTTTGTATGTCAAGTGTGAATTCAGTTTGTTTTACAGAAGTTAGCTGACTAATCTGCAAGGCTTCATCACAATGTTCTTCCTTTTTCTCTTCATGTTTTCCATTATGATTCATAGTGTGCATGTATGTGTATGCTTGTGATTTCTACAAATGCGTTTGTCTTTGTAAATCTTTTGCTGTCTCTTCAAATTTTCATTCAAAAATGTATCCTGATTTGCAAGATTAAACATCATGTTTAGGTCATTAAATATTTAAGTAAATTTCTTCTCATTCATTAACATGGGTCAAAACACTAAGGGGTGGTTTCCATGACACAGATCAAGCCCTGGAATTAAGAGCACTTTCAATGAAGTTTCCATTGAGAATGCTCTTTATTCCAGGACAAAGATTCATCTGTTCCTGGGAAACCGGCCCTAAAAGTCCCCCCACATATTATTTTTGTCCAAGTGTTGGGTCAGCCAGCTAAACTCTTAAGTGCCCTCTTGGTTAATGTTCAGTATGGCCACTGGCCAATAGTCTCCTGCACAGGGCAATGGGTGGAGCGTATCTATGGGATACATGATGGGACAAAGGTGCAGGGGCGCTGTACCTTTAAACTAAAAACAAGCCAACCACTTTCTACATTTTATTTAGTGAAGAAAAAAAGCACATGTCCAGGTGAGTGGTAACTACTACTTAATCTTTGCATCTGTCTCACTCATGCAGTTTTGAGTTGTGACATCCAGCTTGAAGTTAGTACCCGTAGGTGGTGTCGTGAACATGTCAGACATTTCATGTGGCCTATAAACAAATGTAGATTTGGAGGGCAGGGGTTTTGATGCAGGGTGGCAGCAGATGCAGAAGTATTTTCCACTATACGACCCCGTGGACGATATGCCACCTGGCTGGCTTCGACTCACCCAACCTGGGACGATTGAACTTCAGGGCCTCCTGGACTCTGAGCAGCGGAGGAGAGATCTGGAGGTCAGTCTGGCTTGGGTCCAAAGTGCCCTGCAGAAACAGAGGCTCAGACTGCTCTAGATAATGGGCCCAGGGAGCCAACATGCACTACCGAAGGTAATAGATGTAGCTGCTGCTGCCACCTGTTCTGTAGTGTAGGCTGTGGCCCTCATAATAATAATACACTGCTCAAAAAAATAAAGGGAACACTCAAATAACACATCCTAGATCTGAATGAATTAAATAATCTTATTAAATACTTTTTTCTTTACATAGTTGAATGTGCTGACAACAAAATCACACAAAAATTATCAATGGAAATCAAATTTATCAACCCATGGAGGTCTGGATTTGGAGTCCCCCTCAAAATTAAAGTGGAAAACCACACTACAGGCTGATCCAACTTTGATGTAATGTCCTTAAAACAAGTCAAAATGAGGCTAAGTAGTGTGTGTGGCCTCCACGTGCCTGTATGACCTCCCTACAACGCCTGGGCATGCTCCTGATGAGGTGGCGGATGGTCTCCTGAGGGATCTCCTCCCAGACCTGGACTAAAGCATCCGCCAACTCCTGGACAGTCTGTGGTGCAGCGTGGTGTTGGTGGATGGAGCGAGACATGATGTCCCAGATGTGCTCAATTGGATTCAGGTCTGGGGAACGGGCGGGCCAGTCCATAGCATCAATGCCTTCCTCTTGCAGGAACAGCTGACACACTCCAGCCACATGAGGTCTAGCATTGTCTTGCATTAGGAGGAACCCAGGGCCAACCGCACCAGCATATGGTCTCACAAGGGGTCTGAGGATCTCATCTCGGTACCTAATGGCAGTCAGGCTACCTCTGGCGAGCACATGGAGGGCTGTGCGGCCCCCCAAAGAAATGCCACCCCACACCATGACTGACCCACGGCCAAACCGGTCATTCTGGAGGATGTTGCAGGCAGCAGAACGTTCTCCACGGCGTCTCCAGACTCTGTCACGTCTGTCACGTGTGCTCAGTGTGAACCTGCTTTCATCTGTGAAGAGCACAGGGCGACAGTGGCGAATTTGCCAATCTTGGTGTTCTCTGGCAAATGCCAAACGTCCTGCACGGTGTTGGGCTGTAAGCACAACCCCCACCTGTGGACGTCGGGCCCTCATACCACCCTCATGGAGTCTGTTTCTGACCGTTTGAGCAGACACATGCACATTTGTGGCCTGCTGGAGGTCATTTTGCAGGGCTCTGGCAGTGCTCCTCCTGCTTCTCCTTGCACAAAGGCGGAGGTAGCAGTCCTGCTGCTGGGTTGTTGCCCTCCTACGGCCTCCTCCACGTCTCCTGATGTACTGGCCTGTCTCCTGGTAGCGCCTCCATGCTCTGGACACTACGCTGACAGACACAGCAAACCTTCTTGCCACAGCTCGCATTGATGTGCCATCCTGGATGTGCTGCACTACCTGAGCCACTTGTGTGGGTTGTAGACTCCGTCTCATGCTACCACTAGAGTGAAAGCACCACCAGCATTCAAAAGTGACCAAAACATCAGCCAGGAAGCATAGGAACTGAGAAGTGGTCTGTGGTCACCAGCTGCAAAACCAGTCCTTTATTGGGGGTGTCTTGCTAATTGCCTATAATTTCCCCCTGATGTCTATTCCATTTGCACAACAGCATGTGAAATGTATTGTCAATCAGTGTTGCTTCCTAAGTGGACAGTTTGATTTCACAGAAGTGTGATTGACTTGGAGTTACATTGTGTTGTTTAAGTGTTCCCTTTATTTTTTTGAGCAGTGTATAATATGCCATTTAGCAGACGTTTTTATCCAAAGCGACTTACAGTCATGCGTGCATACATTTTTTTTTGTGTACAGATACATGACCACAGATAGATGAATGGACTGGGTAGGTTTCCAGGTCACTATGACACATGCCACATTCCATTATGTTTTTGTTCCATTTCGTATCGGGGATTCTAAAGGAAGGGAATTTAGGCTAATGACACATCTGAATAAATACCTAGCTGAGTGGATTTCCTTTCTCACATTGTCACTGTGCTAACTTGTGCCACGGTTTGACCCATATTTGTTAATTGCCTCCCCCACAGACACTTTTTTTGAATCTTCGGCAGATCAAACGACCAGTAAACCTCCATCCAAGTGTTATCAGGGAACATCTATATCCCACCATATAGTGACCTTTTACACAAAGTAATGAATAACTATGGTGCTTGTTGATCAGTGCAGTGGATCGTTTTTGGGCTTTCTCTTTTTGTATGTTGCTCAGGACTTTTCTGTCTCATGTCCTCAGAGTGGGGAAGCTAGAGTTGGACTTGGAGACCATTAGCGCCCAACTGGACCAGGTTTTCTGTTCTGGGGGAAAGTGTCTCCACAGGAATGGACCTTCAGCCCATAAGGACAGCTTGACTCCTGTAAGCCCTAAATAAGCAGAGGAAACTAGCCTCCCATTGGCAGAATGAAAGCTGCCACTGAAATGAGATGTCTTTCATTTTGGTCTGTCAATCAGGAGAATTGGGTCGGTACCGTTCGCCCACAGTGCCAGAGGGAGGACCATAATATGACCTCCCAGCTTCTTGCTCAAGCAGTGGACAAAGGTAAACTTCTGAAAGTAAATCTGTATGTCATCCTTTTGTTCACTAATAACATGACCAAACTGACAACCCTGACACTGACCAAAAAATTATGGATGGCTGATTTGGCTGTGTTTGGGCCATAACCCAAGAAACTGTTGGTGTTTTCAGGAGCTAGACAACCTTGAGCGTCTGCTGGAGGAGTCTAGGGCCCAGCAGGGGCTGATGGAGCAAGGAAGGGATGCCTCAGAGGCCTAGATAGCAGCCCTCCACTCCCAGCTGTACCAGGCACGCTTCAGCCTCCAGGAGACCCACAGAGAGACACTGGCCACACAGATAGAGCTACATGGCAGCAAGCAGGTAGAGACATGGAAGACCAGACCAACTAAACTGGTACAGGGATTCACACCCAAAATGGATGCAGGCGGTTCCTTCTACACTTCGTCCTTGTACAGAAGCATGTAATCTTGCAGAGCCAGACATCTCGGTAGTATCTAACCCAGGCCTCAAGCCACACAACAGTTCTCAAGCCACACCCAAGCCACACAACAGTTCTCTCTATCATAATAATGCCACAGTAAGAACATTCACTATTTTGTGTAACACCACTTTGTTGGCTGATGATCTGCAGATCAATTAGTCCCTGTTACAGGAGGTGGCATCTCAGACAGAGGCTGAGGTCTGCAGAGGTGCGGGCCTCCCTGATGGAGAGTGACAGACGCCTGCTCAGGGCTCTCCTAGCAGCACTGGAGACTGAGCGGGAGGAGCTGCTTCAACAAGGACACCCCTCAGCCCTTGGGTAAGGAACCCCCGCCTCTAATATTGGTGCACTTGGAGATCTGAAAGAATCAGATGGATATAATCAATATGGTTCTACTTTGCTATCTGATGGAATGTTCTCCATATTGCTGCCTTACACTTATCCAACCCTTATGGTCTTCATACGTGCAAAGAGAGTATGGGTGGATTTGGGATGGAATCAGTATCTCTACCTTTATCTTGAGGTCATGGGGAATTTTCTTGTCTCAGTGTTTTAACTCTTGGCATCGTCAGAGTGCTGCGAGCTCCAGAACACGGAGAAACAGTCAGACTTATAACTGATGAACCAGAAGCAGGGGTTTGTCAGTCCACATCTGTTTGTCTCTTAGGAGTGCTTGGGAAACGGATGTGCAAGTCTCTGGAAAGGAGGAGAGGGTGAGGGAGGAGAGTGCTGTGCATGAGGTGGAGGAGCAAGATGAGGATGAGGAGAAGAGTGGAAGGGAATAATGTGTCTGTTATTCAACTGCAGTCAAAGTTCAGTGAGGAATTAAGACTTAAGATCCATGAGGTGACCCACTCTAAGCCTGGCCCACAGAAACAGATAAAGGAAGAGAACCAGGTAACTGCCTCTTTGGGAGTACTTTCCTACAGCACCATATCACGTGGAGGCGGTCTAACGTGGCAGAGTGATGTTTTCTTTGAAACATACCTCTCCTCCAAACCCCACTTTCTTTTTTCCCAACAGACTCAGTTGAATTCATTTCACATATAAAAATGTTATATATTTTAACATTGTATTTACCTAGAATATTATTAAGCTATGGTATTTATTACACTTCCAGTACTTTATGTTAAAAATATCCCTTTATTAAAGTTGAAAAAGCAAAGATTTCCCCTTCATGCAACCTGAGAACCTTTTTTAAGCGAAGATGCTACTTTTTGCAGTTTACTGTGCTACATGCTTCACTATCCAGTATCTTGCCAACACATGCTGAGTAGACAAGCTATAGAAATACCTATGAGTTATGGATTGTGGATTTCTGAGGATTCACTGTCTTAGAATACTACTGATCAAAGATAATGCTGGACAGTCTGCCTCTGGTCTGTGAGGGGAAGGAGGGGAATCTGGAGAGCCCATTCTCTAACAGCTGTGCTCAAATCTGGCAATGTATACATTGTAACAACCTTACGTAACAGCAAACTTGTTACAGCCACAAAGCCCATGACCAACGTCCATTTATTAATGTAACACCCTGTTACACTGGTTGACATAGAGTGTCATTGTCTTAGTCTGAGGACTCTGACATGTTCTTGTTTATTGTTGAGGCTGGTGAGGAGTTTTGATTTCTGGCTTAAACTAATACTAATCCCTCTCCGAGACTATTTTCTTTGGCCCTGAGCTTGTGGTCCACGGTGCGCTGCCTTTTACTGCCCTGGTCCCTCAGGACACATAAACATGGATTCATGGGATATGCAGACTGGGAAGACATGGTTGGAATACTGCAGGGCTAGACACTTTTTCTCGCCGATATGAGATTGTCATTATGAAGGGACCAATCAGAGAACAGGGTTATGACAATGTCTTTATGAAGGGATCAATCAGAAAGCAGGGCTATGACAATTTCATTATGAAGGAACCAATCAGAGAGCAGGGTTATGATAATGTCATTATGAAGGGACCAATCAGAAAGCAGGACTATGAAAATGTCATTATGAAGGGACCAACCAGAGAGCTGGGTGATAATGATGTCATTATGAAGGACTAATCAGAGAGAAGGGTTAAGACAGAACTAAGTTTAGGATGTAAAGAAAGCACTCCTAGACAGCATTATTTTTCAAAGACAAAGATGTAAAGACAGTAATATCATAATGATAATAATATATGCCATTTAGCAGATTACTTTATCCAAAATGACTTACAGTCATGCGCGCATACATTTTAAGTATGGGTGGTCCTGGGAATCAAACCCACTATCCTGATGTTGCAAGCACCATGCTCTACCAACTGAGCTACTTCATACTTTCCTCTGGTCTTTTCACTTCCAAGTACACAATGAATGCTTACTCAGGAATAGGTGTTACATAATGTTTTTATATTCATACCAACCAACACTGGCACTTATTCTTGGTGCATACTGGACTCATTTCCCCCTACAGTTTGGCTGTGCTTGCCCTCATTTGATTGGTTGTAACTGAGAGGTATGTGCCCAAAACCATGTACTTCTGGCTGAGTCTGGCTGATGCAATGTTGCATGACTCCACACTGACACAGACCGCACAGACAATCCTTCTTGATTGTGGAGAGCTGGAAGCTTAACACTCACTTACACTCTCTCTTTATTCTTCTGTCTTTCTCTCTGTTACATTCTCTCTCTCTCGCTCTCTCGCTCTCATTATCAGGAAATGGGATAATGACCCTGTCATGAGGTTTTCCGTTGCCGTCATCACATTTCCCTGTGTTCTCAATGTCTGCTTGTCCCTGTTGCTTTTTAAAGGCCTGCTAATTTCAACGGAAATAAAAACTGCAGACTTTGGCAAGTCATCACAACGTCAAACTAGGTATGTTTCATGTTAACATTGGCCCACAATCGACGACTGATAAGTACACTTCAGATACTGTAAGTGCAATCTCCGTTTTAGTGCAATAAAGTTGCATTTACCAGACGTTGACTGTAATCCAAAATAATGAATACTCATACAATGTTAATGCAACCCAACCATTCCATGTACAGAACCTGCAGGAGCCCTATTGAAAATCCTCATTTTGATAACCCAAGAGTTACACCTGCAGGTAAGAATGATAACAAATAGCAATGTGGAGATTGAATAGACACACCTCCCTGTTCCACATAAAATGTATTCCATGCATTCCATTCTATCTACTACATAATGATGTACTTCCTTCGGCTTCGCCGGTGGAGAACATCCTGGCAGTGAAGCACACTCTCTGAAAAAAAAGGTGCTAACTACAACCTAAAAGAGATCTTCGGATGTCCCCATAGGAGAACCCTTTGTCACAGAGGGTTCTACATGGAACACAAAATAGTTATATCTGGCATCAAAAAGGGTTCTACCTGGAACCCGAAAGGGTTCTCCTATGGGGAGAGCCGAAGAACCCTTTTGGAACCCTTTTTTCTAAGAGTGTAGCCACAGATGGTAGACTTGGTGCCCTTGGACCAGTATTTGTCATGAAGCTTTACTTTATACATTCCTTCCTCATCTGTGTCCCTTATTCTTCTACTGTCAATTATGTGTCATCTCAGGACAGAGAGGAGAAGGGGCTGGTATTCGTCGATCGCTGGAATCCATGACAGCACGAGCCAATGGTAGCTAGTCCAGTCAGTTCATGGCATCATCATAATCCAATTCTTGGTATCACCTCACACCAAGTTGCCCATATATCATGTAATAACTTGGAAAGGTATTGACAAAACTGACATATTTCTGTCAGTTACAGTGTAATTACATGTAACTGTGCACTTTGATGTAGCAAGACACCATTTTCATTGTATAACAGCTGAGCGAGTGGCTAACCATAGGAGTAGATTAACTTGTTCCTTTCTGCAGATGACAGCGCTGGTCATAGAGCTGCAGGAGCTGAGAAGGGTCTGTAAAGAGACATCATCCACACGACCTGTCTCCCCCAAGGACCAGAGGGCCAGGGAGTGGCTAGAAAGAGCTGCTTTGATTAAGGTAGGGCTGTCAACCCAACCCTCCTGGTTTGGATCCCAGAAGCTTCATCTCTCAACAAGCAGTTAACTGAATTGAATCAATGCATTGAATTAATACATGAAATGTAAACAATGTGGAGAGTGTTCTGTGTAGTAATACTTTTGTTTGTTTATGCTTCTACAGTTGGCATGGCCAATATGTGCTACTATACCAGTGGTTCCAGTTATATTGCCTATGCCAAAACCCATTATTTAGTTTAAAAGTCTCTGTATAGGACTGTGTGGGAGAGCTGGAGAGGAATAGCGAGAGGCTGGATGTCCCGGAGAGCCAGTGGAGTTCTTTGGGTGGTACCTCCAGGATCATTAGCAAAGGAAGAAGTAACCCACTACATGCACTATGATCCTTGACTATGTAGGTCCATATTTCCACATTCTGCAGAATAATCTATGCTTAACATATGCAATCAAGCATGTCTTAATCAAGACAGCAGGAAGTAATAAGCTGAGTCACTGCATGTTAAAGTGTGATCTGAAGTACATCCTCAAGAAATCCTGACGTCACCAAGCATGACTAGGTCAAATAAAACTCTACTATACCTTGGCATCCATTGAGTATACCAGTTGGACAGATAACACTATTGGCAAACAATACCACACTAGGATCTCACCCACTCCTCATGTCCTTCACTTGTATTATGTACAGTTGAAGTTGGAAGTTTACATACAGCTTAGCCAAATACATTTAAACTCAGTTTTTCACAATTCCTGACATTTAATCCTAATAAAAAATCCATGTTTTAGGTCAGTTAGCATCACCACTTTATTTTAAGAATGTGAAATGTCAGAATAATAGTAGAGAGAATGATTTATTTCAGCTTTTATTTCTTTCATCACATTCCCAGTGGGTCAGAAGTTTACATACACTCAATTAGTATTTGGTAGCATTGCCTTTAAATTGTTTAACTTGGGTCAAACATTTTGGGTAGCCTTCCACAAGCTTCCCACAATAAGTTGGGTGAATTTTGGCCCATTCCTCCTGACAGAGCTGGTGTAACTGAGTCAGGTTTGTAGGCCTCCTTGCTCGCACACGCTTTCTCAGTTCTGCCCACAAATTTTCTATAGGAATGAGGTCAGGGCTTTGTGATGGCCACTCCAATATCTTAACTTTGTTGCCATATTGCCACAACTTTGGAAGTATGCTTAGGGTCATTGTCCATTTGGAAGACCCATTTGCGACCATGCATTAACTTCCTGACTGATGTCTTGAGTATGAAAAATGTATGCACTCACTAACTGTAAGTTGCTCTGGATAAGAGCGTCTGCTAAATTACTAAAATGTCAAATGTTGAGATGTTGCTTCAATATATCCACATAATATTCCTTCCTCATGATGCCATCTATTTTGTGAAGTTCACCAGTCCCTCCTGCAGCAAAGCACCCCCACAGAATGATGCTGCCACCCCTGTGCTTCATGGTTGGGATGGTGTTTTTCGGCTTGCAAGCCACCACCTTTTTCCTCCAAACATAACGATGGTCATTATGGCCAAACAGTTCTATTTTTGTTTCATCAGACCAGAGGACATTTCTCCAAAAAGTACAATCTTTGTCCCCATGTGCAGTTGCAAACCATAGTCTGGATTTTTTATGGCGGTTTCGGAGCAGTGTCTTCTTCCTTGCTGAGCGGCCTTTCAGGTTATGTCGATATAGGACTCGTTTTACTTACCAGCATCTTCACAAGGTCATTTGCTGTTGTTCTGGGATTGATTTTCATTTTTCGCACCAAAGTACGTTCATCTCTAGGAGACAGAACGCGTCTCCTTCCTGAGCGGTATGACAGCTGCGTGGTCCCATGGTGTTTATACTTGCGTACTATTGTTTGTACAGATGAACGTGGTACCTTCAGGCGTTTGGAAATTGCTCCCAAGGATGAACCAGACTTGTGGAGGTCAACAATTTGCTGAGGTCTTGGCTTATTTCTTTTGATTTTCCCATGATGTCAAGCAAAGAGGCACTGAGTTTGAAGGTAGGCCTTGAAATACATCCACAGGTACAGCTCCAATTGACTCAAATGATGTCAATTAACCTATCAGAAGCTTCTAAAGCCATGACATCATTTTCTGGAATTTTCCAAGCTGTTTAAAGGCACAGTCAACTTAGTGTATGTAAACTTCTGACCCACTGCAATTATGATACAGTTAATTATAAGTGAAATAATCTGTCTGTAAACAATTGTTGGAAAAATTACTTGTGTCATGCACAAAGTAGATGTCCTAACCGACTTGCCAAAACTATAGTTTGTTAACAAGAAATGTGTGGAGTGGTTGAAAAACGAGTTTTAATGACTCCACCCTAAGTGTATGTAAGGTTCCGACTTCAACTGTATGTACACAAGCTTAATGAGGGTGGGTGTGTGAGTTAGTCACTCTTCCTTGAATAGGTCCTGCTCAATGTCATCTGTGATCTGTTAGTTACCCCTCCCACACAGTATGGGAGGTTTTTTCCTGCATACAGTCATCAATCGAGTCTCACTTCTTGCCAGCAGATGACAGCTAGCAAATGAAAGTGGTGCCCCCTTGTGGACTGGTTTGAACATGAACACTGCTTTTTTGTTTTTCAATCAACACAGATTCATTATTTATTTCTCAAAAAATAAAGAGTTGACAAACAAAAGGCCACTGTCCTTACTCACGGGTACACAAGATGTAAAAAATATCAGAATAAGTGATTGTTCACACAGCGCAAACACACTGGGGTCAAAATCCCCTTTGACTTGATAAGTTTCAACTCCACTGCATTCATCAATCGGGTCCTTTTAGCTCAGTAGTCAGAGTAGAGGAGACAAGGAAAGGAGATGACCACACCAATGCCTCCTTGCCTTCAAATGATTGAGACAAACCCCACTAATTCAGACAGTTCTCGAACATCCTTCTCCGGAGCAGAGTGGTCCCCTAGCCTAGATGGATCCATCGGCCACCCTTCTGAAGAGCGTCTGCCGCTGCTGGGCCGTCATGTTCTCACAGCTCTCCAGCAAGTTGGCCACGATGAGGGTCTGCTGGATGGTCTTGGCCTTGACCCACACCCGCCCATTCATCCCCACCACAATTTCAAAGGGGAACATTTTCTCCAGGTCCTTGGCTATTTCACTCTGGGGCGCTAGCAGCCTGGATAGAGAGGACAGTTACTATTCAGAACCAGGGTCGTGTTCAGTGGTGCAACATTACAGAATGTTTAGATAGATTTGTAAAATGTAGAACAGACATACACTACCGGTTAAAAGTTTTAGAATATCTACTCATTCAAGGGTTTTTCTTTTAAAAAATTATACTATTTTCTACATTGTAGAATAATAGTGAAGACATCAAAACTATGAAATGACACATGGAATCATGTAGTAATCAAAAAAGTGTTAAACAAATCAAAATATATTTTATAATTGAGATTCTTCAAATAGCCACCCTTTGCCTTGATGACAGCTTTGCACACTCTTGGCATTCTCTCAACCAGCTTCATGAGGTAGTCACCTGGAATGCATTTCAATTAACAGGTGTGCCTTCTTAAAAGTTAATTTGTGGAATTTCTTTCCTTCGTAATGTGTTTGAGCCAATCAGTTGTGTTGTGACAAGGTAGGGGGGGTATACAGAAGATAGCCCTATTTAGTAAAATACCAAGTCCATATTATGGCAAGAACAGCTCAAATAAGCAAAGAGAAACGACAGTCCATCATTACTTTAAGACATGAGGGTCAGTCAATATGGAACATTTCAAGAAATTTGAAAGTTTCTTCAAGTGCAGTCGCAAAAACCATCAAGCACGATGATGAAACTGGCTCTCGTGAGGACCGCCACAGGAATGGAAGACCCAGAGTTACCTCTGCTGCAGAGGATAAGTTCATTAGTTACCAGCCTCAGAAATTGCAGCCCAAATAAATGCTTCACAGAGTTCAAGTCACAGACACATCTCAACATCAACTGTTCAGAGGGGACGGTGTGAATCAGGCCTTCATGGTCGAATTGCTGCAAAGAAACCACTACTAAAGGACACCAATAAGAAGAAGAGACTTGTTTGGGCCTAGAAACACGAGCAATGGACATTAGACCGGTGGAAATGTGTCCTTTGGTCTGGAGACCAAATTTGAGATTTTTGGTTCCAACTGCCGTGTGACTTTGTGAGACGCGGTGTGGGTGAACGGATGATCTCCGCATGTGTATTTCCCACCGTAAAGTATGGAGGAGGTGGTGTTATGGTGTGGGGGTGCTTTGCTGGTGACACTGTCTGTGATTTATTTACAATTCAAGGCACACTTAACCAGCATGGCTACCACAGCATTCTGCAGCGATACGCCATCCCATCTGGTTTGGGCTTAGTGGGACTATCATTTGTTTTTCAACAGGACAATGACCCAACACACCTCCAGGCTGTGTAAGGGCTATTTGACCAAGAAAGAGAGTGATGGAGTGCTGCATCAGATGACCTGGCCTCCACAATCCCCCGACCTCAACCAAATTGAGATGGTTTGGGATGAGTCGGACCGCAGAGTGAAGGAAAAGCAGCCAACAAGTGCTCAGCATATGTGGGAACTCCTTCAAGACTGTTGGAAAAGTGCGTAAAACTGCCATCAAGGCAAAGGGTGGTTATTTGAAGAATCTCAAATATAAAATATATTTTGATTTGTTTAACACTTTTTTGGTTACTACATGATACCATTTGTGTTATTTCACAGTTTTGATGTCTTCACTTTTATTCTACAATGTAAAAAAATAGTACAAATAAAGAAAAACCCTTGAATGAGTAGGTGTTCTAAAACTTTTGACCGGTAGTGTACTTCTGTAGAATGTAGGTTATATGCTGAATATGTTTGTTAACTGTAAGGCTGTTTTGAATAACACTTGCTAAATGACCATAGACTAGTTTTAGTCTTGTGACATACCTGCGTACAAGTCCCAGGGACACCTTGAAGAGAAGCCCCCCTGCTCCAAACACCCCCATCCCGTTGGCTCGTCCACAGCTGTCTATACACACCAGCTCCGGCTCCATGTCTTTGTTGGCAATGATGAACTGGGAGTACACCAGGTCCCCCACCTGCAATGGCACCACAGAAAGAAAATTGAGAAAGACTAGTGCCATCAAACTTTAAATTGAAAGACGTGTTGTTTAAAGGAGTAGTTCACTATTTTACAACTTGATGTTTGATGGTTCCTCTCCCTGAAAGTAGTCTATGGGCCAGGAGAAACTGTAATCCATGTTTCAGTTCTTTAAACCGCCACTACAAACTTCAGCTAACTTTAGCCACCACAAACAAACAATCAATGGAATTGAAGGGGGTATGTGAGCATGTATTTTTATTTTTAGCCAAATCACCATTAAGTAACATCAAACCAAATATGGAGTTGAATTGTTTTTTTTACATGTTCACATGCCTTCCATTGATTGTTAGCTTGTAAGCTGAAGTTTGTAGTGGCTGTTTAAAGAAAACGGAACCCTGGATTACATTTTCTCTTGGCCCACTTTTTAGGGTGAGGAACCATCTAACATCAAGTTGTAAAATAGTGAACTACTCCTTTAAGGTAAAGGCTCATGCCACCTGGAAGAATAAAGAGGTGCTTGTGACAATACTGACCTGCACATTAGGTCTATTCCTCTTGGTAGCCCCCTCAAAGGCCAGGTAGGAGAGTGATGCCTGCTCACTCCCCCCTACATCCACCTTGAAGATGTCACCTGACTTGGCAGTTATGATGCCAATCACACTCTCTCCCTTCCCTGGAACATACTGGGGGGGGAGAAAATAAGCAGTGAGCCCATAACTTACTTGAGAAGGACTGTGCAGGTGACAATCACCTGATATGTCCCTTGGGAAGACCAAGTCTGGTACTAGAGTGCAACATGTTCATGCATGCCATCCATTTTCCCCAACCTTTTTACCTCATTCCTGCCAAGACCATATTTGTATTGGGGTTGTGAATTGGCCGTTTACTGTGACAAAGATGGTAGCTAACTAGATACAGTAGCCAACCTCTTCAGAAACATCATGGGCATGCACCTTTCTTTGTAAACCACGTGGTTATCAACGCATCGTGTATTTCTTCTTCAAAAGCATGTAATGAATCAGACCCTGTATAATATAGCTAGCTATCTAGGTAGGTAGCTATTTATTAGTCATTACATAGATACATACCCGCCTTTGCTGAGAGTCTATCCAGTACAGATTCGGTTGTTTATGTCGGAGGATTCCGCTTTTGCAAACGAGAACTTCATCTCCGTTTCGCCGAAGCCCTGGTCCACAAACGACTTTCTCGGGTTTGCTGTCAGTGATACTTTCAGGCATTTGAAAAGAAAATACATCTCCTGGTAATAAAACATCACCAACTTTATCTTTGAAACAACTCAGCATGTCTGTAAATGTGCACTTCTGATGGGGGAAACAATAAATGTGACACAGGAAACCGAGGAAGAGCAAAAACGGAAGTATACTTGTTGTAGCTCACCCATGTGGTTACTACTACCAAGAATGTGACTTAAATGTACTGTAGGTGTAATATCTTGTGCATTTAATATTTTCATGTCATTATTCACGTAGTATGTTGATTGGAATATAACACAAACAAATAAACAAACCATGTGGACATAATAAGGATAATCTGGACCTTTAATTATAAAATATTCCACAGGTGCTGGGACTGAAAAATCGATGTATTCTTTACAAAGCTAGTGTTAAGATTTAATACAAATCAATATGATTATATAAAATGAGTATATATGCGAGTGTGTGTGTGTACTGTGCATGAGTGTTCCATAAAAAACAACTTCTACAATCTATTCTAACAATCACAGAAATAATCAAAAATAAATGTGATAATATTATCACATTCACAGCAGAACCATCTGTACTTGAGTAGGCTACTCTTCAGCAACTTCCGTCTTTCACTATCAAGATGTCTGCATTGGTTTCCCTTGAGAGAGAGAGAGAGAGAGAGAGAGAGAGAGAGACAGCCAGTAAGATGTTTTTAAGCAAGCAAAACGTCTCTTATAAAGCTTCTCCAGTGGACTAATTCTGTGGTAATTCTGTGTTTCCTATAGATATTTTTTCATAGGCGGGGTGGAAAATCACTGGCCTAGTCGCCAGATCTCGTTGTACAGATCCTGCAACCAGGCTACTGTAGTACGACACAGTGCTTGCTGGCTATAACAAAATGTACAACCGTGCGTGGATGACGCTGGGGGTGCTACAGAGATAAGCAGCACACCCAAACAATTAGAGAGGAAACATTTCAGTATAATTAATTATTGCCACCTGGAAGAATAAACCAACCCTGGTTTTCTATAGTCATGCATGGACATTCTCATGAATTAATGTGTAGTTGCCACATTACATTTTTTTTAGTATAGAGAACTGTAATGATAATATTTGAATGGAATCCTCACCCTCCTGTAGAGTCTGGATCGGTCCGCTGCGTCTGGTAATGCAACATCTAAACCACACACAAGTAGAATTTAACCTTTTATTCTTTACTACCTAGCATTTATTATCATAACTGCTAATGAACAGTACAATGGACAGTACAATCTGTCATGTTTTGACAAACTACCGTTCCTAAATGGAAATTAATTATGAATTATGTACAGAATAGTCAGACATTTTATTCATTTAAATTATTCATGTATTTACCTGCAGAAAAGAAGACAGCCAGACATACTAGCAAAATAGTTTTCCCAATCATGTTCATGTGACACTGGTGTTGATGATGAAATGCATACATCTTGACCAAGAGCAACTATCAAACCTTGCTATGTAACACGTTTTTTTTTTAGCACTGAATTAAAGACAGTTCACTGATATTTACCGAATTTGTAATATTTTGGTCCCCACAACAATATGACCTGGTCTTGTTTTCACCTGTATGGTAGGCTAATTTAGTTTTATTAGGCCTATAGTTGGCCTACTTATATTGGCCGTGTTCGAGAGCATCAAATCCATGATGCATTATTGGTAAATGGTGACTGACTGATCTACAAATAATAATGAGTAGTTATTTATGATGCAAGTTGATATGTAGCTCGGTCAGTCGGCAGTCGCCTGCACTGTCGGCTGCAACGTAGAACAAGCCCTTTGTCTTTGTGCTAATGCAGCTCTCATTCCCAGAATTATTTTTCATTTTGAAGGAACACATGATTTCTACTATATGCAGTCAATCAAATGTAATGCTTTTGTCACAGAAGTGTTAATACAATATGGACATAAATCCTAAAATTAGTGACAGGAAGGAAGAAAGCTTGAGAGGAAACAGACTCTAGAGGGGGTGGTCTTAATTTTTACATTTTAGCCATTTAGCAGACGCTCTTATCCAGAGCGACTTGCAGTTAGTGAGTGCATACATTTTTCATACTTTTTTTTTTTTCATACTGGCCCCCCGAGGGAAACGAACCCACAACCCTGGCGTTGCAAGCGCCATGCTCTACCAATTGAGCTACAGGAGGCCCATTAATCTGGTTGAATTAACTATTCAGACTAGGAATAGTAAATTATACTTTTCTTGTTTTACTTTATTTATTATTATTCATAATATTTGAACTCACCCAAGTGTGGATATAAATGCAATTTTTCATTCTTACTATATGTTACCAAATCACATTTTATCTTCTCCCATCACTGAGATCGGAAATGTAGATTAAAGGATTATGTTTTTTTTCACGGATCTCTAAATTTGAGCTTCTCTCGGTTTCCGTAGTCAACAATTTGCACAACGCCAAAGATTATCTATTATATTGACAAGAAAGCCGAGTGACCGCTCTAACAATGGAAAGACATGTCCACAATTGAGCGAAGGCAAGTGAGATCAGGTGGGACCACTCTAGCCAATGAGAGGGCAGATACGCGTGTGAACAACAGGCATAACTAAGTCGCTTTTCTCAAAGTCGCCGGAATGCTACGTGCATCCACTTATATCAGTGCATTTGTGTAGCAGCCTAAACATTACCAAACTTCTATTCGATCAAATAAGCCTCACTTAATTCGACACACTCTCATAGACTTCCATACAAAAAAGGGCAGAGTAAATACTTATCGGGCGGAGTAAATCCTCTCGCTTCGCCTCTTCCTCTCCGTCAACACAAAAACGTTTTACGGAACCAGAGATCTGTATATAATGACGAGATGCTCATGTCTCCCACCAACAATGGGAGTCGTTGTCGCAAAGGCAGGCGAACGAGTTTAGGTCCAAAATAAACCCATATAAATTAATTATCTTGTACAGATTTGGACGAGTGTGAAACCTCTCGCTTCGCCATCCTCTCTGACGAACTCGCACGGTGCTCTTGGATACTTTTTGTAACACTAGTGTTAAAGACTTCCAAGCGAAATGTTTACAGTAAGAAATTCGTTTCGCAGATCGTCAAGGCTTATAGAAAATATTTGTTGGAAAAATGGTGACGTGGTGGTAAGTTTGGACTATTATAATTTGGTCTACTTTGACAGTGCGATGAAGGCAAATTCCAATGCAAGTTGATTGTTTGTTCACATTGTTATATTTTAAAAGTTCACGTTTGTAACTTAGTAACAGTCATCAGGTTTGACAAAAGTCAATGTGAGTTTCAGTTTTCATTTATGCAAACGCTTTTTGCAAGATATGCGTGGTATTACGAAATCTTGGCAATTAAGAGAGAGAAGCAAGAGACTTGCCCTCTGGCGTATGTAGCCCAACCGACCGGCATACGGCGCTATTATTCATTTTACGTAGGTTGTCATAATTGCCTTAACTTCATTAAGTCATTCCATGTGAAAATGTCATGCATTTTACATGTTTTATTTACCATGGACCTATAGCATACAGTGTGACTTTGCATATTAAGGTAATATTGTCTTAGATTTTTGAAGCAACAGAGTACGAGTATGCAATATAATGTATGCACACTGCAGACATTTTAGACTGGCGTGCTAGGGAGAAGTCAAACTCCACTGTACTACAGACCTTTGGACCAAACTGAACGAAAGGTTCGATAGCAAACTGATTCCAAAAGGCTAGGGCCCGGTTTTTCCAAAAGCATCTTAAGGCTATGTTCATCGTTAGAACCTTCCGGTGCATCGTTAAATCTCCGAGCTGTTTCCCAAAACCATCGTTATTAACGTTGCACTTGAAAACGCTCGTAGTCTAACTTTTGCCCACTCGTAGAACAGCTAAGTGGTTCGTAGATGCTTTTTTGCCCTCCCGCGTCACTTTAGGCCTTTAGGCTCCACAGAAGATCTCCGCTGTGACCGCGGATAACTTCAGAACAAAGTTGACTACAAATACAAAGTTACCAATGTCTTTACAATTGATACAAACAAGCGAATTATAAAAATATGCTTAAAATGAAACCCGAGATCACTGCATTAAAATATAAACAGTAAGCCTATTTAAATCATATTGAAATACATATATTAAATAAGTCTCGAGGTATTGCTCGCCTTAGATAGTGTCGTCTACAGCTAATCATGAGGTACTCTATCGACCAAGACAGTTCTCATCTATTCTTCTTCGATGAGGTTTAACGGCGGTTGGCATCCAATATGTTGCATTACCGCCACCTACTAGACTGGAGTAACTCCCTTATATTTTGTTTGAAAATAAAATAAAATAAAGAAATACCCTACCATCTAACAATACCCTCACAAATTAATTAAATTAAATTAACAACACCCTACTCCACTATTTAAATATATTAATTCCTACCTCATGCCCTCAACCTGAAAGGATGGGACATCACCACTTAACACACCCTGTAACTCTTCTGATGTCAAGTCTCGCACACCCAAATACCTCTCTGCAGCTGCCACCACAACCTCAATTTTCTTTGACTTACGTTCCATCCCTGCAGTACAGTTGATAACCATTGCTATAAATGTTAAAAATCTAATCTTACTGAAACATATATAACTTGTTGGCCTATCCCTCTGTACTGGTACATATCTACTACTCTCACCACTCCTCCCCCTTGACCCATCTTCCTCTACTTTCTTCACTGCCTCAGCATATGACAACTTCTGCACTACTCTTACCCTGGAAACCTCAACCTGCCTCTCTTGCACAGAACATTTCTGATCCCCAGCCCCATGGGTACCCCTACAATTAACACATACCACTACTTTCCCCAATGCTACACATTGCTTTGTCTCATGCCCTTCTGCACACTTCTCACACCTTGGAACCTCCCTCCTACACACTGCTGCCACCAGTGGCGGTTTTACACGGAGGCCGGGGGAGGCCCGTGCCTCCCTGGAAATGTCCCTGGCCACCCCTGTGGCCCCCCCGTGCTGACCAAATAAAAAATTATGAATTTATAACTATTTTACACGCGAGCGCCAAAAGCGGAACTAATGCAACGCTCTACACGGCAACGTTCTACACGGGTAAATTAGAGTGGCGCACCCAAAAAGTAGGCTAGTAGGCTATCCTTGCTAGGTCTACACAATGTTGTGATGTTAACCACGTAACTTCATCCGTCTTGGCTGTTGCATCGCGATAACAAATACATTTTTAGTAAAGTAATCAACAGGTTATCTGCCAGTGTTAAGTAGGGAGGGATGGTTAGGTAACAAAATGTAATGCATGCCCCTACGTTTTTTCTTCTTCTAATAGTTATCATGAAACGAGGAAGGGACATAAAGTCATTTTTTGCCCCAGCAAACAAAAAAGTGAGAGAAACAAATCGAGGTTTTGAGAAAGTTGAGGAAGAGGGAGAGCCAGCATGTGATGAAAGTGAGGGGTCTGACAAAGAGAGGGAAATTCCAGAGGGTGAGGAGGATGAAGAAGAGGGTGAGGAGGATGAAGAAGAGGGTGAGGACTCCTTGTTTTATTATTTTTCATTTTACATCATCTATCTTTTTTTCCTCACAGTACCAGTAGTTCCACACACTACTAGAGTGTATGTATGTTTGTATGTATGTATATATATCCCACCAATCCTCTCTCAAGAGGTTTTCAAAAAGGGGCAAACTCATGTCTCAAGACCTGCTTCTGTTGGTTCCCCTCTCCTGCCTGTAACTTTCCATCCACATCCCCAAAGTTTTGTGCCCCATTATGACATCACTCCATTAAGTGATTGCTGCATGTACTGCTCTAAGGAAACACTTCTCTCTCTCTCTCTCTCTCTCTCTCTCTCTCTCTCTCTCTCTCTCTCTCTCTCTCTCTCTCTCTCTCTCTCTCTCTCTCTCTCTCTCTCTCTCTCTCTCTCTCTCTCAGTATAGATAGATAGATAGATAGAGTTTATGATTTTATTCTTTTGAATTATCTCTGCCAAACATCTATGTACTACAAATCTTCAAGCTCCACAGATGTTTTATGGCATCCACTAAACCTCTTTAGATATTTGTAAATTATACAGTGTGATACCTTTCAACGAAAGTTTATTTTATTTTTTACCAACTATGATTTTTCCTTTTGAAAACAAGCAAAGCAAGAAAAAAAAGAAACAAAATCACTCCAATCATTGCACACTTGTGTCGTTCAGACTTTGCAGGTCCAGCTTTGACATGATGATCTAACTAACACTAATATTGTAACTAATATTGTAACTGAAATATGTATGATCCTATGATGAGCGATTGCTTACTTCCCTTTCACTCTTAAAACATTACTGAAAAAAAATTTGTATAAAAAGTAGGGGTGTAACGATCCATCTACTACATCGATGTATCGATTTATATTCATATGATCCAACTACATCGATCTGTGCTTGGCGAGTTGGCCTTTTGGACAACATATATCGATCTAACATCGTTTTAAAATGTAATAAATCGATTGTATCGATACTAGGAAATAACCCATTGGATTTAAGCACGTCAGACTTTATATGCAGGGGTGCACATAACTGGTACGCAGATACGCAAGCGCGACAAAAATCAGGAATGCGTAATGCCACTTGTGTTACTACGCGCCTTTGCGTACTTGACCGATCTTCTCATCTAACCTTACACATGACATGTTGCTTGTCAACTACTGTCAGGGATGTCCAAAAAGCAACAGACATTAAGCAGATTCTTTGGCGTTTCGCCACCTACAAAGAAACGCCAACTGGAGCCAGAGCCGAAGAAAATACTTTTTTCGGAAAAGTGGCTTGAAGCTAACGATGAGCGCACTGAAATGTGGTGCAAGATTTGCCGCTCAAATCCACATCTAGCAGACAAAACAGGTGCATTTTATAAAGGCTCAAAGAATTTCAACCATCCTTTATTTGACAAACATGAAAAGAGCAAGGAGCACACGAATGTGGCGCAAGCCATTGCTAAAAGCGAGCCGAGAATAAATGTCCAGTCGCCGAGACAAGCTGAATGAAGAACAGCGGCAAGCTCTGTTTAATATTTTTCTCTTTCCATAAAGCTAAACACGCACGTCCCATGTCTTCCTATTCTGAGGATGTTCCTTTACTGAATGCTTTTTGATGGATCTGAGGACATCACAAAAACTGAGCAGGAAATAGTTTACATTGTGTCTGTGTCCAGCAACGGAGAGTTTACTTCGGACTTTATTGGACTGATTGAATTGGGTGCTGACCGAACCGCACAGGCCATAACAGACGGACTTGTGAGACTTTTGGTAAGTTTCATAATACCAGATGGTCTGCATGGAGTCATGAAACACTGTTAAAAATATCAAGACTATTGCCAGCCATTAAAATGCAACTGGTTACCAGGTATTTATTTCAGTCACACTGGTTGAATTTTTGGCTAAAAGGTTACTGAATCGATTTCAAGTCACTGAATCGTTTCGGATCGTATCGTTCTAAATGAACCAATATCGTCCTTGAATCGTATCGACAACCACGAATCGTGATACAAATCGAATCGTTGTTAAAACGAATCGTTACACCCCTAATAAAAAGGTATATGTAGTATATGTTTGTTTAGTGAGCATTCATGCTGTCATTTTTTCCTAATGTGAACTATGGTGGAAATGTGCTGTCCTAAATGGACTTGCCCATATATGTTGTAAAGCCTTTTTTTGTACACCTGCTCATCAACTGACAGTGAAGTACACAAAGACACAGACACACACACACACACACACAGACACCTGTAATATTCTTGTTTTCATGTTGTTGCTGATATCCATCAGTGTTGTTCATATTGCTACATTGTGTTGACATGATTGTTGCTTTTAAACGAATGTTAACTTAATGTTTATTGTCTGCATCCTATTGGACTACTGGATGTTAATGTGTAACACGTTTTCCTGTTTATGTGCTTTAGCAATACTGTATGTCAATATGGTCATGCTAGTAAAGCCTCTTTGAATTGAATTTCTTTTCTGATTTGGTTTATTTTACCTAAATGGATACAGGGTAGTGTGTTTTGTTTATAAATCACTCAGAAAGTTTTCTTTCTTAAAACAAAATGTGGAATCAACTGTCCACAGTAGTGGGGCTTCCATAAATAGGAAATGGCACATTGTTGTACCCTTTGTTGTATCCTGGAGTTTTGTTCACATTGAATATGAACCCTGTATTTGTACCCTGTACTTTTTTAAAACATTTTATTTATTTATTTTTTCATTTTTATGGCACTATCTCTCTTGCATCTGCACTCTTGTACAAAATACGTGTTATAATAAATGTCATATGATTTTAAAGTAAAATAAAGTTTATAATCTTTGAATATCATGTGTTGCCAGTTTTTTTTATGTGTGCCCCCCTGATTAAACACTGGCCCCTCCTTGGCCCCCCTAGTAAAATGTGTCTAGAACCGCCACTGGCTGCCACATGCCCATAAGTTTGACACCTGTAACGCCGTAATGTATTCGGCACATAAGCTCGTACAGGATAACTTATATATCCTAACTTCACTTTGTTGGGAGTTCTCATCTATATTATTAGTAGCCATCTATTTACCACCACAAATCGATGCTGGCACTAAGACCGCACTGAACAAGCTGTATAAGGCCATAAGCAAACAAGAAAATGCTCATCCAGAAACGGTGCTCCTAGTGGCTGGGGACTTTAATGAAGGCAAACTTAAATCCGTTTTACCTCATTTCTACCAGCATGTATAATGTGCAACCAGAGGAAAAAAATCTCTAGACCACCTTTACTTCACACACAGAGACGCATACAAAGCTCTCCCTCGCCCTCCATTTGGCAAATCTGACCATAATTCTATCCTCCTGATACCTGCTTACAAGCAAAAACTAAAGCAGGAAGTACCAGTGACTCGTTCAATACGGAAGTGGTCAGATGACGCGGATGCTACGCTACAGGACTGTTTTGCTAGCACAGACTGGAATATGTTCCGGGATTCATCCAATGGCATTGAGGAGGATACCACCTCAGTCACCGGCTTCATCAATAAGTGTATCGACGACGTCGTCCCCACAGTGACCATACATACATATCCCAACCAGAAACCATGGATTACAGGCAACATCCTCATCGAGCTAAAGGCTAGAACTGCCGCTTTCAAGGAGCGGGACACTAATCCAGATGTTTATAAGAAATCCCGCTACGCCCTCAGACAAACCATTAGACAGGCAAAGCATCAATACAGGATAAAGATTTAATCCTACTACACCGGTTCTGACGCTCGTCAGATGTGGCAGGGCTTGAAAACTATTACGGACTACAAAGGGAAACCCAGCCGCGAGCTGCCCAGTGACGCAAGCCTACCAGATGAGCTAAATGCCTTTTTTGTTCGCATCGAGGCAAGCAACACTGAAGCATGCATGAGAGCACCAGCTGTTCCGGAAGACTGTGTGATCACGCTCTCGGTAGCCGATGTGAGCAAGACCTTTAACAGGTTAACATTCACAAAGCCATGGGGATTACCAGGACGTGTACTCAAAGCATGGGCGGACCAAATGTCTTCACTGACATTTTCAACCTCTCCCTGACGGAGTCTGTAATACCTATGTTTCAAGCAGACCACCATAGTCCCTGTGCCCAAGGAAGCGAAGGTAACCTGCCTAAATGATTACCGCCCCGTAGCACTCACGTCGGTAGCCATGAAGTGCTTTGAAAGTCTGGTCATGGCTCATATCAATACCATCATCCCGGAAACCCTAGACCCACTCCAATTTGCATACCGCCCCAACAGATCCACAGATGTCTCAATCGCACTCCACACTGCCCTTTCCCAACTGGACAAAAGGAACACCTATGTGAAAATGCTGTTCATTGACTACAGCTCAGCGTTCAATGCCATAGTGCCCACAAAGCTCATCACTAAGCTAAGGACCCTGGGACTAAACACCTCCCTCTGCAACTGGATCCTGGACTTCCTGACGGGCCGTCCCAGGTGGTAAGGGTAGGCAACAACACGTCTGCCACGCTGATCCTCAACACTTTGGCCCCTCAGGGGTGTGTGCTTAGTCCCCTCCTGTACTCCCTGTTCACCCACGACTGCATGGCCAAACACGACTCCAACACCATCATTAAGTTTGCTGATGACACAACAGTGGTAGGCCTGATAGCCTATAGGGAGGAGGTCAGAGACCTGGCAGTGTGGTGCCAGGACAACAACCTCTCCCTCAATGTGAGTAAGACAAAGGAGCTGATCGTGGACTACAGGAAAAGGCGGGCCGAACACGCCCCCATTAACATCGACTGGGCTGTAGTGGAGAGGGTTGAGGGTTTCAAGTTCCTTGGTGTCCACATCACCACAAACTATCATGGTCCAAACACACCAAGACAGTCGTGAAGAGGGCACGACAACACCTTTTCCCCCTCAGGAGACTGAAAAGATTTGGCATAGGTCCCCAGATCCTCAAAGTTTTACAGCTGCACCATCGAGAGCATCCTGACCGGTTGCATCACCGCCTGGTATGGCAAATGCTCGGCATCTGACCGTAAGGCGCTACAGAGGGTAGTGCGTACGGCCCAGAACATCACTTGGGCCAAGCTTCCTGCCATTCAGAACCTATATACTAGGCGCTGTCAGAGGAAGGCCCAAAAAATTGTCAAAGACTCCAGTCACCCAAGTCATAGACTGCTCTCTCTGCTACCGCACGGCAAGCGGTACCGGAGCGCCAAGTCTAGGACCAAAAGGCTCCTTAACAGCTTCTACCCCCAAGCCATAAGACTGCTGAACAATTAATCAAATGGCCACCTGGACTATTTACATTGAATACATATAATATGGTATTAGAATTTCAGAATTTTAGAATTATAATTTTTGTAGCAAAGATGCATCAATAAAACACTGGTAAACCTAAATTCCATCGCTATCGGGAAACCGGGCCCAGAATAGTTTTGTGCTCATATGAGTAGGCAATTAGTTAAAGATTTAACTTAACGTGATAAATAGTGGAAAGACAACACAGCAGGTTTGACTAAAACCACATTGTTTAAGTTATGAGACTGTCTCGTGAATTGAATGAAGTATCCAGCTGGGTCCCTCAAACAAAAAACATGAAATGAAGAGATAAATTAGAATACATATAATATGGTATTAGAATTTCATGCTGTCAGTAATGGTCAATTCCATGCTAACGGAATTATGCAGAGACTCCAATTTTTTACTTTAAAATGTATGCCAAACAAAAACCATTGATTTCAAAGTTTAACAAGCCATACTATACACAATGACTACCTTGAACAGTTTACAGTACACAGTACATAAAAAAAAAATACATTTACTGGAAAAACTGCAGATGCAAAGTCTGTTAACAGATTTACTGTAAAATCTCCCTCGGTTTTATTCTGTTACTAAACTTTGGATATGCACAGTTCTTCCTGTAAATGTGTTTTTGTAAAATGTTCAGTGGAAATTGTTCAAAGTAGTCCCTGTGCAAAGAGTTCTATGGTTTGTTAAACTTTGAAATCAACAGTTTTTGTTCGGTATACATTTTAATGTGATAAATCTGTCTCAGCTAAATTCAGTTACCATTGATTGCATGTAAAATCCACATTGGCTACAGGGTGTCAGCAGTGACTGTACTTCTCTCCTTTCAGCCTAGAGACTGTATTTCCACTGGGCCCCAGCAGCAAAATGGGACCTTCTATGAATTCCGTACCTACAGAATCCTGCCAGAGAAGAACGCTGCCTTCCTCAAGCTGACCAATGAGAAGATCCACCTGCGTACTGCTCACTCAGAGCTCCTGGGCTACTGGAGCGTGGAGTACGGAGGCTTGAACCAGGTCTTCCATATCTGGAAGTATGGTGAGGAGGAGGCAGAGAGCAAGCTAGGGCTTTTTGGCCAGTTCCATGTGGAATTCAGTCAACTCAGGAAATACTGTACATTGAAATTGTACAGTTGAAGTCGGAAGTTTACATACACCTTAGCCAAATACATTTAAACTCAGTTTTTTTTTACAATTCCTGACATTTAATCCTAGTAAAAATTCCCTGTCTTAAGTCAGTTAGGATCACCACTTTATTTCAAGAATGTGAAATGTCAGAATAATAGTAGAGAGAATGATTTATTTCATCACATTTCCAGTGGGTCAGAAGTTTACATACACTCAATTAGTATTTGGTAGCATTGCCTTTAAATTGTTTAACTTGGGTCAAACGTTTCGGGTAGGCTTCCACAAGCTTCCCACAATAAGTTGGGTGAATTTTTGCCACAACTTTGGAAGTATGCTTGGGGTCATTGTCCATTTGGAAGACCCATTTGCGACCAAGCTTTAACTTCCTGACTGATGTCTTGAGATGTTGCTTCAATATATCCACATAATTTTCATTCCTCATGATGCCATCTATTTTGTGAAGTGCACCAGTCCCTCCTGCAGCAAAGCACCCCCACAGCATGATGCTGCCACCCCCGTGCTTCACGGTTGGGATGGTGTTCTTCGGCTTGCAAGCCTTTCCCTTTTTCCTCCAAACATAACGATGGTCATTATGGCCAAACAGTTTTATTTTTGTTTCATCAGACCAGAGGACATTTCTCCAAAAAGTAAAATCTTTGTCCCCATGTGCAGTTGCAAACCGTAGTCTGGCTTTTTTATGGCGGTTTTGGAGCATTGGTTTCTTCCTTGCTGAGGGGCCTTTCAGGTTATGTCGATATAGGACTCGATTTACTGTGGATATAGATACTTTTGTACCTGTTTCCTCCAGCATCTTCACAAAGTCCTTTGCTGTTGTTCTGGGATTGATTTGCACTTTACGCACCAAAGTACGTTCATCTCTAGGAGACATAATGTGTCACCTTCCTGAGTGGTATGATGGCTGCGTGGTCCCATGGTGTTTATACTTGCGTACTATTGTTTGTACAGATGAACGTGGTACCTTCAGGCGTTTGGAAATTGCTCCCAAGGATAAACCAGACTTGTGGAGGTCAACCATTTTTGGCTGATTTCTTTTGATTTTTCCATGATGTCAAGCAAAGAGGCACTGAGTGTGAAGGTAGGCCTTGAAATACATCCACAGGTACACCTCCAATTGACTCAAATGATGTCAATTAGCCTATCAGAAGCATCTAAAGCCATGACATCATTTTCTGGAATTTTCCAAGCTGTTTAAAGGCACTGTCAACTTAGTGTATGTAAACTTCTGACCCACTGCAATTGTGATACAGTGAAATTATCTGTCTGTAAACAATTGTTGGAAAAATTACTTGTGTCATGCACAAAGTAGATGTCCTAACCGACTTGCCAAACTATAGTTTGTTAACAAGAAATGTGTGGAGTGGTTGAAAAACGAGTTTTAATGACTCCAACCTAAGTGTATGTAAACTTCCGACTTCAAAAGTTTAAAGGAATTGAATTTCACCTACAATAAGCAAGCACTCAAGTTTGAATTTCTGAATCCTAAATTGACTGTAAGGGAACCTACACAAACTCAAGCCCAGAGAACTCCAATGTAAAATAAGCCATTGTATCTTCAGTATATCTCACTGTCTCTCCTGTTGTTGTGTTGCTATCTAGACAGCTATGCTCAGCGGGCGGGTGTGCGCGCATCCTTGGCTCAGGACCCCAAATGGATTGAGGAGTACATCTCCAAGGCCATGCCCATGCTCATGTCTCAGGACAACGAGGTCACGTATCTGGTGCCCTGGAGCAAGGTGGAAAGGCCTCCCAAGGAAGGTGGTGAGTAGCTGAGTGAAATAATTACCCTCTCGTCTGACACTGATAGAGTTGAGTTGTCCCTAGACAGAAATCAACAGAACTTCTCCCTTTGTTTGTGCGCGTGCATTGTCCTTTTGTGTTAATTTCCTTGGACCTCACTAATCTAGCACTCATTTAGTAAACAACAGAACTGTTTTTTTAGAGGAGTTATATTCATTCATATTCCTCGTAAGTACTGGACAGCACCTTTGTGTTTTTTGCAGGAAATGAAATCAGCCCTGTTTACCCAAAAGAGGTGGTGGCAGGTAGCCTAGCGGCTAAGAGCGTTGGGCAAGTAACCAAAAGGTTGCTGCTACGAATCCCCTAGGTGACTAATCTGTCAATGTGCCATTGAGCAAGGCACTTAAACCTAATTGCGCCTGTAAGTCGCTCTGGATAAGAGCGTCTGCTTACTGATTAAAATGTAAATTGGGGATCTGTAGTGCTGTGTTGCATCACCCTCAGCAGTTGAATGATCTCAGTAAACTGCTCTGGAATAAAAGTGTTCTGCCAAACCACTAAGATAGATTTAAAGCAGTTGTAGAGGCTAGGGGTTGGTTTAGGAAATTATAATAGTTGGATATGTTGCATATTATTAAGGGTGTTAGGTACAGTGGGGAAAAAAAGTGTTTAGTCAGCCACCAATTGTGCAAGTTCTCCCACTTAAAAAGATGAGAGAGGCCTGTAATTTTCATCATAGGTACACGTCTCCAGAAAATCACATTGTAGGATTTTTAATGAATTTATTTGCAAATTATGGTGGAAAATAAGTATTTGGTCACCTACAAACAAGCAAGATTTCTGGCTCTCACAGACCTGTAACTTCTTCTTTAAGAGGCTCCTCTGTACTCCACTCGTTACCTGTATTAATGGCACCTGTTTGAACTTGTTATCAGTATAAAAGACACCTGTCCACAACCTCAAACAGTCACACTCCAAACTCCACTATGGCCAAGACCAAAGAGCTGTCAAAGGACACCAGAAACAAAATTGTAGACCTGCACCAGGCTGGGAAGATTGAATCTGCAATAGGTAAGCAGCTTGGTTTGAAGAAATCAACTGTGGGAGCAATTATTAGGAAATGGAAGACATACAAGACCACTGATAATCTCCCTTTATCTGGGGCTCCACGCAAGATCTCACCCCGTGGGGTCAAAATGATCACAAGAACACACGGGGGGACCTAGTGAATGACCTGCAGAGAGCTGGGACCAAAGTAACAAAGCCTACCATCAGTAACACACTACGCCGCCAAGGACTCAAATCCTGCAGTGCCAGACGTGTCCCCCTGCTTAAGCCAGTACATGTCCAGGCCCGTCTGAAGTTTGCTAGAGTGCATTTGGATGATCCAGAAGAGGATTGGGAGAATGTCAGATGAAACCAAAATATAACTTTTTGGTAAAAACTCAACTCGTCGTGTTTGGAGGACAAAGAATGCTGAGTTGCATCCAAAGAACACCATACCTACTGTGAAGCATGGGGGTGGAAACATCATGCTTTGGGGCTGTTTTTCTGCAAAGGGACCAGGACGACTGATCCGTGTAAAGGAAAGAATGAATGGGGCCATGTATCGTGAGATTTTGAGTGAAAACCTCCTTCCATCAGCAAGGGCATTGAAGATGAAACGTGGCTGGGTCTTTCAGCATGACAATGATCCCAAACACACCGCCCGGGCAATGAAGGAGTGGCTTCGTAAGAAGCATTTCAAGGTCCTGGAGTGGCCTAGCCAGTCTCCAGATCTCAACCCCATAGAAAATCTTTGGAGGGAGTTGAAAGTCCGTGTTGCCCAGCGACAGCCCCAAAACATCACTGCTCTAGAGGAGATCTGCATGGAGGAATGGGCCAAAATACCAGCAACAGTGTGTGAAAACCTTGTGAAGACTTACAGGAAACGTTTGACCTGTGTCCTTGCCAACAAAGGGTATATAACAAAGTATTGAGAAACTTTTGTTATTGACCAAATACTTATTTTCCACCATAATTTGCAAATAAATTCATTACAAATCCTACAATGTGATTTTCTGGATTTTTTTCCCCTCATTTTGTCTGTCATAGTTGACGTGTACCTATGATGAAAATTACAGGCCTCTCATCTTTTTAAGTGGGAGAACTTGCACAATTGGTGGCTGACTAAATATTTTTTTTCCCCACTGTATGTGTGTGTGTTTCAGGGGTATATGAGTTGGCATCGTTCCAGATGAGGCCAGGGGGTCCAGCAGTGTGGGGGGAGGCCTTCCAGGCTGCAGTCAATACCTACGCTGCTGGGGGACACGCCCACCTGGTAGGGGTCTTTCACAGCGAGTTTGGACAGCTCAACAAAGGTACAGTAACAATCGGGTCAATGATTATCAGGATGGAATGATCTAATACATGGGTAACACTATAAGATTATAATATGAATGCAGTAGTGTGAGGCAGACTGTGATTTCTCCTTGTGTTTGCCAGCCAATGCCCTGTGGTGGTATGAGAGTCCGGACCAGCGGGCAGCAGTACGCCACAAAGCCCATGGGGATGCCAGGGTGGTGGCAGCCGGTAAACCTTTCAATTTATCCAAGAAGAAAAGGGAATTTTGCCAGCTCTATTCACATTTTAGTTTCTATATGCACTCTTCTAAATCTCTCTCTCTCTCTCATGCGCTCTCTCCCCACAGTGAGGGAGAGTGTGACCTATCTGGAGTCGCAGACGAACAAACTCATGTTCCCCTGCCCTTACTCTCCCCTCAAGTGATCTCACACTGAAACCCAGGATTGAAGGGACTAAACCTCAACTGCATCTAATATGCTGTCAATCTGATATGTGCCTTACACAGTTGATAGACCTAAGTAGAGGTTATAAAATGTGACTGAGATTTCTTATTAAATCAATCGACCAATGGTGATCATATCATCTAAATGTGATGACAGTAGCACTCAAACAAATAATTACTTGTAATTATGAATGTTACATTGATATCAATATATAACGGTCACTCAGGACCAAGTTTAATTAGGACCATGGCTATAATAATGTTTATGTCATTCTATTGCGGACTGTTCAGTCTTATAACAAGATGGCTCTTGTGAAACGCATTTCTATGCTGTAAAGAACTGCTTGTTATGAAATGCCTCTGTTAAATCTTAAACATGTAATAAGTTACCTCAAGCAGTCTTCTTTCAGTTGCTATGAATCAAACAGTATTATGTTAGTAATCATGGATTACATTTATATGTAATATAATATATGCCATTTAGTAGACTCTTTTATCCAAAGCGACTTAGTCATGTGTGCGACTCAGTCATGAGTGCAAAGGTTTTGCGTATGGGTGGTCCCGGGAATCGAACCCACTACTCTGGCGTTACAAGCGCCATTCTCTACCAACTGAGCTACGAAGGACCATACCGTATTAATAGGTATGGATAATTGTGTCTTATTCATTGTGTACATTCCACATGAATACTTGTCTGGACTAGAATGCACTTTTCTGTAGCCTTTGTCAAAAGAAGGCTATGCGAAAATGTAAGACCAATAAAGACCTATTTCAAAATGAAACATTCTGCTGAAATGTGGTTTTAGACAGGATTAAGTTTACAGCCATGTTGACACAAGATTAAGAAAATGGAAAACACTTGCCGGGACTGACGATTTGCTGGGTTTTATTGTGTAAATAAGTATTGTACAGGGCGAGTAACAGATATCCCCACAGCCTTTCTCAATACATTAAAAACGTAAACGGCTATTAAAAAAATACTTTTCTTGGTAGGATTATCTCTTTCTTTTTGATCAAAAACAAAACAAACAATTGTATACAGTCTGTGGAAATACCAGCGCAAAAAAAAAAATCAAATTAACACCACAAATAAAGTGCTTGGAATGTTGAACTAGCCTCATTTCAGGCAAGCTTTGTGTTTCAAAATACTGAGTCCTTTTACCCGAAGGACTATTTTATTAATTTCACAATAAAATGGCACTTGACTGTACCGGTCTCTGCAACGATACAAGACAAGCTCACAGGTCACATGTTATGACAGGAGTTCAAAACTGACACGGCACTGGCGGTCCCTTACAGTATCCATGGTGATGTTCCTCGATTTACTATTATCAACCCATGGATGGAATGTTTCTGTTCTCTGCTAGTGGTTAGGTGGTGAAAATACTGAAGTATCCTTCAAACAGTTTATGTCTGGCAGGGTACTGTGGTATGTTGTGTTGAGGTATTCATTGCAAACGTTGATAATGCGTCTTAACCCACAAACAAATCTTTTAGTTTTTTCTTTAAAAAAAAAGCTATATATACTTTTTTTTTTTTTTTTTTTTTTTTTTTTTTTAACAGTTCTTTGCATAGCGTACATTAAAGTGTTCTTAGAAGTTCCTGCAATTGGAGTGTTTCAAAATGGCTGAGTCCACTACATAGTAAGGTACTGAACTAGAAGGAAGAACATTCATGATTACAGTAATGCCACAATGTACTTAGCCAAACATAATTAAAACATGTCTTGTTTATATATTCATTTACATAATATATAAATAAAAGGTACATCTTTAAAAACAAAATCGAACATAATCAATTCTGATTCTACAGTTCAGCCCTTGGCCACAGAAATGATTGGGATTCTTCATCATGTAATTCTGGTCTTAGAGAACAAAACCAAAATAAACAGGCCCTGAATGATTTTCCTATCATTGGTAGAAACCAGTTGATTGGAATGACACAGTAGAAAATAACGCAGTTTCCACTGAAATATACACTGCATAACATCTGCTGAAGCACATGATAAAAATATGGCAGATATTCCAAGTTTAATACGCTTTCTCCTTAATGAGTATCGTGAGGGGCCCCCCGGGCCTCAACTCGCTTCAGCACGAGTGGGAAACTTTGCATTGACTTGCATTGAGCTTTCCAGCCAGGCCCTTCCAAGAGCAACACCTGGCTGAAGAATTAAAACAAGTATTAAAATACTACTGTAATAATACAGGGACATAAACTCAGTCCAACACTGTTTGCGGGTTTAAGTTCCAGTTTTGGGTGGAAGATGGTCTCCGTTTGCTCACACCAAGCTCTCCTTTAGCCTCTCCTCGGCTAGCTTCTCTTCAGCCTGCCGCGAGCTGAGCGGGGTAATGTCCACCACTGCCTCTTTGCGCTTAACTGAATTGTCTTTTGAGTGGTAATCGTCACTCTGGTCCTTGGCAAAGTTCACAAACACCTGGTAGAGAAGAGAGAGTGTAAGCTATTATCACAGTACATGATGCTATGTCCAGTCTACTAATAAAAGAACATGCAGAAAGATAAAAATGCATGGTGCTGTAATCCACAAGTAATCACACTTCAACGAAAACAAGTTTTGACCACAAAGCCTTTAGCCAGTGACGGATGGCGTCTTACCTGGTCCAGTGTGGTCTGCGACACAGAGTAGTCCTCTATCCGGAGCAGGTCCTTGTTCTTGGCCAGGATCCTGAAGATGTGTGCCAGGGAGGTGAGAGAGGAGGGCAGCTGGTACTGCAGCATGTTCCTGTGCTTCTCCTTAAGGGTGCTGCCCGGCAGCTCGCTCTCAATGAACTTAATCACTGGCGGCAGGTCAGGGTCCGCCCCCGCCACACGCAGGATGATGGTGTACCCGTCTCCGAACCTGGAGAGACGGGGGAAAGGTGAAAAGATGGAGAGAAAAAAATAAAGTGAACAAATAATTTTTTATTTTATACTTTTGTTACTCACAAGAAAATACAAAACAATAAGATGAGAGTTTAAAAGGCAAACAAAAAGAGTTCAGGAGAGAAAAAAAACTGAGGCTTGTAAGGCACCTTTCAAATGATTACAAAACAAAACCATACAAAAAAGTATTGTTAAGAATTATAAACAAATAAATCTAGATTTACACAAAAAAATGAAAACATGATGAATTAGGGGGTAAAAATACACTAAAATGCACAATCAAAAATATATCAATAAATATATCAATAATAATTTGTGCAACTTACTGTATTGAAAGCCACAGAGCAAACTTTGTAGGTATTGGCTTGTTTCATATGCATCAGTGAAAGGACTTGTCATATTACCTGTTCTTTAGGTGCTGAACGCTCCCCAAGCAGCGGAATCTGCCGTTGACCATGATGGCCATTCTGGTGCACAGGGCCTCACATTCCTCCATACTGAAGACACAAAATGGTAGATACAGACATTAGATACAGTGTAAAGGAATTGCTGAACTAGAAAACACATCCCTGCAAAGGTTAGACTATGTCAACTAAGCTGCTAAGCTAATAACTTGTCAAAGTAAAGTTAACACTCCAAAAGCTATTATTGTCATCATGCACAGTAAGTGGGTAAGCAATACTTTGAACCATGTAAACTACCTAGTACAAGCCAATAGGCTACATTTGTGCTAATGATGTTTGCCTAACCGCAGCCTATACCGAACATAAACCATGTTGCCAACCAATCAACAAAACAACAAGATCATGCATTTCAATGTATAGCAGTTAGCTCTTAGCCTAGCATGGCTGAGGTGTAAAGGTGTTTCTGGTTACCTGTGCGAGGTGAGCACCACGGAGCGTCCCTCCTTGATGACGCTGTGGATGCAGTTCCATAAGGCCCTGCGTGCTTTGGGGTCCATCCCAGTAGTGGGCTCGTCCTGTCACAAAGAGCACAGCCAGGTTAAGGTTGGCCCACAGGTTGAGCAGGAAACCCACAGAGAAGACCAGCAGCAGGAGGAGCAAGGCATTATGGCTCTTCTAGTGTTGCATTATGCTATTATAAACAGGCGACTGCTAAGAACTTGCTTTCTCTCTGGCTTTGTTTCTCTCTTTTCTCTTTCCCTCTCACCATGTCTCTTGCTCTGTCTCTTGCTCTGTCTCTTGCAATGTCTCTCGCTCGGTTTCTGTCTCTCTCTCCCTTTATCCAGCTCACAGTTAATGTGGCCAGCCCCTCTCTCCAGCCCAATAGGAGCAAAACATAAGCCTATGATTTTCCAGGAATCCTTTGAGAGCACTGTGGCGTGCCAGTGGGAGAGTTTTAATCTAACCCTCATTACACAACCGTTGCTGCTGCAATCCCCACCGGGAGAACAATTAAACACCAGTTATCTGATTTAGAGGAGGTTGCTTTGTTGATATGTCACCTCCAAGCTGATGCAACCGGTCTGATCCCCTTGTGTTGATGTTTACAATTTATGTAGGTCTGTGTGTGTGTGTGTGTGTGTGTGTGTGTGTGTGTGTGTGTGTGTGTGTGTGTGTGTGTGTTGGGACATAGTACGTACCAGGAACACAACAGGTGGTCCTCCTATCAGGGCCATGGCCGTGGAGAGTTTCCTCATGTTTCCTCCACTGTAGCTTCCTGCTGCCTTGTCCACATACTTTACTAGGCCCAGTTTACGGATGCCCCATTCAGCAACCTCGCACACTTCCTTCTCGGGCACGCCACGCAAGATGGCGTAGAACTCCAGGTGCTCTCTGCCTGTCAGCAGTTCGTTGATGGCGTCAAACTGGGGGCAGTAGCCCATGTTCTGGTGCACTTCGTCTATCTCCCGCAGTATACTACCAAAGCAAAATAAGTCCGTCTCACATTTAGACTACTGAAGCTCTCCACTGTAATACCTAGTATGAGCTCTCTGGCACAAAATGGCTGCCTTACCTTTTTCCAGCCAGGAAAGCTTCTCCACTGGTGACTATGGAGTCTCCTGTCAGCATTTTGAAGGTGGTGGTCTTTCCAGCTCCGTTCACACCCAGGAGGCCAAAGCACTGAGAGAAAGAGAAAGGAAACAGAGGAAATATCCGTATTCAAATATACGGGGCGGCAGGTAGCTTAGTGGGTAAGAGCGTTGTGCCAGTAACCGAAAGGTCGCTGGTTCTAATCCCCGAGCCGACTAGGTGAAAAATCTGTCGATGTGCCCTTGAGCAAGGCACTTAACCCTAATTGCTTCTGTAAGTCGCTCTGGATAAGAGCGTCTGCTAAATGACGTAAATGTAAAATGTATACCGAAGGAGATTGAAAGAGATTGCATGTCATTGCATCATGTATTTACTTGTTTTAAATAATCTAATCTTACCTCTCCAGGAGGGATGCCCACACACAGACGGTCTACAGCCGGCTTCTGCTTCCTCTTGTAGACCTTGGTGAGCTGTCGGAGCTCCAGGATGTCTCCTTGTCCCAGTCCGTTGACGATCCTCTGCCTCTCTCTGGCCACGTCCTCGTCCTCCTCGCCCACCGGAGGGAGCTTGGTGTGCAGGTTAATGGGCTTGATGCAGAAGCGGTACTGGAAAAGGACGGTGATGATGAAGAAGACCACTCCTTCCACGGCCATGGCAAACAGGTTCTTGCCCACCATGTCCCACTCCAGAGGGGATCGGAAGCGGTTCTCACCTGTGAACAGCAGGAGGAGTGGGTTTAGAGAAAAGTTCAAGAGACACCTCTACGCTGAATTACATAGAAAAATGGCTCATGGGAAATGCAGTTCTTACCAAATCTCTCCAGAGCATCGGCCATGGCCTGGTTCTTCACCATGTCGATGAGGCCTCGGCCAAGACAGAAGTGAGGGAAGATCAGCAAAACGTTCTTCAGGATGTTGTTGATACCCCCAATCTCCTGAAGAGGGAATAGGATGAATATTTAACCCTTAATGTCACCAGATAAGTGGAACCTTAACAAATGACCTTGTTAATTCTCTGTTGTCTAAAAAACTAAATGGCTTCCTTAAGCAAGGATGAGCACACCACGTTATGCAGCCAATGTCTGGTGTCACTTACGTTGTCTCCGAAGAGCTCCATGACAAAGGTGGAGATGCTGCCGTTGATGCCGATGAGGATGTTGACGGAGGTGAGCACCACGTAGGCTGTGCTGGGGATCTTAAAGAAGAAGGACGCCGGGTACATCAGGGGAGTGATAGACCACCCATAGAGAAGCAACAGCAGGGCCAGCACTGGCAGGTTGGTGGACGACACGTAGGCCTTTTGTTGGAAGCAGACGAAGATGATGATGACGAGTGTCGCCGGGACGATGTAGTTACACTGCAAGACAAAAAAGAGTACAAAGTTAGCAGTCAATCAATCAAACTAATTCTGTTCATGTAGCGCTTTAAACTAGTAGAAAACAGTTGCTAAATGCTCAGAAGAAAACTCAAAATGGTCGCTAGGAGTTCTCACCATATCCCAGATGAAGTTGGCAGTCCAGTAGAGCAGGGGCTGCACGCCGCTGATGAACTGCATGTGCTTGGCCTTGCTCACTCTCTCCTGGATGAGGAAGACTACGAAGCTGGCTGGGACGAAGGACATGGCGAAGATCACGCAGATGGACACCAGGACGTCCACTGAGGTGGTCATCCTACAGAGAGGGGGGGTTAGGTGGTCAGTGAGTTGGGTGGAATGGACACAGAACGGAGAGTATACTGTGCTAGGCACACTTTACAAACTATACATTCTACTAGGTCAGGGTTTCCCAAACTCGGTCCTCGGGACCCCAAGGGGTGCACGTTTTGGTTTTTGCCCTAGCATTACACAGCTGATTCAAATAATCAACTAATCATCAAGCTTGGGGTCCCCAGGACCGAGTTTGGGAAACGCTGTACTAGGTAATTTACATTTACTAGGTAAATTACTTTAATGATGTCATTGTTCCAAGATGCCTGTGGCGTGGGTACTTACAGTGCCACCTGGGACAGCTGCTCCTTGGTGAGGTTGAGCGGGTGGTTGAAGGCGCGGATGCCAAACTTGCTGGGGTCCTTGCCAGGGGGCAGGTTGGCGCGCAGGATGCCGTTGTTCATCACGTTGAGGAAGGCTCCCATGCTGTGCCACCCCTTGTTGTTGAACCAAATCTTGACATTGTTCTTGGTGTCCAGACCATTGATGAAGCTAGACAAGCTCTCCAGGAATCGGTCTGCGGCTGCACCCTGAAGATAAAGAATAACAATGGTTTAGATTGGTGGCAGTGATGTTGTGTTCGTGGCAGAAACCGAGGTATAGTGAATGTGGGAATGAATGAATAGAAGTCTCACCTTCTCCAATTTGAAAATCTTCCTCACTCGAGCGATGGCGTCGTCAATTTCATCAGCTGGGGGGAGGACGTGGGTGCTCCTGGCACCCAATGAGAAGCCACCATACCTAAATTCATTTACCCAGATCTTGTTCTTCAAACTGTGAAAATAAAAAAAGAAATATAATTATTGAATGTCAATTTGGGCTGGACAGGTATACAAAAACACTTGTATAACTCAATTATTGTACATACTATATCATAACACTGTTATAAAATATATGCAATATATATATGAAAGTTATACCTTTTCCCAATGATCTCTGCATAGGTCTTCACCAGGTAGTCAGAGATGTTTCTGCCGGTCAGGTTTTGCAGGGTGTCTGTCTCGCTGATCTTCATCTGGGAGGGTGGCAGTCCTCCGGCTCCAGCAGGACACTCAGGGAGCATTTTCTTGCGGCCTTCACAGCTGCAGGCGCATGCGGGGGACGGCTCCTCCATGGTCCAGTTACCTGTGCGGAACAGTTCCAGAATGGTCTCCGGGACCTCCGGTATGGACCAGTCCTCGTCACCCATCGTACAGGGAGTGTCACTGAGAGAGAAGGAGGAGGGAGGGAGAGATTGAGAGTCATTATCTCCTAAAGAACATTGAAAATATGTGCCACATCGTAAACCTATCTGTCATATATTTATTTCCTCAAAGACAGGAGAAATGGTACAAATGGAAATAGCTATTTTGTTAAACCCTGGCATATTGAGACTCACGGTATGGGCTGTCCTTCCATGCAGCGCGTTCCAAACCCAGGTCCTTCGGTGAGGGCACTCAATAACTGTTGTGTGCTAGCATCTTCAGGGGCGTCATCACTGATGAAGAGGGACTGTTCTTCGTACATCCATGGCTGCAGCTCCAGACTGGGGTATTTTCCAAATGGTGGGACGATGAGACTGAAGACCAGGGCAATGCACACAAACACGGCAGGGAGTACAATCTGAGCAAAGAAACCTTTTCTGGAGCGTTGAGCGTACAGAAACCTCTTCCAAATCAAGGCCACAAATTGCTGCCTCTTCAAACCCCAGCCCTTCACCTGGTAGGATCCTTTACCATCTGAGCCGCTCAATAAGTCTGTCTCTCTGGATTCTGGGTCTGCGTCTGAGTCGTTATGTTCATTGTTGTCGTCGTCAATCTGGGGTCTAAGGCAGCTCTGGTGGTCTCCACCGAAGGCATTTCCTCCACCAAAGGCATGATTTCTACGACGTCTGCGCACAGGGAGGGTACCGTCTAGGCAAAAACACATACAAAATAACATAAATTAACAGATGCTAACGTTTTCTAGAGCCATTCAAAAATTGATCATCCGAGTCACACCCACAGGTGATTTCTAAAGGGTTCTTACCTGAGGGAACTTCAGTGTCAACTCCGTTGTCCTCTGCCACTTTCAGGAAAATCTACAAGGAGATAGAAAAGACAGAAATCAAACACTATTCCCCAATGCAATGTAAAGCACTTTGAGCATCTGGACGTTATCCATTTAATAATCTATTCTAGTTGTACCTCTTCCAGGGTGGTGTCGGAGACACCATAGCTGGATATGCCCAGGTCAGGGAGGCGACTGTCCATGTCCTTGAAGAGCTCTACGAAGGCTCCGTCCTTGGCGGCGCCGTAGGGCAGGACATAGATGAGCTCGTGGCCAAGGTTTTCCACCATGCGGGCGGCCGGGACGTGCTTGAAGATCAGGCTGGAGATCAGGGAGACATCGGGGGGCACGAAGGCACTTTCGCAGTTGGAAGCTGCCTGAGCAGTTTCTATGGTAGCTACTTCACTCTCGTGTTCGCTGCCAAGGCCTGCGTCGGAGCTGCTCTCAGAGGGACAATCCTCCTCCTTCTTGGTGAAGGAGACGGTGCTGGAGGAGTTGCGGCAGGAGCTGAGGAAAGGTTCTGGGCACTTCTTGACCAGGGTGAGGTAGTAGCCTGTACCCAGCTGGTTCTTCAGGAAGAGGGAGGAGCCCACGCAGCACAGCTTGCCGTGGGAGATGATGGCGATGCGGTCGCCCAAGATGTCCGCCTCGTCCATGTGGTGGGTGGAGAGGATGATGGTACGACCTGGATAGGGGGAGGGAAAACAGTTATCACACAGGACTCCCCCCAGTAGTTTCTTAAACATAGCTGCTAAAAAGAGGTAAGGAGATAGTGGTTACCTTGACGGTATTGGAGCAAAAGGTCCCAGATGCCCCTGCGGGCATAGGGGTCGACCCCGGCAGTGGGCTCATCCAGAATCACAACCTTTGACCCTCCGACAAAGGCCAGAGCCACAGAGAGCTTCCTCTGCATCCCTCCGGACAGTGTGCTGGTCCTGGAAGTGCGTTTGTGCAGCAGGCCAGTGTCTATCAGGATCTGTTCGATCTCAGACTTCACCTGTTCCTCAGATAGACCCTTCAGACGAGCGTAGAACCAGATGTGCTCCTCGACGGTCAGCCTGGTCAAACCCCAAAACAACCACGTTAGACTCCATTCAACAACTGCTCATAAGAAACCTGCTTTGGGTCATTAGAATTAACTTTATGTTAAAACTGGTTGTTAATATGATGGACTGGGAACACTTACATGCTGAAGAGAACGTTGTGCTGTGGACAAACGCCCAGACTCTGTCGAATAGCACTCAGCTCTGATCGGATGTCTTTGCCCAGGATGTAAGCAGTGCCAGAGGTAGGGGGAAACAGTCCCGTTAGAATCGACCTGAGAAATACAAAAACGCAAATATTAGATTAAATCCTTTTAAATTATATCAATTTAACATTCAACTCAATTTGAATGGGCTATTGTTCACACCGATGGCACTACTTGTGTGTTATTGCACTTACATGGTGGTGGTTTTCCCTGCTCCGTTGTGGCCCAAGAAAGAGGTGATCTGTCCCTCGTAGAAGCCCAGAGTCAGCCCGTCCACAGCCAGCTTCTTCCCGTGCCGGTACACCTTGACTAGGTTCTCTATGAAGACGCCAGGTTTCAGGTGGGCTGGTTCTTCCTCTATACAGACAGCTGAAGACACAGTCCATCAAATGGGGTACAATGACCATCCCATTTCCCTTTACTTTAATACACATACAACTACTCAAATCCATTCGCTCATTCTGGCAACACACTACCATTCTGGCAACACACTTTTGGGCTAATCTATATCGCCACCATGTGGATAATCAGTTGCTCTGCATCGGCATTAAATCAGGGTCTTACCTTCACAGTTCCTTCTCTTGTTCTGACTGAAGTCAGTCTTCCTGTTGTCTCCTTCTCCAAACCAGTAGGACTTGGAGAACAGGAAGTACCAGGGCCTGGGAATACCATACTGACCTGAAGGAGACCACAACAAACACATACATCTAGACAATGCAAACATCAAAACAATACAATACAATGCAAGAAGCCTCAACAAGCCTATCAAAATGGGACCCAAACAGATCCATTATAGTGGAACAGTTCAGCTCAAGGACACCTACCAGGGAAGACGGACTCGATGTACCAGGTCATCACCATGTAGAGGAAGGAGTCGAAGTACATCATGATGATGGCGGTGGTCAGGCTGAAGTCATCCTCCTCCATGGGGCTGTTGAACAGGTTGTTCCACTGGATGCCGATGCCCTGCTCTTCGAACAGGGCAAAGTACTCACAGCCAAAGCCAAAGGCCACTGGGGACAGCAGGCTCTGTAGAGAAGGAGAGAGGTTAATACACTACATGACCAAAAGTATGTGGACATCTTCTCGTCAAACATCTCATTTCAAAATCATGGGCATTAATATGGTGTTGGTCCCCCCTTTGCTGCTATAACAGCCTACACTCTTCTGGGAAGGCTTTCCACTAGATGTTGGAACATGCTTGCTTCCATTCAGCCAAAAGGGCATTAGTGAGGTCTGGCACTGATGTTGGGCGATTAGGCCTGGCTCGCAGTCGTCGTTCCAATTCATCCCAAAGGTGTTCAATGGGGTTGAGGTCAGGGCTCTGTGCAGGCCAGTCAAGTTCTTCCACACCAATCTCGACAAAACATTTCTGTATGGACCTCGCTTTGTGCACAGGGGCATTGTCATGCTGAAACAAGAAAGGGCCTTCCCCAAACTGTTGCCACAAAGTTGGAAGCATAGAATAACCTAGAATGTCATTGTATGCTGTAGCGTTAAGATTTCCGTTCACTGGAACTAAGGGGCCTGAACCATGAAAAAAAGCCCCAGACCATTATTCCTCCTCCACCAAACATTACAGTTTGCACTGTACATTCGGGCAGGTAGCGTTCTCCTGGCATCCACCAAACCCAGATTCGGCCATCGGACTGCCAGATGGTGAAGCGTGATTCATCACTCCAGAGAATGCGTTTCCACTGCTCCAGAGTCAAATGGCGGTGAGCTTTACACCACTCCAGCCGACGCTTGGCATTGCACATGGTGATCTTAGGCTTGTGTGCGCCTGCTCGGCCATAGAAACCCTTTTTATGAAGCTCTCGGTGAACAGTTATTGTCCTGTTGCTTCCAGAGGCAGTTTGGAACTCGTGGTGAGTGTTACAACAGAGTAAAGACGATTTTTACGCGTTACGCCTTTAAGCACTCGGCGGTCCCGTTCTGTGAGCTTGTGTGGCCTACCACTTCACGGCTGAGCCGTTGTTGCTCCTAGACGTTTCCACTTCACAATAACAGCACTTACAGTTGATCGGAGCAGCTCTAGCAGGGCAGAAATGTGACAAACTGACTTGTTAGAAAGGTGGCATCCTATGACGGTGCCACGTTGAAAGTCACTGAGCTCTTCAGTAAAGCCATTCTACTGACAATGTTTGTCTATTGAGATTGCATGGCTGTGTGCTCGATTTTATACACCTGTCAGCAACGGGTGTGGCTGAAATAGCCAAATCCACTAATTTGAAGGGGTGTCCACATACTTTTGTATATATAGTGTATCATATACAACACCAATGCCAATAAGATGCTGAGCCTGAAGAGGTAACCAGCAGCAGAAAAAACAATGATGTGTCAAAAGAGACAGTTACATTACAAACACATTTAAATGAAAAAGCTGCCCTTTTTGTAGTGGCACTATACTTAATAATTTAATGAAAGTGGCTCCTCTTATAAAACGTCACACGTGGACAACCAACATCAACTCAAAATCTCTAGTACATATAAAAGCATGACTCACAGCGACAATTTTGGCCCCAAAGCCCACGTAGTCCTGCCAGGCCACACAGAGGACATAGGGCAGGTAGAGGGTGAAGTAGATGATGCCACCACATGCCGCCGCCAGGTTGGCACGGGCAAACATTGTGCTGATGAGGAAGCACTGCATGATGGTTACCACAGCGAAGGAACCCAGGAACAGGAAGATGACGCCGGGGTCACTGTAGGGCAGCAGGTTCCCCATCTGATTAGAGGAGAGAGAGGGAGGATGCTCATTGGTAAATAGGGAGGAAGTCAATTAAAAACCGGTCTCACATCAACATCAAATATTAATACAAGTTAATGTCACCATACCGATATCACTGAAATATTGCAATACTGATATCACTGAAATATTGTGATGCAAAAAAGGATCATTGTCATCCTAAATCCTGGTATGCAGTGCAGTACCTTGAGCAGCACCACCAGCAGGCCGGCAGAAATGAGCAGGGGGATGAGGCTGCTGATGAACCAGCTGAACCACAAGATGCCGTTGTCCAATCCCATGATCCTCATGGTCTCCTTCAGCCTCGCCTCCTTCTCGTACACCACGCTCTTGATGATGATGGCCACAGAGTACATCCAGGCCAGGGTCATGAAGAGGGGCATGGAGCGACTCATCACCCGCAGGAAGCTGGAGGACAGACGTCATAGGTCAAAGGAGGAAATAGATGCCATTTTGAAGCCTTGCAGTTAGCCTGTCGTAAGCTGCCTCAAATCCTGCTCGGTGTGACTCACATGTCATCCACGTAGCAGGGGTAGGGCATCTGTTGGATGTAGACTCCCGTCTTCTCCTTAACGCCAGTCACTACTGTGATGATGCTGTGCTCGATGATGTCCTGGAGGTAAGAGAAGCCGCCCCAGATGTAGCGCAGGTCCTCAAAGGGGTCGGCACGAGGACCGGGGTCCCAATATCTGTTAGGAGAGAGCAAAATCAATTCTTAAACCCCCCTTCTGTAAACCTCTTACAAATTCACTCCCTCCCAAGGAGCAAGGTTCACATCAAATTCTAATTTTACCAACAAAACAGAAAAAAGCTGAAAGTGATCCTCTGCCAAAAAAAAATAAAGTTAATGTTCAAAATGACCACAATGGCACAGACATAAAACACTGTCCAATACATCTAGTAGGTAGATTGGGGCGCTTGAATCAACATACCCATCTTTGATCTTGTTGGTGCGCTCCACATTATCGATGTCCATGCGGATCTTGTAGTTGACATTGGCTGGCAGTTCAGAGCTGTTGGCCTCAATGTCGGGAAACACAATCCCCGCCCAGAACTTCCTATCGTCCAGGAGCGCCATGGATTTGTTGACCATCCTTTCCTCATTGGCCACGGGCTCCATCTTATCCAGGTTTACACACTGTAAACAAACAAACACATTTGTTAAAGGCCTATCCTCATTTGGTCTTGGCCAGGACTAGCAGATCCATTCACATGCTGGAAGGGGGGGATGGGGAGGCTTTAAATGGAATGTTCATCAGGTTCATGGCTAACTTGGTCCAGCTGTGTTTTTCTGACTACTATTTCCACAAAGAGAGGGCAATGACTGGAATGAAAACCCTCAGACCCAAAGCACCTTGATGAGTTTCACTTTTTGTTTTACCGCCCGCAATTATGTAATTGGCATGTATTGCAGAAGGTGCTGAATGGGGATTTCACCAGAAAATAAACTAAATTGAACGGAGGCTAAGAAAGTGGCCAAGTGACTGCGTGTGTGTGTGTGAGAGTGAGCGAGAGTGAGCGAGAGAGAGAGAGAGAAAGAGAGTGAAAGAGAGTGAAAGAGAGAGAGAGACCTCCATGAAGCGGGATATGCTCATGATGGCCTGGTCCGTCTCGTTGAAGACTTCCCTCCAGGTGAAGGCGGTGCCGTGAGGGCGCGTGTCCTGCGAATGTTTAGTCAGGAAGTTGGAGACGTCCTCCACAGTCCACTCTGTGCCCGCCAGTTGGGAGGTGAAGAAGCTGGCAGTGCCATTGTTCTTCAGTAGGGTCTGCGAGAGAGGGGGGAAGAGCAGGAGAGTGACTGTGAGTGGCTGAGGACTTTGTGGCACCGTCCCGCATCCCTCCACAAGATGCCAGTGTTGACCATCTGAAAGGGCTGCTTCCTACCATGTTACTTAATCATGTATTTTGTTGTATTGCTATTTGCTATGTTACTGTGTCATGTCCTGGGTTTTGTCTCTGAGTTATTATTACTGATGCCATTCAATAAGCCAAAAGCATTTCAAAACTGAAAATAAAATGTTGTATAAGGTATTCTACAAAGGTGCTCCACAAGGCTAACATACAGTATATGTGATGTTGGCTGTAGTAGAGACAACAGATTAGTCAGACATACCCTTACTAGGTCCATGTGTTCGCTGCTCTCCATGAAGTCCCAGACCTTGGGCTTAATTTCCTCCCACATGCCCCCCAGCTCTCTGAGGACCCCCAGCTCCTGGAATGTTCTGTTCACCTGGAGGAGAGGGCGAGAGTGGGACAGTTAGTGTTCTGCTAAAACAACTACTGGAACCAGCAATATACTGTAGCTAAGAGGTATAGTATGACTGATACACACCTCGTGGATGATCTTCTGTGTGGCGGGGGTGTCAGGGGTGTACAGGATCTTGCCCATGAGCAGAGGCTTCAGGGCCTGCCAGATCATCCTGGACATGGGGCTGGACTCCATGTTCCTCATCATAGCGTTACAGTATGGCGCTGGAGGGGTCACAGAAGGAACAATGACATCAGGTCCAGACAAGGATGTCACAGCTATCCTTGAAGCAGTTTGGAAATCAGGGAATAGATCAGTGGTATTCACAGATGGGAGGGGGGGGGGGTTCCTAAAATTTCTAGCAAAGAATACCACTGGAATACATTAACATGAAGGAGAAGTTGCCTACTGGATGTGTTGTCATAGGCAGAGATGGGCTCCTCCCCGTCAGTTGTGTTGTGGTTGCCAAACAGGGCCTTGTAGTTGTTGTCCTCGTACCAGTTGAGGGACTTGATCTTTAGTCCGCCACCCTCGGGGTGGCCGCAGACGATGCGCGACACGGCCTGGTACATGTGGCTGGGGGAGGATGTGGCGTTCTCAGTGAGGAAGATGATCTCGTTACGCAGGTCTCTCCAACTCTTCATGCTGGCCAGCTATTTGGGACATAAGGGGTTGTGATGTTAGCAAATGGGGTCAGGGGGTCATATTGTAGGATGCAAATGAGAGTGTGACCTGGACTTGGAGCAGTTCATTGTGATTCCAGACCAGCTTGTTGAGATGGTGAAATGGATACATATTGTTATAAGGCAACTTGTCAATGTGTTGTAAAGACTTTCTGTGTGTGGATAGATGGATACATTAATCTTTGTCTTGTAGCTATGACCTCAGCACAGCCATGCTAAAACCACAGTAAATCACACCACCTCGTGTATTAATGCTTTATTGTTCATTATTATTATTATTTATTTTTAATGCTATTATGGTATTTGGCTACCCTGGTTCTTTGGCTGACCAGAGGATTTTTACAACAACCTGATTTTGCTGCCTTGCATTTCTGGTCAATAATTGATCTTGATACCGGATTATAAAAAAGGATGGACTCGGCGCAGACTAGGAGCATTGAAAACACAACAACAGACCTCACAAGAAGCCTGAAAAGCGTGTGTGCTAACTGTCCTAATGCCTTGTAATGCACAATGCCTTATTACAACATTCACATAATACAGTACTAAGAAATGTGTGCTGTTATGTCTGCACAGAAAAGCTACACCTTTTGTGGCAGATTTGCCATTCTATGTTTGACCTCTTCTCTCTCACTATCTATTTCTATCCTTCTTTTTCTCACTCGCCAAAGCTGGTTTCCTCACCCAGCATGGGAAAACAGAGAAAGTCAGGAGTGAGAAAAAAATATGTGCCAGAGGGAAAAGGTTACTCTCGGTCATTCATCACTGGGGCGGAGGAGGAGAGACGTGGTACTGACTGTTGCCTCTCCCAGAGCCTATGACAATGTGTTTACATACGTGCCAGTCAGGCCCTCCCATCTCCTCCCCTTCCCTCCTCTCCGTACAGATGGACCTGACTCAGCCTGGCCACGACAGCAAGAAAGCAGGCACATGGTTTCAATCTAGCCCGGGCGGCGCACCTGGAACAGAGTGTGTGTGTGTGTGTGTGTGTGAGAGAGACACGGGGGACACAGCTGTACACACTGAACTCTCACACAATAACAGGACAGCAGCTCTGGACCCCTCGTGAGTTGTTTCTAGGGGGTTCACACCCCTACATAACCCCAGGGTAATGTGCCAAACCAAGTCATATTTAGTGACTCAGAGTTTCTTGACATCTTCATATACATTGTTGGGCTTAGCAGGCAACAAAGAACAACAAAGTGTGTGTCTACTTGTTTTAGTAACTCCTAAAGACTGTACACTATACTGTAGTTAAGAGCCTTCATAAACACTACATAGAAGTTCTACATAGCTCAAATCTAATTTTATTGGTCACATACACATATTTTTCAGATGTTATCGAGGGTATAGTGAAATGCTTATGACATGGGTATGCAGTTGCAACATACCAACATGTGTTTGCGGACATAAGAATCTATGTATACTTATAGGGGTTATCCTTATTGTTGTAAGCAAAGTAATCAACAGAGCACTGATGGGTTGAGAAAACACAGACAAAACACTTGGGTACAGTCTGGCCCGCCATCGAGCCAGTCTTAAAGCCTCCTCGGTGTAAATCAATCAGCTCGAGTTAACTTTCCTTTGGGTAAATGCTGACTAGCCCACTAACTTGTTTAGAAAGACTTCTCTCTTTGTTCAGCTGTTCCTAGTCATCTATCTCCTGAGGAAATCTAGGCTCAGAGACACTGGATACCAATACAGTTACTGCCAAGTTACTTACAAGGGTCCTTTTCTATTGCTATGGAGGACAGTATAACTGACAAAGCAAGAAAATAGCAAGAACACAACGAGAATAGAGATATTCTCAATATAAGAGATATCCTCAATATAAGAGATATTCTCAACATACAGTGCATTTGGAAAGTATTCAGACCCCTTGACTTTTTTTCACATTTTGTTACGTTACAGCCTTATTCTAAAATTGATTAAATTGTTTGTTTTTTTACCCCTCATCAATCTACACACAATTCCCCATAATGACAAAGCAAAAACACATTTTTAGAATTTTTTGCAAATGTATAAATAAAAAACGGAAATATCACATTTACATAGGTATTCAGACCCTTTACTCAGTACTTTGTTAAGAGTTCAATCTTGGTTTCATCAGACCAGAGAATCTTGTTTTTAGGTGCCTTTTGGCAAACTCCAAGCGGGCTGTCATGTGCCTTTCACTGAAGAGTGGCTTCCGTCTGGCCACTCTACCATAAAGGCCTGATTGGTGGAGTGCTGCAGAGATGGTTGTCCTTCTGGAAGATTCTTCCATCTCCACAGAGGAACTCTGGAGAGCTGTCAAGAGTGACCATTGGGTTCTTGGTCACCTCCCTGACTAAGACCCTTCTCCCCCGATTGCTCAGTTTGGCCAGGCGGCCAGCTCTAGGAAGAGTCTTGGTGGTTCCAAACTTCTTCCATTTAAGAATGATGGATGCCACTGCGTTCTTGGAGACCTTCAAAGCTGCAGACATTTTTTGGTACCCTTCCCCAGATCTGTGCCTCGACACAATCCTGTCTTGGAGCTCTACGGACAATTCCTTCGACCTCATGGCTTGGTTTTTGCTCTGACATGCACTGTCAACTGTGGGACCTTATATAGACAGGTGTGTGCCTTTCCAAATTATGTCCAATCAATTGAATTTACCACAGGTGGACTCCAATCAAGTTGTAGAAACATCTCAAGGATGATCAATGGAAACAGGATGCACCTGAGCTCAATTTCGAGTCTCATAGCAAAGGGTATGAATACTTATGTAAATAAGGTATTTCTGATTTTTCATTTCTTTCTAAAAACCTGTTTTTGCTTTGTCATTACTGGGTATTGTGTGTAGATTGATGAGAAAAATAATTAATTTAATCAATTTTAGAATAAGGCTGTAATGTAACAAAATGTGGAAAAAGTCAAGGGGTCTGAATACTTTCCGAATGCACTGTATGTGTCAGACCTACAGTACTTGACTTACATTTACATTTACATTTTAGTCATTTAGCAGACGCTCTTATCCAGAGCGACTTACAGTTAGTGCATACAGTGGGGAAAAAATGTATTTAGTCAGCCACCAATTGTGCAAGTTCTCCCACTTAAAAAGATGAGAGAGGCCTGTAATTTTCATCATAGGTACACGTCAACTATGACAGACAAAATGAGAATATTTTTTCCAGAAAATCACATTGTAGGATTTTTTATGAATTTATTTGCAAATTATGGTGGAAAATAAGTATTTGGTCAATAACAAAAGTTTCTCAATACTTTGTTATATACCCTTTGTTGGCAATGACACAGGTCAAACATTTTCTGTAAGTCTTCACAAGGTTTTCACACACTGTTGCTGGTATTTTGGCCCATTCCTCCATGCAGATCTCCTCTAGAGCAGTGATGTTTTGGGGCTGTCGCTGGGCAACACAGACTTTCAACTCCCTCCAAAGATTTTCTATGGGGTTGAGATCTGGAGACTGGCTAGGCCACTCCAGGACCTTGAAATTCTTCTTACGAAGCCACTCCTTCGTTGCCCGGGCGGTGTGTTTGGGATCATTGTCATGCTGAAAGACCCAGCCACGTTTCGTCTTCAATGCCCTTGCTGATGGAAGGAGGTTTTCACTCAAAATCTCACGATACATGGCCCCATTCATTCTTTCCTTTACACGGATCAGTCGTCCTGGTCCCTTTGCAGAAAAACAGCCCCAAAGCATATGATGTTTCCACCCCCATGCTTCACAGTAGGTATGGTGTTCTTTGGATGCAACTCAGCATTCTTTGTCCTCCAAACACGACGAGTTGAGTTTTTACCAAAAAGTTATATTTTGGTTTCATCTGACCATATGACATTCTCCCAATCCTCTTCTGGATCATCCAAATGCACTCTAGCAAACTTCAGACGGGCCTGGACATGTACTGGCTTAAGCAGGGGGACACGTCTCGCACTGCAGGATTTGAGTCCCTGGCGGCGTAGTGTGTTACTGATGGTAGGCTTTGTTACTTTGGTCCCTGCTCTCTGCAGGTCATTCACTAGGTCCCCCCATGTGGTTCTGGGATTTTTGCTCACCGTTCTTGTGATTATTTTGACCCCACGGGGTGAGATCTTGCGTGGAGCCCCAGATCGAGGGAGATTATCAGTGGTCTTGTATGTCTTCCATTTCCTAATAATTGCTCCCACAGTTGATTTCTTCAAACCAAGCTGCTTACCTATTGCAGATTCAGTCTTCCCAGCCTGGTGCAGGTCTACAATTTTGTTTCTGGTGTCCTTTGACAGCTCTTTGGTCTTGGCCATAGTGGAGTTTGGAGTGTGACTGTTTGAGGTTGTGGACAGGTGTCTTTTATACTGATAACAAGTTCAAACAGGTGCCATTAATACAGGTAACGAGTGGAGGACAGAGGAGCCTCTTAAAGAAGAAGTTACAGGTCTGTGAGAGCCAGACATCTTGCTTGTTTGTAGGTGACCAAATACTTATTTTCCACCATAATTTGCAAATAAATTCATTAAAAAAATGTGATTTTCTGGAGAAAAAAAATCTCAATTTGTCTGTCATAGTTGACGTGTACCTATGATGAAAATTACAGGCCTCTCTCATCTTTTTAAGTGGGAGAACTTGTACAATTGGTGGCTGACTAAATACTTTTTTTCCCCACTGTACATTATATATATATTTTTTCATACTGGCCCCCCGTGGAGAAAGAGGTGAATTCCTCCATCCTATTCTGTTCTCATATCTTTTCACAGGAGAAAACTGTGATTATCATCACATTAGAACACTGGCAAACAGTAATCCTTGACATTAAGCTGTAAACTATCCTTCCAGACTCACATTAAGCATCTCCAATCCAAAGTTAAATCTAGAATCGGCTTCCTATTTCGCAACAAAGTCTCCTTCACTCATGCTGCCAAACATGCCCTCGTAAAACTGACTATCCTACCGATCCTTGACTTTGGCGATGTCATTTACAAAATAGCCTCCAACACTCTACTCAGCAAATTTGATGTAGTCTATCACAGTGCCATCCGTTTTGTCACCAAAGCCCCATATACTACCCACCACTGTGACCTGTACACTCTTGTTGGCTGGTCCTCACTACATATTCGTCGCCAAACCCACTGGCTCCAGGCCATCTATAAATCACTGCTAGGCAAATCCCCGTCTTATCTTAGCTCATTGGTCAACATAGCAACACCCATATGCGCTCCAGCAGGTATATCTCACTGGTCATCCCCAAAGCCAACACCTCCTTTGGCCGCCATTCCATCCAGTTCTCTGCTGCCAATGACTGGAACGAACTGCAAAAATCTCTGAAGCTGGAGACTCTTATCTCCTTCACTAACTTTAAGCATCAGTTGTCAGAGCACCTTACCGATCACTGCACCTGTACACAGCCCATCTGAAATTAGCCCACCCAACTACCTCATCCCCATATTGTTATTTATTTTGCTAATTTGCACCCCAGTATCTCTATTTGCGCATCATCTCTTGCACATCTATCATTCCAGTGTTAATACTAATTGTAATTTTTTGCACTATGGCCTATTTATTGCCTTACCTCCATAACTTGCTACATTTGCACACACTGTATATATATTTTCTGTTGTATTTTTGACTTTGTTTTGTTTTACCCCATATGTAACTCTGTGTTGTTGTTTTTATCGCAGTGCTTTGCTTTATCTTGGCCAGGTCGCAGTTTTAAATGAGAACTTGTTCTCAACTGTCTTACCTGGTTAAATAAAGGTTAAATAAAAACATGTAATAAAAAAAGCTGTGGCTCAAACATCTAGGGACCAACTGCCTCTCCAATTAACTTTCTAGCTACATGTATTAGCAATCCAAACAAATTGGGTGAGGTTATCAGGCAACAAACAAATACTGCAGCGAGTTGAGGGTGGCTGCAAAACGCCACGTGCTGTTTTAGTCCAACCTCTCCTCCTGTATGCTGTGAAACTTCAAATAAGACCAGATTAAAGGTCGGGGTAAGGGGGAGACATTTGTGGCGGCCATTTTGTAATTATGTTCTCCATTGATGTTTTCATCCTATACACTGAGGGTACAAAACTTTAGGAACACCTTCCTAATATTGAGTTGCACCCCCTTTTGCCCTCAGAACAGCCTCAATTCGTCAGGGCATGGACTCTACAAGTTGTCGAAAGCGTTCCACAGGGATGCTGGCCCACAGTTGTGTCAAGTTGGCTGGATATCCTTTGGGTGATGGACCATTCTTGATACACACGGGAAACTGTGTGAAAAACCCAGCAGCGTTGCAGTTCTTGACACAAACCGGTGCGCCTGGCACATAATACCATACCCCGTTCAAAGGAACTTAAATATTTTGTCTTGCCCATTCACCCTCTGAATAGCACACATACACAATCCATGTCTCAATTGTCTCAAGGCTTAAAAATCCTTCTTTAACCTGTCTCCTCCCCTTCATCTAAACCAGGGTTCTTCAATTCCGGTCCTGGAGGGCCGAAACACCTCTGGTTTCATCCTCTCCTTCTAATCAGGGGCTAATTCAGACCTGGGACACCAGGTGAGTGCAATTAACTACCAGGTAGAAATAAAAAACAGAAGTGTTTCGGCCCTCCAGGACCGGAATTGAAGAACCCTGATCTACACTGATTGAAGTGGATTTAACAAGTGACATCAATAAGGGATCATAGCTTTCACCTGGATTCACCTGGTCAGTCTGTCATAGAAAGCAGGTGTTCCTAATGTTTTGTACACTCAGTGTACATCTAAGGGCCTTTTCTGTCTGTGGTCCAGCCAACAACAAACTGTTGATCTTAGGTAGGGGTGTTCGTTAAGACAGTCATAAAAAGAAACATGGTTAAAAACAGGAAATGTACTGGGCTATCATGGCAGGCAGCAGAAAACCTTATAGTTTTCATCATGTAATAAACTGCAGTGATGACAGTGATTGTCTACCTCAACGGCCAGCGAGCCCAAGCTCTCCAGGAGGTTGTCTGTAGCCTCGGCCACCTGTTGGACGGCTTCAGGGTCAGCCCTCACATCTTTCTGTAGGGGGATGGAGGGAAGAAGTGTCAATTCACACACACATAGAAAATATGAACAGTGACTGTCTGTTGTTTAAAAAAATATATAAGTTTGACTTATTACACTCATATAGCAGTCAATACAAACTGAAAACTCTTATTTTTCTTAAAACTGCATTGATGGTTAAGGGCTTGTAAGTAAGCATTTTACGGTAAGGTCTACGTTGTATTCGGCACATGTGACAAATAAAATTTGATTTGATTTTAAATCCATACAAAATATTAATGGGTAAGAGCAACAACAATTGAAAACGAGTAAAAAAAAATTAATCAATAATGTCCTGCAGTTTTAAAAACACTCCTTAAATCAATAAGCAGAAATATGGGATTGGTGACCTCATGTACCATTCAGTTTGTTTGTTTTGACTCTGGGTGTTCCTGCCTGTCACTGCGATTCGGTCAGTGGGTAGCCAGCCTCTTAATTTAGATTTTAGGAGGCTGACAGCAAAGTCAGTGCAGAGTTGTGTCCGTCTTTCATGACACTGGGGTAAGGACAGGGTCTGAAGTGCCCCAGTATAACTGGAGTATCCTCCTAGGATGGTGTGGCATGGTCTCTTCTGAACACTCTCCAGGTCATCAGACTAGGCCTGGGTTAGTGAGCTGAGTCAAGCAGGAGCAGCATACTCCAAGGTGTGGCATATGTAGCCGGTGTAAATGCTCACCAGGTCTTCCTGTGGCACATGGAACCTTTTTAAGGCGATGGAGGATAAAACATGTCGAAGTTGTTCAGGGCCTGCTGTGGTGTGCTGATGTTTCCTGTTGTACACGTGTTGACCAGATTTAGATCGTCAACATATTTCCACCTACTGTCGACATCCCGGGCTGCACTGTCTATGACTGCAAGGAAGATGAGAGGGCCTAGAAAAGTTCCTTGAGGCACACCTCCCGTCAGCTCCCGCCAGTCTGAGAGGCTGTCTTGGTAGTGTACCTGTTGTTTGCGGGCGGTCACAAAACTGCAGAGCCATGCTGTGAGGGCAGGTCTGACACCCAGTTGGATTAGGTGTTCAACGGCGATGGTGTGGTCGATTTTGTCAAAGGCCTTGGAGAAGTCAGTGGTGATTAGGGCTGTTACGTTGACTGCATGTGATCGTTTAGACACGGTAACTAGGCTTCACCAAAAATGCGCTCTGATGATGCTTATGGTCATTAGTAGCCTACCAAACTTGCTAACTGCCAGTCGCTAATGGCCTGGTACTCAGCGATCTATTGTCCCACTAATCACTCTAACATCAATGCAAATGCAATCGAAAATCAAATACTTCATGAGAGCTCATATTCACATTTTAGTCATTTAGCAGACGCTCTTATCCAGAGCGACTTACAGGAGCAATTAGGGTTAAGTGCCTTGCTCAAGGGCACATCGACAGATTTTTCACCTAGTCAGCTCGGGGATTAGAACCAGCGACCTTTCGGTTACTGGCACAACACTCTTAACCACTAAGCTACCTGCCGCCCCCTTGCGCAACACTTCTTAAGGCTATGAAATTGTGTGAGAAAACAGAGTTTTGATGGCCTCTATTAAAAAGAGGAGGATCCCATCAGCTTTCTATAGGCTAGGCCTACTATATTTACTTCTCAACTTTACTAATATTAAGCACATTGCTTCGCTTTACAACAGGAGTATAGCCTACCTGGCTGGCATGAAAATGAACCGCGGTAAAAGCGTCCTCCATTCGCTATTTAAGTGCATATGATGACGTATTATTTTCCCCTGCCCCTTTTCCGACATGCATGATAATGGTTCATTCTAATCAAAACTAATTTCACACATCTATTATTTAGTATATGAAATAAATAATTAAATTAAGAATAGTGTGATGGGTGACAATATTATCACTTGTGAATGATGCCCAGCATGTGAAGTAAGGCAAGAAACACCACATTACTTTTTTTGCGACTATTTCAAATCATAGTCGCACACATCATGTAGTCTAGCCCATAGACCTATATGTTTTGATAAGGTTTGTATCACTACTGAAGTAGCCAAATAACTCCAAAGGTAGGCTATAGGCCTGGACCCCTGGAACACAGTTAGAGAGCACAGAGCCTAGTAAAACATGTGTTCTTATAACCCAAGACATTGTGCAATCGCATGTGAAAACAGTGTTTGACTGGCCACTATTTAAAAGAGGATCCCAGCTTTCTCGTGCTGCTATACAGTGAGGGAAAAAAGTATTTGATCCCCTGCTGATTTTGTACATTTGCCCACTGACAAAGACATGATCAGTCTATAATTTTAATGGTATGTTTATTTGAACAGTGAGAGACAGAATAACAACAAAAAAATCCAGAAAAACGCATGTTAAAAATGTTATAAATTGATTTGCATTTTAATGAGGGAAATAAGTATTTGACCCCCTCTCAATCAGAAAGATTTCTGGCTCCCAGGTGACTTTTTTATACAGGTAACGAGCTGAGATTAGGAGCACACTCTTAAAGGGAGTGCTCCTAATCTCAGCTTGTTACCTGTATAAAAGACACCTGTCCACAGAAGCAATCAATCAATCAGATTCCAAACTCTCCACTATGGCCAAGACCAAAGAGCTCTCCAAGGATGTCAGGGACAAGATTGTAGACCTACACAAGGCTGGAATGGGCTACAAGACCATCGCCAAGCAGCTTGGTGAGAAGGTGACAACAGTTGGTGCGATTATTCACAAATGGAAGAAACACAAAAAAGCCCCTCGGCCTGGGGCTCCATGCAAGATCTCACCTCGTGGAGTTGAAATGATCATGAGAACGGTGAGGAATCAGCCCAGAACTACACGGGAGGATCTTGTCAATGATCTCAAGGCAGCTGGGACCATAGTCACCAAGAAAACAATTGGTAACACACTACGCCATGAAGGACTGAAATCCTGCAGCGCCCGCAAGGTCCCCCTGCTCAAGAAAGCACATACACAGGCCCGTCTGAAGTTTGCCAATGAACATCTGAATGATTCAGAGGAGAACTGGGTGAAAGTGTTGTGGTCAGATGAGACCAAAATCGAGCTCTTTGCCATCAACTCAACTCGCCGTGTTTGGAGGAGGATGAATGCTGCCTATGACCCCAAGAACACCATCCCCACTGTCAAACATGGAGGTGGAAACATTATGCTTTGGGGGTGTTTTTCTGCTAAGGGGACAGGACAACTTCACCGCATCAAAGGGATGATGGACGGGGCCATGTACCGTCAAATCTTGGGTGAGAACCTCCTTCCCTCAGCCAGGGCATTGAAAATGGGTCGTGGATGGGTATTCCAGCATGACAATGACCCAAAACACACGGCCAAGGCAACAAAGGAGTGGCTCAAGAAGAAGCACATTAAGGTCCTGGAGTGGCCTAGCCAGTCTCCAGACCTTAATCCCATAGAAAATCTGTGGAGGGAGCTGAAGGTTCGAGTTGCCAAACGTCAGCCTCGAAACCTTAATGACTTGGAGAAGATCTGCAAAGAGGAGTGGGACAAAATCCCTCCTGAGATGTGCTCAAACCTGGTGGCCAACTACAAGAAACGTCTGTCCTCTGTGATTGCCAACAAGGGTTTTGCCACCAAGTACTAAGTCATGTTTTGCAGAGGGGTCAAATACTTATTTCCCTCATTAAAATGCAAATACATGTATAACATTTTTGACATGCATTTTTCTGGATTTTGTTGTTGTTATTCTGTCTCTCACTGTTCAAATAAACCTACCATTAAAATTATAGACTGATCATGTCTTTGTCAGTGGGCAAACGTACCAAATCAGCAGGGGATCAAATACTTTTTTCCCTCACTGTATTTATTACTCAATTCTTAAAATTAAGCACGTTACTTTAAAAAAATAAATATTTGGGGGGGGGGGTGGTAGATCAGCTTTAATATTGCAGATAGATTGTAGCTTCCATCAATGTAATTGTCTGCATCATTTCCAATCCCCCATATATATTTTTATATACAGTACCAGTCAAAAGTCTGGACACACCTACTCATTCAAGGGTTTTTCTTTATTTTTACTATTTTACACATTGTAGAATAATAGTGAAGACATCAAAACTATCAAATAACACATATGGAATCATGTAGTAACCAAAAAAAGTGTTAAACAAATCAAAATATATTTTATATTTGAGATTCTTCAAATAGCCCCCCTTTGCCTTTATGACAGCTTTGCACACGCTTGGCATTCTCTCAACCAGCTTCACCTGGAATGCTTTTCCAATAGTCTTGAAGGAGTTCCCACATATGCACACTCGACCACTTTCCCCCTCAAACAACCACAAGCTCAGATGTTCAACAGCTGTTCCATCACCGAACCCAACTCAAGAACGGACTTGATGTGCGAATGCATATACAGTTGCAGCTGTTTGAGAAAGCATGCAAAATTTAGAAAACATTTGCTGAAATTGGGAAATTTGATTAACCAATGTCAAGTCCTAGCTGTTGGAGATCAGGTACACCCACTTCCCCTGAAACACACACACGCGGGTCCCCTGTTTTCCCAAGCATCTCTGTGCAGTCAGACCTTTGATCATTCCGTGCCACCAGGGCCACAGTAATTTGCCCCCCCATGGGTTACTGCAGCTAGTGTTGCCAGCACTGCCACTACCTGGGTGGGGGCACCCCACCGGAATCCTCACCAGCTAGGTACAAGGTCGTCAAGGTTCTCATTAGCAGCTTTGAGAAATTCCTTGTATATTATGCTCACCCATCAGGGGGCTTTGGCTTTGTAGGACCAACCCTGCCAGACAGGCTCAGAATCTTGAGGGGGCAGTGCTGCTTTAGTGGGTCTCTGACCGCATTTATCTTTCTGTTTTGGCTGCGTATAGGCTACTTACAGTGGGACCATAAACCAGATAAGGCTTTCTCCTTACTGTATGGGTCGCTCAGGTGGGTGTCTAGAGTATAGGGTTGGGGACCGTTCCATCATGATAGGACAATAAATAACTAAACTATATTTATAATTTCTTTTCAAATGTATATCCCATATCTGCACAACATTAAGCACATTAATCCGCTTTACAACCTGGTATACATAGGCGGCGCGTGAGTTTCAAGTTCGGGGAAGCTAATTTTCACCATAAAAATGCACCTTTATAATAAAGCATTCCATGCATCCTGACATTTGCAGATACTGTAGGCCTAAATAGTGAATATGCACAGTGAGGATATTGCCGATGCTCTCCACTGGTGCCAATAAGATAGGCTATACTGTTGTTCATTCATTTAAGTTAAGAATTTTGATAACTAAAATACAGATTAGTCTTTTCATTGTCTTCTCTTTACAGCAATAACCATTTGCTTTCCAAACTATGTTTTCCTGTGATTGTATTTTGAAATATTGCGATATGCCTGGCTTGGCCTCTACTTTTCACAGACAGTCGCAACTCAACATTAATCTGCCCAAATTGTGAGCGCTATCTTTCCTTCCGACTGTAGGCAATACGATTTAAAACAATCCACAATGAATTAGCCTCTGTGGCCAAATCATGCTTTAGTACCCTATTTAGAATTATTTTATTTATTTCTGTATAGACAGGAGTAGGCTAATTAGGCTATATAATGTTGGCAATTTAATTCAATTTACTTTACGAAAAGCTTAGCTGCCTATGCTTGCATATTAAAAACTTAACCGCATGTAACCTCCATTTGCTGTTTGTGGGCTATTCTAAATACAAAATAATTCCACTCATATGCTATATGTAAAGACCAGATGAAATTAAGAATAGTCTGATGGGTGAGAATATTATCAAGTGCTTGTCAAATTGTGAATGAGAGACTGATGAAGTGTGTGCATCCTGCACAAGAAACAGAGCAGAGCACATGCCTTTCATGCAAAAAATTTTAAATCATCATTAGAGTCGCATCACGCAGCCTTAGAATGTATTAAAAATCAAAACCTATAGCCTAACGTCGTTTGTATCACAACTAAAGTTGCATAAATAACTCTCAGCCTTAGAATGTATTAAAAATCAAAACGTATAGCCTAACGTTTGTATCACAACTAAAGTTGCATAAATAACTCTAAATTAAGCATATAGGAGGACATGTTTCTTTGTTAACTGCTCAACACAGAATAGCCACGTGGGCACTCCCTCGGAAATCGTTTGGGGAAAATATCCTTTCTATTTTATTCAGCTTTGTTCGATTGTATACTTCATACTATAAAATTATATAAAATAATGGCACGGAATTCTAAGAAAATCCTGTCTGCTAAATTAACTAGTGTAGCCCACAGCCATATGGCATAGCCAGATCAGGGCCTAACATTAGGACAACTCAGAATATGCTACTCTGTTCTTTTGAAATAGGCTACATTTTCTTCATATCATGTTTCTTTAGACCTGTCTAAAATAAATAAGGATTTATTGTGATGATGTAGGCTACATTAAATTTATTTGACTTTTTTAAATGTAGATGTTCCAAAGGTCTGCATATTTTTTTTACATTTTAGTCATTTAGCAGACGCTCTTATCCAGACGCTCTTATCCAGATCAGTGGCTTGTAGGCTATGCGTGGAAGCCAGGAGATGCCAAACGTGTTTATGTTAATTAACGGTCAATTACTGGTTGCTGGTTTGAATACCCAAGCCGAGAATGTCATAAATATGTCAATGTGCCCTTGAGCAAGGCACTTAACCCTAATTTTCTCCAGGGGCGCCGTACTACTATGGCTGACCCTGTAAAACAACACATTTCACTGCACCTATCCAGTGTGTGACAATAAAAACATACTTTTTTGTTTTTTTATGCCCAATATTTAACTGATTACGAAACCCAATGAACTGTTCCGATGTAATAGCACCCTGCATGTCCTAAGGTCTTGTTTACCATGTCTTGTTCCCTAAAGGCTACAAAAACAGGAACCATAAGAGGGACACAAACACACAGTTTCTTGTATTAAACTATCATAAGAATAAGGAAACTGACCCCTGTGGCATGTCAAAATGGGGACAGGGGTCAGAGAAGAACACGTTGCCCATGACTCTTTAATGTTTATCATTGTGGGCAGTCATACTGTATCTTACTGACAAGGTGATACAATCAGCAGCACTTTAATAGATAGGAATCACACTAACTTCTCTGTCTGGTTTCTAGGAACCTTGTTTGAAAGCTATAAACGTTACAAAAGATGCCAGGGATCATGCATTATCTGCCCTTTGGGAATCAATGAATGGTCTATTAATGATAGAATTCCCTGGCACTGGTGCTAAGGTGTGGAATTGGAAGTGACCTTTATAAACTATGATTCAGAGAGAAGTGATACTCATAAATAACTAACATTTTAAGATTGAGGGTCCAAATCCTCACTTTGATGGCAGTTAGTTTTGAAACATATCTACAGGCTACAACTAGAGGTAGGTCGACATGGATAAGCAACAACATGCCTCCACCTACGCTTATCCCTTTCTTTCTGATCTTCTGCTTTTCCCCCTACGCTTTGTTTCTCGGCACTGTGCATGTCAGTGATTAAGTCACCTGGCTTTGGTCTTTAATGGAGAAAAACAATAATGTGCCTAGTGCCCATTTGTGCTTACCCGTATGGGTTTGAGGAAGTCCAGGTTGTGGAAGAAGTGGCTTTCTGCCTGGTTCAGCCAGGAGCCTGGGGACCTGCAAAGGACCTTCTGGACCAGACTGGACACCTCGCTGTCTGTGATGGTCACAAAGTCCTCCACACTGATGCCGTTGCTGTTGCTGCTGCACAAGTCCCTCAGACGGACACCGAAGCCTTTGACCAGCACCTGGAGATGGAGAAGGGTCAGTGTGTAATGTAGCAATGACCAAGGACAGGCAGAGGACAGTATTTCGGTGAAACATGTCATCTTGGGAGTACTGAAAGAACAGAGTTGAGAAATACTGAGCTAAGACACATGGATGAGGCCATGTGACTTTGCACTTGCATGTTATCTCGCGGGTGGATACCACGGAGCAGAGAAATGAGCTGATCTGAATTACTTACGTATCTATATTACCATTGCTGTATGTTACAGCTGGATTGTATGAAATGTGAGGGCAGTATCAGTATCAAATTGTAGTAATCCATTATGCTAAAGGAGAAACCCTGGTTGAGAGTATTTCCACATAGGCCTACAGCGGGAAACCATAACAGCTGATCTTGAGCCTTTAAAATATCTCAAATGGGGAGAAAATGAATATAGGAAACACCAGATGGCAGCTTTTAAAACTGTGAAAGAAAACAAATATATCTTCATGTTTTTGAGGCGAGAGCAAAGACAGAGTTGAGGAGGATGTCTAGTAGTGAACATTCTCCAGGTTACAGTACAGAGGGGTGTCCCTGCTTCATTACATGACTTTCATTCAAACAACAGACTGTCACCTTTATAAATGTCCCCCTGTCTCTGCTCTCTCTCTCTCTAGAAGTTTATGTCACTGACATAAAGAGCCACAGACTTAATTAACTCACAGGTCCATCAAATGTAACCAAGAAACACTACTGACCTGCTCAGTATCTGCTGCTACCTGCAACAAATGGACAACCTGGGACCTAATCTGCTCGGAGGAGGGAAACAATGGGCCATGGGAATGTTGAACAACTACTACACTGCCTTTGAAGGTGTCCAGGATGGAGTGAACTGATCATAGTAAAATGCCTCATAATATTCCTCAAGGGGTGGCGGGTAGCCTAGTGGTTAAGAGTGTTAGGCCAGTAACATAAAGGATGCTGGTTCGAATCCCAGAGCCGAAGAGGTGAAAAATCTGTTGAGAAAGGTACTTAACCCTAATTGCTCCTGTAAGTTGCTCTGAATAAGTGCATCTACTAAAATGTGAATGTCATAGAATTTTGGGAAGGTGGTATTTTTCCTCTTACCTTTTCCAAGTTCACATCGGCCTCAATGATCTGGTGCACGGCGTGTTCCGAGAAGGAGGCGTTTCGCAGAAGGAATGTGGACAGGGTCTCATTGTTGTGGAGGAAATCCTTCAGCTTGAATCCTGTGGGAAATAAACACAACAACTTGTTCAAACCAGCTCTCTCCTATACCCTGACATTACTAGATACAGTGCATTTGGAAAGTATTCAGAACCCTTGACTTTTTCCACATTTTGTTACATTACAGCCTTATTCTAAAATTGATTAAATTCTTTGTTTTCCTCATCAATCTACACACAACACCCAAAATGATAAAGCAAAAACAGGTTAGTAGACATTTTTGCAAATGTATAAAAAATACAAAACTGAAATATTACATTTACATAAGTATTCAGACCCTTTACTCAGTATTTTGTTGAAGCACCTTTGGCTGCGATTACAGCCTCAAGTCTTCTTGGGTATGACACTACAAGCTTGGCACACATGTATTTGGGGAGTTTCTCCCATTCTTCTCTGCAGATCCTCTCAAGCTCTGTCAGGTTGGATGGGGAGCGTCACTGCCCAGCTATTTTCAGGTCTCTCCAGAGATGTTCGATCGGGTTCAAGTCCGGGCTCTGGCTGGGCCACTAAAGGACATTCAGAGACTTGTCCCGAAGCCACTCCTGCGTTGTCTTGGCTGTGTGCTTAGGGTCGTTGTCCTGTTGGAAGGTGAACCTTCGCCCTAGTCGGAGGTCCTGAGCGCTCTGGAGCAGGTTTTCCTCAAGGATCTCACTGTACTTTGCTCCGTTCATCTTTCCCTCGATCCTGACTAGTCTCCCAGTCCTTGCCGCTAACAAAATATCCCCACAGCATGATGCTGTCATCACCTGCTTCACTGTAGGGATGGTGCCAGCTTTCCTCCAGTGACACTTGGCATTCAGGCCAAAGAGTTCAATCTTGGTTTCATCAGACCAGAGAATCTTGTTTCTCATGGTCTGAGTCCTTTAGGTGCCTTTTGGCAAACTCCAAGCGGGCTGTCATGTGCCTTTTACTGAGGAGTGGCTTCCGTCTGGCCACTCTACCATAAAGGCCTGATTGGTGGAGTGCTGCAGAGATGGTTGTCCTTCTAGAAGGTTATCCCATCTTCACAGAGGAAATCTGGAGCTCTGTCAGAGTGACCATCGGGTTCTTGATCACCGGGTGGCCAGCTCTAGGATGAGTCTTGGTGGTTCCAAACTTCTTCCATTTAAGAATGATGGAGGCCACTTTGTTCTTGGGGACACAATCCTGTCTCTGAGCTCTACGGACAATTCCTTCGGCCTCATGGCTTGGTTTTTGCTCTGACATGCACTGTTAACTGTGGGACCTTATATAGACAGGTGTGTGCCTTTCCAAATCATGTCCAATCAATTGAATTTACCACAGGTGGACTCCAATCAAGTTGTAGAAACATCTCAAGGATGATCAATGAAAACAGGATGCACCTGAGAGCAAAGGGTCTGAATACTTATGTAAAGAAGGTTTTTCTGTTTTTTATTTTTATTGAATTTGCAACCATTTCTAAAAACCTGTTTTCGCTTTGTCATTATGGGGTATCGTGTGTAGATTGATGAGATAAAAAAAAAAAAGTAATCAATTTTAGAATAAGGCTGTAACGTAACAAAATGTGGAAAAAGTCAAGGGGTCTGAATACTTTCCGAATGTGTGTGTGTGTGTGCGTGGATGGAATTGTCTATTTTAGTAGACTTATTCAGCAAATGTCAGATGTTCCTTCTGCCAAATCATACTATTTTCCATAATCGTGAGTACTGTATTAGCTTTCAACCTCATTAAAACATTGTCATGGAGCATGTGCTTGCTCGCTAGTTACTCAGGTGACCAACTCTACAAAACGCTTGGCCACAGGAGTTTAGGATTATTTGGATACTCTTTTGTTTTTGTCTTTTAAAGTTCAATTTTTGGAAACGTGAGGCTGTTCAAGGGGGGTTAGCAGAACTGTGGATTCTGAAGGGCACCGGCAGCTAACTTCCTCAGTCAACCAAAATATGTTTTGTTGGATGAAAATATTCCAGAAAAGGTTGGGTCTGAATCAGTAATGGAACACAAGGGAACACAAACAAGTAGGTGAATATATAAATATATAAAGTTAGTTAAAGGTATGAATAGCTTTTCAGAGGCTGGAGAGAAGTGTCTCTATGCAAATATTGACAACAACTAGGCCAGGACAATTCTGTACATGTCCAAGGAAAAACGGCCAACACTGAACTACAGTAGGGGCCATGAGATGTAAATAGCCACACACACACGCTGCCTGGTACCATCCTCTGATTGCTGTAGATCATTTCAATGAGGAAATGTAGAGCATCAAGCATTTACATTTTAGTCATTTAGCAGACGCTATTATCCAGAGCAACTTACAGTTAGTGAGTGCATATATTGTTTTTTCTTATACTGACCCCCCGTGGGAATCAAACCCACAACTCTGGCATTGCAAACGCCATGCTCTACCAACTGAGCTACATCCCTGCCGGCCATTCCCTACCCATACCCTGGGCCAATTGTGCACCGCCCCATGGGTCTCCCGGTCGCGGCCGGCTACGACAGAGCCTGGATTTGAACCAGGATCTCTAGTGGCACAGCTAGCACTGCGATGCAGTGCCTTAGACCACTGCGCCACTCGGGAGACTACATTTTGCTACACCCGCAATAACATCTGCTAAATATGTGTATGTGACCAATAACATTTGATTTGAGGTACCTTTAACAATTCCTCAACAACATACACACCAAACACCTTGCAAACTGTAGCCCATTGCCAGAATACCCCATTTCCATCATTCATTGTGTGATCTAAAATAATAAACTGTTGACATAGACCTGTGTGTATCGGTGATCCCCGGGACCACCCATACACAAAAAATTTATGCACGCATGACTGTAAGTCGCTTTGGATAAAAGCGTCTGCTAAATGGCATATTATTATTATGAGAAGGAGGTGACACACTTCACACCTTCAACCACAGGGTAATTCCACAGTGACGGAATTACGCTGAGTCTCCAATTTTTTACTTTACAATTTACATTTTAGTCATTTAGTAGACGCTCTTATCCAGAGCGACTTAGAGTTAGTGAGTGCATATATTTTCATACTGGCCCCCCCCGTGGGAATCGAACCCTCAACCCTGGCGTTGCAAGCGCCATGCTCTACCAACTGAGCTATGTACTGTATGCCAAACAAAAACCATTGATTTCAAAGTTTAGCAAACCATACAACGCATAATTTTCTGTGTAAATTGTTCAAAGTAGTCCTCGTGCATAGAGTTGTATGGTTTGTGAAACTTTTAAATCAATGTATTTTGTTTGATATACATTTTAGAGTCTCAGCATAATTCCGTTACCATGGAATTGCCCCACAGTAATGACCCGCTAGCACATTCACACTGAAAAAAACCCACTGGATCATACACAAACTGTCTGCAAATTGTCTGCTAACTGCCCCCCCTCCCCTCGCTCTCTCATTGGCTCCTTCCCTCAACTCCTGGGCCCTTTCAAAGAACAAAAGCTGGAAGTGAGTCCAGTCACTTGTCCTGATGGCAGTGGGGGGTCGGGGGGACAAAAGGACAGGAGGTGGCAGATTCCTCGAACTTTAACTAGACAGCCGTTTGAAGACAGACGAGGTGAGGGGGTGGGGGTCAAATTGGGTCGCTGAAAATCTGGAGCCTTTTCAAAAGCTGACAGACTCCATTTTGTTTTACTGTCTAGAACTATGAACCCCTGTAAGTCATTAGAAATGATTGTCAAAAGGAGTTACAAATTAGCAACAAATTTTACCCAACAAACCATGAACATGCTTTAGAATTTAGCGACAGGCAATTTAATCAATATTCATCCACTGGTTACAGTACATTAAGAATCCCCCCCCCCATGACACCTTTCAGCAAATCTACTTTGACAAATCCTTCAGTTTATTGGGAAATTCACAGGCTTTTGTGAATTCCTGTTTTGTCTCTGGAGGTAAGCCATTGTAGCCATGGGCTTGGTTTTTACATGACGGCCTGACAAAACATTGGTGGCCCTAGGTTATATGCCATTTTAGCAGACGCTTTTATCCAAAGCGACTTACAGTCATGTGTGCATAAATTTTTACATATGGGTGGTCCCGGGGATCGAACCCACTACCCTGGCGTTACAAGCGCCATGCTCTACCAATTGAGCTACAGGTCTAGTACATGCTCCTTTTGTTAATTGTGAGATTCATAATTGTAGATATTTGCACATATCAAGTTAGAATCAAGCTATAAAATGTGTGCTCTGGGAACACCAAAAAGATTACCCTTCCTGAAATATACTGGATCCAAAGCAATTGCAAAAGTCAATGCAAGATTATGCAAACCCACAAAAGCATTTATTTGAGCAATTGAGACATAACTATCTACTATTTTAGATAGATGGCTCCACTATAAATACATTTTACGGTGACAAATTCAATCAACTAAGACATGGGTCCACAATGAGTCCAAAAAGTAAGACGTCACTGCCAAAAATAACATATATTCAGATAAAAGAAAAAAGAAAAAAACATGAAAAGCATAAAAAGAGCTTGAACTCAGCGTGAAGGAAACACACAATACCTGCAGAACCTTTCAAAGAGTCCACTTTGGTCAAGCAAACCCTTGCTGACAAAGTTATTGTTGAATTTGCTTATTCAGCTTCAAGTCCACAGTCTTTACCTCAGTCGCACAAAGAAGCTGAAAATGTTTACTGTACAAACTATCAACTAGATTCTAAGAATCCCCCGTTCTAGCCTCACCCATGCTTTGCTTATATAAGGCAAATCGTGACAGGTTTTCAGAAAGGACTGATTAACGGATATCATCAACGTGGATCATCAGGAGTATCTTGACCAGTGGCTGTGCAAAAGTGCTTAATTGGCATATAGTAAGTGAACTCAGGTGCCAAAATGAACAGAATCAACAACCAATACTGAAGGGATTTTACATCATCACTGGTCATACTTCCACATAGCATAGTAATAAACAAAGCCACTATGAGTCACGATTAAAATATCCCCTAAAATATCCCCCAGCCCTATCAAACTCTATTGGCTTCACCTACAATAAAGGTTTATCAATATCATGCTTAGACTGGTAAATAGGACAGAGACTGAACCAGAAACCGATTAGCAAAATCAAGTAAATGAGTGGAAGTGTGTTAAACCAGGTGGCCACCAGCATGAAAGCTATGTCATAAGAGAAAGACCTAGCACAACCGTTCACCTTTATTGCCACTCGCAAAGGCTCGAATCAGATATCACTGATCTACTTTTCAGCTCATTTATCTCCTGATTTACTTAACAAAAGGCATATAGCTCAGCATTCAGACTATAGCTCAGCATTCAACACCATAGTACCCTCCAAGCTCATCATCAAGCTCTAGGCCCTGGGTCTTAACCCCGCCCGTGCAACTGGGTCCTGGACTTCCTGACGGGCCGCCCCCAGGTTGTGAAGGTAGGAAACAACATCTCCACTTCGCTGATCCTCAACACAGGGACCCCACAAGGATGCGTGCTCAGCCCCCTCCTGTACTCCCTGTTCACCCATGACTGCGTTGCCAAGCTAGCCTCCAACTCAATCATCAAGTTTGCAGACGACACAACAGTGTAGGCTTGATTACCAACAATGACGAGACCACCTACAGGGAAGAGGTGAGGGCTCTGGGAGTGTGGTGCCAGGAAAATAACCTCTCACTCAACGTCAACAAAACAAAGGAGATGATCGTGGACTTCAGAAAACGGCAGAGGGTGCCCCCCCTATCCACATAGATGGGACCGCAGTGGAGAAGGTGGAAAGCTTCAAGTTCCTTGGCTACACATCACCGACAAACTGAAATGGTCCATCCACGCAGACAGTGTGGTGAAGAAGGCGCAACATAGCCTCTTCAACCTCAGGAGGCTGAAGAAATTTGTCTTGGCACCTAAAACCCTCACAAACTTTTACAGATGCAAAATTGAGAGCATCCTGTCGGGCTGTATCACCACCTGGTACGGCAACTGCACCGCCCGCAACCGCAGGGCTCTCCAGAGGGTGGTGCGGTCTGACGAACGCATTATCGGGGCAAACTACCCGCCCTCCAAGACACATACAGCACCCGATGTCACAGGAAGGCCAAAAAGATCATCAAGGACATCAACCACCCGAGCCACTGCCAGGTGCATCAAAGCTGGGACCGAGAGAATGAAAAACAGCTTCTACCTCAAGTCCATCAGACTGTTAAATAGCCATCACTAGCACATTAGAGGCTGCTGCTGCCTATTGAAATCACTGGCCACTTTAAGAAATGGAACACTAGTCACTTTAATAATGTTTACAGTCACTTTAATAATGTTTACATATCTTGCACTACTCATCTCATATGTATATACTGCATTCTATTCTATAATATTCTACTGTATCTTAGACCATGCCGCTCTGTCATTGCTTGTCCATATTTGTATATTTTCTTAAATTCCATTCCTTACTAGTTTTGTGTGTATTAGGTATATGTTGTGAAATTGTTAGATATTACTGCACTGTCGGAGCTAGAAGCACAAGCATTTCGCTACACCCGCTATAACATCTGCTAAACAAATACAATTTGATTTGATCAGGGCGGCAGGTAGCTTAGTGGTTAAGAACGTTGTGCCAGTAACCGAAAGGTCGCTGGTTCTAATCCCTGAGCCTACTAGGTGAAAAATCTGTCGATGTGCCCTTGAGCAAGGCACTTAACCCTAATTGCTCTGGATAAGAGCGTCTGCTAAATGACTAAAATGTAAACTCTCAATAGGTGGTCCAGGTGTCCACATGGCACAACTAGCGGGGTGGGCATATCCTCTTTTGGTCTCTATAGAGTGGTGAGGAGGAGGAGTCTACCATGACTGGAAGAGACTTCAAATAAAAAATTGATTAGTAAAAATTAAAAAAGAAGAAAAATAACAAATAATTAAAGAGCAGCAGTAAAATAACAGTAGCGAGGCTATATACACCAGTCATTTTCTTGATTCAGGTTCACTCAAACATTGTTTTAAGCTTTGGTTTACTATTGACAGTTAGAGCTGATTTCAGGACTATATATCGATTCGCTCTCCTTAAATATTTGTCATCTGATGTATTCATTTCAGTCTCTGAATTGTTTAATCAAACTTTTCACCGCCAGCTCCTGATATCAGGGTATAAAAACTACAATCTCTCTCCTGAATTAGCCTTGTGTGCATGTGCGCCCAACTACACTGAACAAAAATATAAATGCAACATGTAAAGTGTTGGTCCCATATTTCATGAGCTGAAATAAATAAATCCCCAAAATGTTCAATACGCACAAAAAACGTATTTCTCTCAAATTTTGTGCACAAATTTGTTTACATCCATCCACCTGACAGGTGTGGCATATCAAGCAGCTGATTAAACAGCATGTTCATTACACAGGTGCACCTTGTGCTTGGGGACAATAAATGGCCACTTAAAATGTGCAGTTTTGTCACACAACACAATGCCACAGATGTCTCAAGTTTTCAGGGAGTGTGCAATTGGCATGCTGACTGCAGGAATGTTCACCAGAGCTGTTGCCAGAGAATGTCATATTCATTTCTCTACCATAAACTGCCTCCAACGTCGTTTCAGATAATTTGGCAGTACGTCCAACTGGCCTCACAACTGCAGACCACGTGTGACCACGCCAGCCCAGGACCTCCACATCCGGCTTCTTCCCCTGCGGGATCATCTGAGGGGGGTGCTGAGGAGTATTTCTGTCTGTAATAAAGCCTATTTGTGGGAAAAAATCATTCTGATTGGCTGGGCCTGGCTCCCCAGCCTGGTCATGTGAAATCCATAGATTAGGGCCTAACGAATTTATTTAAATTGACCTATTTCCTTATGTGAACTGTAACTCAGTAAAAACGTTGAAATTGTTGCATGTTGCGTTTATATTTTTGTTCAGTATATATCCTGTCCCGAACTTGTTTTCCACGGTTTTCCCTGGCTAAACTAGCTGGAATATGTGTTTGTCCTCATTGCCAAACTTCATAAAAACTGCACCTTCAACTTCAAAACTCCTTTGCAAGCTATACAATAATGTAACAAAGAACATCGCTGGAAAGAAACTTGAAAAGTATGTATTGTTTTGTTGAATAGTCATGACTGGTTCGAGCTATCTGTCGTGTCGTAAGACAACTGTGGCGAAGGATATCATTGCTACATAACGCAGATCCAAGTTCATATTTGAGCTCCACCGGCGTCATTGGCTGGACGTTTCTGACTGGTCTTCGAACTGTGACAACGGGCAGCCTCTCCTCGCTTGGCTTGATGGGATATGTAGTGATTTTGCCAACACAGCCAGATACTGTATGTACACAGTCTTGTACCGTTAACATTTTTTAAACTGACTATCGCATTTGTTCATTAAATCAGACTTGATTAATATAATGAGAAATCCAGGAATGTCACGTGTTAATTGTGAACTCTACAGAACGCCAATGGCTACAATGAATGGCTAAATTGCTTCCGGACATGAAGGGTCCATGGAGCTCCTCCTCCTCACCCCTCTATAGCTCCTGATTGTTCCTCAAGCAATGGGGGAGGCCGATGACATCAGAGGCCACCATCAGACCAACTTCTTGAATGGCATACTCCTTGTAGTTTGTACTTGTGTGTAAAGAACACTATTTTCCTCAAAACATAATTTATAATTACTGTATTTATTCGTGGGATATTGTTTTTCAATAGGAAAAGTTCATAAATTGCTGGAGTACGTCTTTAACATCTGCTGTGCTCATTTGAGTGTTTTAGGAGTTTGAGGCACCTACACTCCAGGACTCAGCGTATACCTAATTATCCAGGAGTCAGCGTATACCTAATTATCCAGGACTCAGCGTATACCTAATTATCCAGGACTCAGCGTATACCTAATTATCCAGGACTCAGCGTATACCTAATTATCCAGGACTCAGCGTATACCTAATTATCCAGGACTCAGCGTATACCTAATTATCCAGGACTCAGCGTATACCTAATTATCCAGGACTCAGCGTATACCTAATTATCCAGGACTCAGCGTATACCTAATTATTCAGGACTGAGCGTATACCTAACTATATTTCCACAGAAATGTTTTCTTCCATCAGCCAAAGTGGATACACAGATATGGCAAATATCTCATTCATTACAGTAGTACTGTATTTGCCTTGAGATTGAAGTCTAGTCTGTTTGTTGTTATACTACTCCCATGAAAGGCTTTTCATTTTATAAAGTCCATTACCCAAGCTAATGTAATGGGGCGGCAGGTAGCTTAGTGGGTAAGAGCGTTGTGCCAGTAACCGAAAGGTCGCTGGTTCTAATCCCCGAGCCGACTAGGTGAAAAATCTGTCGATGTGCCCCTGAGCAAGGCACTTAACCCTAATTGCTCCTGTAAGTCGCTCTGGATAAGAGCGTCTGCTAAATGACTAAAATGTAAATGTATAAGGTCACCTGACTAAGGTAGCACGGTCCTATTTTGTCTAATGAGAAACACACTATTAACCCAGCACACAGTAAGTAAGGAAGCACGTCAAATCTGTCCTATCTTGAATGGCATATGAGAATACCTTCAAGCCATGTGCCCAATGGCCTGACATAACCTATCAGAGACTCTGCCAGCTTTCATCCATCTACTGCCTCAAACCATCTCACCACCACTCTTAATTTTTTTTTACCCCTTTTTCTCCTCAATTGGTAGTTACAGTCTTGTCCCATCACTGCAACTCCCCTACGGACTCTCGAGAGGCGAAAGTCAAGAGCCATGGGTACTCCGAAACACAACCCTGCTTCTTGACACACTGCTCGCTTAATCCGGAAGCCAGCCGCACCAATGTGTCAGAGGAAACACCGTCCAGCTGGCGACCGACGTCAGCTTGCAGGTGCCCGGCCCGCCACAAGGATTCGCTAGAGCACGATGGGACAAGGAAATCCCTGCCAGCCAAACCCTCCCATAAACCCGATGACACTGGGCCAATTGTGCGCCACCTCATGGGTCTCCTGGTCACGGCCAGCTGTGACACAGCCTGGGTTCGAACACGGGTCTGTAGTGATGCCTCATGCACTGCGATGCAGTGCCTTAGACTGCTGCACCACTCTGGAGGCCCCACCACTGCCACTCTAAACACAGCATTGTCTAAATGCTCAAAACGGAATGTCATTACAGAAGGAATCAGTGTGTGAAATTAAGGTGGTACAATCTTTAAAAAATGTTTTACAAGTTCAGCTTTAAAATTATAACTCTATCCATCCACAGCCATTCACAGGCACAGGAGGCGAACCCAGAAGGCAGGTTGGAGCAGGAAAAAAGGGGATGGGAGTCCCGCTGCGAGTCAGCACAGCGTAAGGTAATTAGTGTAAAACCTATTTTCTGCCCAGACGTGGTGGTAGAGTAACTCTTCGGGGCCTGCTCAAAGGGGCGGAAAGTTCAGGGCAGACAGAGATGCACTACGTAGACCTGGAATGACTCTTGATTCAGTTTCAGTTAAAATACTGTCTATTCTAGGCTGTGAGTTTATGAACGTTCCACTCAAATGAATAGGCCCCTGGTGTTTCTTGTGAATGTAGTAGTGTGTACATTGAACAATGGTTTATATAGAGGTGCCTCTTACCTTTGGTGTTGGCCTGTAGTGTCTTCAGGGCCTGGATTAGGCCTTTAAAGCCGTCCAGATTCCGGTCATTCTGACTGTACAGCAGGATCTTCTTGGCATCTGAGAACAGACGAGAGATTCTGCAGACATCCACAGAGAAACAGATTAACACAGAATACAATTGAATCAGTTAAATTCAAGTTATAAATAGGATATTTACAGGAAACATTAAAGTGACCATTTTCTTTATTTGGATACAATGATAATCCAATGAAGTGGACGAAGCATAAAATAAAGTGTATTCATGTTTTTAAAACGATCAGATACAGCTTGGGGTGGAACTCACATGGACTCGTTGAAGTTACCCACGACCCCCGGGGACTCTCCAGGAGTGGGGTTGCGGAAGCAGGGGTTGTTGGCATTGCAGATGATGCCTTGGATCCAGGGCAGGGTGCCCGCCGAGGGCATGGCCTTGTTGGGGAAATGACCTGAGGGAGACACCGGGAGGGATACCATCAGTAACGTCACCGTACAGTCCAGTCATTAGACACAAATTGTGGTATTTTGAAATTCAATAATGTTTACACCACATTCAAAACTACATCTCTGGGTGTATAACAAAACACTTTTTGGGGGACATTTTTGACATATTTACTCTATTAATCCACTATCTACAGAGAGTGGACTGGAGAGAACACGGGGTAATTCCAGTCACGTTTGATCTGATACTGAGACATTTAAATTTAAATTTTAGTAATTTAGCAGACGCTCTTATCCAGAGCAACTTACAGTTAGTGAGTGCATACATTTTCATACTGGCCCCCTGTGGGAAACAAACCCACAACCCTGGCGTTGCAAGCGCCATGCTCTACCAACTGAGCTACAGGGGACTATATCAAATGGCCTCTATATCAACCCACTGGATCTATTTGGGGTGGTCTTTGAACATCACCTGCAGAGTTTCAAAATTATATTTTTGTCTAGGAAAGATACAGATAACGATGTGTGTTCTCAGATTGCCTTATCGGGCTGGCAGCAGATGAGCTAGCATCAGCGTATCCACATCTTGTCCCATCTTGAAGGCTTCACTCTGCAGCTACAGGCCTTATCGATATGAGGGAGTGATTGCCTAAGTACAATGTACGACCTTTGCCCCCCAAGGTGCCATCCCTCCCTCCCCAAGAGGCTTGCAGTTATTTGTGTGATGAGTTAAAAAAGTAGGCCTGCTATCAGTAAACCTTAAGACTGCCAACTGGCCCATTACTAAGCAAAGCAGAGATAAGAGATAACACCACATAGCCAATTGCTTAGCTGATTCAGGGCGGACATTTTGCTTTTCAGAGTGATCGTCATCAATGGCCTACACATATTATGGCTTAATTAACTAGTGGGTGATAAATGTGAATCCTAAATGGCATTTAGCTAGGCAGTTTTCAAACTAGCACCACATTCAACTCAAACGATTTAAAATCTTCAAAAAGAGCAATGGGTACTTGGAGTCTTTTTGCCCTGTCACATTTTTTTTGCCATTCTTTTCGTGGTTAATATCCATCCCCAAAAGCAATAGGTTAGCCATGTGCAAGGAAGAACATGTCTTTCCTATGTGGTGTAGGAGCAGTCACAACATCCCCAGACCCAGGTGCTGTATGACTCACACCAAAAGTATGCCACTGCCTGGTGCCTAACCAGGACTTTAGGTGGAACTGAAAGCAATTTACCCGCTAATGCTTCTGCTTTCTGGCAGATGGACAAAGCGCAGGCTTCCGGGAATGAAAGAAAGCGGATATTCTGGTGTAGACAAAGATTTCTCAGGGGATGTGTTCATCCCATTGATAATAGTTATTAGTAGCTATATGAATGCTTTGTCCTACACAACTATATCCTGAAGCAGGGTACACAAAGTAGGATCAATAAGTCAACCAGTTTGACTTTGTTAAACACACAGCTGTAACTCTTAATTTTGTAATTCATTAAGAATGCAGAGTATCAAGTCCCATACTAAGAAACAATAGTTGCTTTAGCATAGAAAAGGTAGCCGGCAGCTTTATTGATCCTGTTCTGTGAACCGCCCCCAGAGATATAACTAACTGAAGCTTTCTCTAGCGTATCATTCCGGTGAAAACAGGCTTTGGTTCAGCCAGTGCATTGCCATTATGTAAGCTTTTCCCATACCCGTGCCAAAGATAGTCTCTGGGGGCCTCGCGACCTTTATCAGCTTTCACATATATAACCTTGATAATGCGATTAGAGCAGTAATAAAGGCATCATAAACTCTAAACCCCCCATAAAGCCACTGATATGTACAAAGGCAATCTGAGCCACCTCACAAATTAACGTTAGAATCAAATAGAAAACTGTCAAACTTATATTTGTACAGTTTTGACTGATCACATAGAGACATTTTGTCTTAAGCAAACAAGAGCCTCTGTTTTGTCTCTTGCCAAAAAAAAGCTCCAGTGATTAGTAGTATTAGATCTACTGTGATGTTCATATCGGAGGCTTCGTGCAGGAGGGGTAAAGGGATACATGCCCGGTTGGCAGAAATCATCTGTCAGGCTTTAGATAAAAACACATTAACAGGGGTATATCTGCCATCCCATACCAGAAGATTGATTAGCAGGACAGAATATTTCCCATATAACAGTTAACGCATAAAACACCCAGCATCCACACCTGATAAGGACATATCATAAACAGTTCAACACGATTAGGCTGCTGTTGGATTGTGAAAATGTATAGGTTTTTTTTCTCCTTAGTGTGTTTACTCGAGTGGCCAGCACGTAGCAGTTTCAAAATAAATGCCTACACATCGCATTGTAGCATACTAGTGCATGGTATTGCTAGCTTGTTTACGGTAGCATCAATGGCTTGTATCTTTGGCAGTGTACAATATGTATACATGAGGCAACATAGTTCATCCCCAGATTCCAAATCCAAATGTCTCTGTGGCTACAACAACAGGAGTGGTTGAACAGCCATTTGGGGTGTGGGGGGCAATTCAGTTCAGTGTCTTGTGAAGAAATGTGTGTGCGTAAACAATGAAAAGGGGGGTGCATCATACTTACATTCATGTTGTTCGTACGGAGGGTAGTTCAGTCTCACTGATATCAAAATGAAGAAGATGAACAGGGGCCATACTATCTCAATCAGCAGTTGGAGCTAGAGAGAAGAAAACAAGTGAAGAAGGCCAGTTAGCATTTTTGATAAGGAGCATGGCCTATGTAAACCATTACTACTTCCCCTTCCTCCCCTCTTTATAACCGTAAGCCTAGCTTGTCTGCTAATAGTCTGAAGCTCTTAAAAGCTGGCATTCAAAATGGCTCCCTCACAACACCATATAATATGTCTGCATCAACGCTATAGGCAGGCAGGATGTAGCTCTCATAGGACAGCTTTTATTAGGACTCATTCAGCGATCAATACAACCAACCCTGACTTCAGAATAGCCAATGCTGCACACCCACATCCAGCAACAGTGAAGTCATCTCTGTTCAAGGGTTATCAGGTGCATGCTGATTGAATTAGGAGACAGAGAAATACTACTCCAGCACATGTAAGGCCATCTAGAGGCAGGGTTCTAACACACGTGGGAGAACAAGCTGTAGTAGCTGTTAAATCTAACACTGCGACGATAAAGCTCTGTCCCTTTGGGCATGTGAGCATAATACATTTTCCAATAAAACATTTTATTTGGGGGACTATTTGAATAAAAAGTAGTAGAAGAGGTAGTATGCATAGTAATAATGGACTGGATTTACACTGTATTTACAAATATAAAGTGGCTGGTGGAATCAATGGTATATATTAGAACAGCAGCGTTGACTGTGTGTGTGAGTGTGTGTATATGAGTTCTGAGTGTGTGTTTATGGGTGTTTGCGTGGTTGTGTTTGTGTGTAAGGGTTGGATGTGTGGGTAGTCAGTTTAAATAATTTATCCGGTGCAAATAGTCTCTAAGGTGCAGGTCTGTCCAGGGAGACGGCTAGGATGAGCTTTTCAGCAGTCTGATGGCCTAGTGGTAGAAGCTGTCTCGGAGCCTGTTGGTCCGAGACCCGATACTCTGATAGGGCTTGCCAGATAGTAACAGAGTGAAAAGTTAATGGCTTGGGTGACTGAAGTCCTTGACGATCTTTCGGGCCTTCCTCAGACACCGCCTGGTGTAGATGTCCTGGAGGGCAGGGAGCTCGCCCCCAGTGATGTTTGGGGCCTATCACAGTGCTGTTCTTACTCTTATAATAGGAGAACCGGACCTAACAGACATGACCACTCTTTGTAACTAAACAGCTATTGAACTATTGTGTGAAGTAAGATTTGCCACAAAGAAGGAATTCAAACTGTAGACCTGGTATATGACAATAATAAAGTAAATACAACATTTGTTTTAAATACACTGTAAACATTATAACAGAATAACAGAATTATACATCCTCTTTTAAATGTTCCTATCAAACAAAGCCATGAGAAAAAGTCCCAATTCCTTACCAAGGATTTCACCAATTCACACAATCTGATATAAAGATGGACTGCTTACCGTTTGCCTTCTCCTGTAGGTAAAGTTCTTCCACAACAACAAGCCCAGCTGAGTTGAGATGGACATCTCTACTCTGGACCTCTTCCACTCAAGCTTCCCTCAGCTCCAGCTCTCTAAACTGAAATGACACACAGGCAGTGGTGACTGTGGGTAAAAAGTCCAGCCAGCCAGCACACAGCTCAAAGGTACAAGGTCAAGGGTCATTTGTCTATCTGGAGCTGACAAGATCACATCTCGCCAATAGGTCCTCCTCACATGGGAACTTCTTCTGCACTGTGTCCCCAATCAGTTCCCAGGCAGACCTTATGGGAGTGAGGATAGGTTGAGGGGACGTATTTACAGGTTATTAGTGGTTCCGTCAGTACAAAGCGTGTGGTTCTGATGGTCCAGATTGGGAGTGTATATCTCTGCATATTACCTTTATATCGGGTCAGAATCACTGATACAGGCCCCCCTCCACCCTCTGGGGTATGGATAACAATTATGTCTCCAGAGAAACCTACATGCAAATAAATGTCCTATATATCAAATTGCTGTAGGCAGAATTCAATGTTTTTGGCTTGGGTCAAAATGACCCTAAAGGTCTTGATAAAAAATTTTTTTGCCATATTGATACAGAAACACAAAACATGATTTAGATTTGTTAAGAACAAGTTGATTGACAAATCATGAAAAATGTAAAGAATTGAATAAACCAACTTAGGGGGCTATGATCCAAAATATGCCTCTAGGGTCAGATGACTCTGAGTGGCGCAGTGGTCTAAGGCACTGCATCGCAGTGCTAACTGTGCCACTAGAGATCCTGGTTCAAATCCAGGCTCTGTCGCAGCCGGCTGCGACCGGGAGACTCATGGGCGGCGCACAATTGGCCCAGCGTCGTCCAGGGTAGGGGAGGGAATGGCCGGCAGGGATGTAGCTCAGTTGATAGAGCATGGCGTTTGCAACGCCAGGGGTGTGGGTTCGTTTCCCACGGGGGGCCAGTAAAAAAAATATATATATATGTATTCACTAACTGTTAGTCGCTCTGGATAAGAGCGTCTGCTAAATGACTAAAAAATTTAAATAAAATAAAAAAGATGACCTTATGACCCCGGTCAGAATCGGAGTCCCATCTCTCTCTAGACCCCTTTCCCAGAATTGTGTGATTGACTGACTGACTCAGCTGCTAGCTGGGCATCTTGCTCGTTAGCTTTGGCTGTGTAGCGACTTAGACAACCACGCACAGGTAGATGGTTTAAAGCGGCTCTGGCTCTATGTTCATAACTAAAACGGATAGATATTTGCTTTATTGCGATGATAATACGTTCACCTGGATATTATCTAATTGCCAAGGTAGGTAGCTAACGAACTCCCCCGGAGTATAAACTAGAACAGCTATGGTCATGAAGCAGAGGCAGACGGAATTCCTGCCTAGGGATGAGAGCGCATAATTGCACCTGTTAACACCGAAGCATGCCTTTCCTTTCTGCCTCCAATGAGTCACACGCACAATTGTAAACAACATAAACACATCCAGGCGCTTGGCTGCACCATGTTTTACTGGACGTATATGGCGTTAACTTTATAGACGAGGGGTAAAACACTGGGTCGCGGGGACGAGTGCCGCGCAAAATGGACAACTGTTTATGTTGTCCAAGAGGCATGAATCGGAGTTTGGACAAAATGTATTTAGTTTGCATCTTAAACATGCACCATTCAGTTTTGACTGCTAGTGAGGCTCCTGGCTTTTCACGATATTGGAATTACTTAGCCGAAATGAGGGGTTTTGCACGCGCGTTCCCCACGAATCATAAGGGTTATTTGTCCTTATGATTCGGAGGCATATGAAAACACTGAAACTGGAAATAAGCTATTGAATGATCAGTGATCATCACCAGTTGAAGCATGTAATTAACTAAATAGAATTACATTAGGCTGCAATTGTTATCGGCCAAGTGGGAATGAAACCGTCATGGTACAAAATGAGAATGCCGTTCCTATTTCTTACTTACTTTTTTCAAACTGCAATGTTGGTTAAGAGCTCGTAACTAAGCGTTTCACAGTAAGTTACTGTTGTATTCGGCGCATGTGTGACACATATAATTTTATTTTATCTGAGGGAACTAATTAATAAATTGATGGAATTTATGTTTTATATTGAGGGAACAAATAAAAAAAACAAGGGAATGGATTAGTCTGGCCTGTTTTTTCCTCCACCATGACCCATAAGGGGCTCAGTATGAACCCAATAAATGGGACATGGGCATAAATTGATGAGTAGGCTACACAGAGATAGATAGAGGACTCTAGCGCCCAAAAGCCCGTTTTAGCATAGTCACAATTTTGAAGAAGTCAATTGGGTGGGACTTCCTATGGGTTAAGGAAGGATCACATCATTCCATCCAGATCATCATGAGGGATCAGCCAATTAATTATACTTGTGAGAAAACATTTCATAACTGCAGGTGGCAGTAAATCGCCAACCTAGGCTTTATACCTGTTCAAACACACTCTAGGTGGCAGTGTGAACTATGCAACCTTTCAGAGTGTTTACCATAGAAGTAGTAGAAGAAAATGTACTACTTTAAAATGGAGATGGCCTCAATGACGCTGCCCATGCTCTCACAGACCGCTATAATGGGACATATACAACGTAGCATCCTCTAACTATCGCTATGGTACGCTACTATCACTTTCTCTACTGTTGTTTGGAGGGACAAACTCAGTCTAGGTTACATTTTATTGTCTCCCTGTCTTTTGTCCTCACACAAGAGCCAGGTGGGCTGTTGGTTGTGTGATAACTCCCGCAGGTAAGACGACAATATAAATGACAAAAAAATCTTCATTTACAAATGATTAACGGACCTATCAATAACATGTTATTTTGCGGGGCTTCACACTGACGTCCCTTAACTGTAAATTGAAACAAAGTAACTTGTTTCTAACTTGTTTATTACCTTGTTTGGTGGCAAAATGTTGTGGAACGTGTGCAGGGATAACTCCGCAAAGAATGTAATTGAATAGAAAATATGGGATCGTTTTTTAAACGTTTGTTTAACACAATGGGTGAGAAGATTCGTGCCGTGTTCTCCGTTTTCCTTGGAAAAATCTAATATTGAAGGCCGTCAATCATGAAGTCCTTTTCATGAATGAGTAAATCAACGTTTCATAACAATACATAATGTCGTTGTAAATGTGCCCGAAGACTAGTCTACATCGTGTTTTATAATTAAGTACAACAAAAAACTACGACAAACACATTTTTGCTATGAAACAAAATATCTATAAGTGATGCGTTGTTGAAAAGAAAAATATCAAAAGTTTGCCATTTAACTCCGTTATCTTTTCATATTTCTTTATAGCAGATAGGACTACCATTAAAATAAGACAATAAACCAATTACAGACAATGAATCAGTGGAAAATCGAAATACCTTTTTCCAGCTAAACCACACTTCTTCACTACTTTTTGAAATATTTTTGTCTTGGCTTGTTATCCAGGCATGTGTGATCTGTACACAGAGGAGGAGAATCATCTGGATCTAGAAAAGCTTTTATATGGAGGGAACCTTGGCTACATCCGCTTGGCGAACTACAGGGGTTACTCTCGGTCATGGAGATGTTCCGTTATTAAATCCCCCTAGTAGAGCACATGTAGACTCGGGGCAACTCGCTCTCCCCGACCTCCTAAACATCTGGAACTGATGATAATGAAAATAAATACCATAGACTTGCATGTATTTAAAGTAGTAAATAGCCTACCGGGGACTACATTTCGTTGGGGTATAGAGTTGGGGTATAGGCCTAGACGCCATCGTCTTTCCACACATCTTTTACATTTTAGTTTGACATTTTAGTCATTTAGCAGACGCTCTTATCCAGAGCGATTTACAGGAGCAATTAGGATTAAGTGCCTTGTTCAAGGGCACATCGACAGATTTTTCACCTAGTCGGCTCGGGTATTCGAACCAGCGACCTTTCGGTTACTGGCCCAATGCTCTTAACCGCATTTTCATTCTGATTATTCATTCTGATTATTCACTGATGTTGAATCTGTTTTTCCATGGATTTAGATTAAACCCCATACTTTACAGTCAAAACATTATCTGGTCATGTTTGCCTTTCATGAGATTCAACAATTAATTAAATACTTCCCCTGAATTCTTCCAATCATTTCCAGGTTGCATGTATATTGGAGCAATAGGCCAATGTTGAATGGTTTTGATCACTTGGGAAACAACAATGTGTTCAGCTGAGGGGGTGTTCTTTGTAAAAGACTGAAAACAGTTCCCCAAAGCAATGTGACAATGACAAAAACACAAGTGTCATTGAAAGGAAAGATTTGAAGAGATTTGAAATCAGCAAGTTCCCCTTTGTGACAACACAGTAATTTGCTCCCCCAAAATGGCGTAGCCTCTCACCTATGAATTGGATTAGTGCAAATAAATATGTTTATAGATGGAAATTATAAGGCCCATGAAATAGTTAAATAATTGCACTATAGGTTATGCATATTCATGAAACCAATCATGGTAGCTCTTTTTAATTATATCAGTTATGACCTTTTCACTCTGCCAATCTGAATGGGAAACTCAGCCAATTCAAAGGTCAACTACTCAAAGCTCAATAACTTATCAACACAGTATGATTTATAGCTGTAGGCAGAGCATATCCTCAGAAGACCATCTCCAACACTAATCAGAAAAGGGACAGTTAAAAGTTTGCCAGACATTTTCATACCTCAAAAGTGGTCTGAAGTCAAGCTGATGTCATCCCATTCTAGGCAATAGGAGAAATCTGCAGTGCATACCTCACTCCTTAATTAATGGAAAAGATAGGCACAAGGTATTAGTAATATTTGCAGAAGCCTAGTGCTGGGAAATAACAGTAGAGAAAATGTAATGGTATTAATCACCAACATCTGGAGTACACTGCTCTGTGTTAAATAATTCTCATGACCACTTAGGGTAAAATAAAAATGAAACACATTATAACTTCCTATGTAAGTAAGGCAAGAAAAACAATAGCCTTCTACTGTCCATATAGTATGCCCTGTGAGATACATTTAAACAATTCTCATGACTTCTGCAACACCATGTAGGCGATATGGTGAAAGAAAAATACTGTAAGCGACTCCTTAAGTCAGAAAGGTTACAAAAACAATATTTTACTATAACAACTTACATATAGTATCGCCTGTTACTGTGAGGTACATTTAAATAATTCTCCTGACTTCTGCAAAACCACACAGGCTATAAGACAAGATGAGGTAAAGCATGGAAACAGGTAATAACATGCTTTCATTGACTGCTGAATCACATAATAGATATATAAAAGATCTACCCTAGACTAGAGGAGCGTGTGACAACTTTACGTATAAGAGCTACGTATTAATTGGGTAGGCTACCTGCTATCGCTTTCTGCCTTTTTCACACGATGTTTCGGACATTCTATAGTAACCTGGCCCCTGCTCAGTGAAAGTAGGTGAAAGGTGAACTGATGTCATCTGACCCTGGCTGCAATTGCCCCCACCCAGATGTTCCAGCTCAAAGTGACTAAACTTATGTAATAGCATGTGAGCAAGTGATGAAACAGCAAAAAGTTTAGACAGTATGGAAAAGACACATCTAATCAGAAAAGCCCTTAAATATATAATTTAGGCTCTTGAATAGCTTCTACCAACAGGCACTTGAACAGCTTCTACCAACAGGTTCTTGAACATCTTCTATCCCCAAGCAATAAGACTGATAAATAGCTAACAAAATAGCTACATGGACTATCTGAGTTAACCTTGTTTCTTTATTTACCTTTTATTTTTGCAGTCTCTATGCACACTCACAGGGCCCTACACACTCACACACTCACTCACTCCATCATCTGCTCTCACACATAATATGTACATACAATTATACTGACTCTACACACACGCACACCCACAAGCTGCTGCTACTCTGTTTATCATACAGTATATCCTGATGCCTAGTCACCTTACCCCTATACATATCTACCTCCATCACTCCAGTGGCCCTGCACATTGTAAATATGGTATTGGAACTGACCCTGTATACAGTGGGGGAAAAAAGTATTTAGTCAGCCACCAATTGTGCAAGTTCTCCCACTTAAAAAGATGAGAGAGGCCTGTAATTTTCATCATAGGTACACGTCAACTATGACAGACAAATTTAGATTTTTTTCCAGAAAATCACATTGTAGGATTTTTTATGAATTTATTTGCAAATTATGGTGGAAAATAAGTATTTGGTCACCTACAAACAAGCAAGATTTCTGGCTCTCACAGACCTGTAACTTCTTCTTTAAGAGGCTCCTCTGTCCTCCACTCGTTACCTGTATTAATGGCACCTGTTTGAACTTGTTATCAGTATAAAAGACACATGTCCACAACCTCAAACAGTCACACTCCAAACTCCACTATGGCCAAAACCAAAGAGCTGTCAAAGGACACCAGATAAAAATTGTAGACCTGCACCAGGCTGGGAAGACTGAATCTGCAATAGGTAAGCAGCTTGGTTTGAAGAAATCAACTGTGGGAGCAATTATTAGGAAATGGAAGACATACAAGACCACTGATAATCTCCCTCGATCTGGGGCTCCACGCAAGATCTCACCCCGTGGGGTCAAAATGATCACAAGAACGGTGAGCAAAAATCCCAGAACCACACGGGGGGACCTAGTGAATGACCTGCAGAGAGCTGGGACCAAAGTAACAAAGCCTACCATCAGTAACACACTACGCCGCCAGGGACTCAAATCCTGCAGTGCCAGACGTGTCCCCCTGCTTAAGCCAGTACATGTCCAGGCCCGTCTGAAGTTTGCTAGAGTGCATTTGGATGATCCAGAAGAGGATTGGGAGAATGTCATATGGTCAGATGAAACCAAAATAGAACTTTTTTGGTAAAAACTCAACTCGTCGTGTTTGGAGGACAAAGAATGCTGAGTTGCATCCAAAGAACACCATACCTACTGTGAAGCATGGGGGTGGAAACATCATGCTTTGGGGCTGTTTTTCTGCAAAGGGACCAGGACGACTGATCCGTGTAAAGGAAAGAATGAATGGGGCCATGTATCGTGAGATTTTGAGTGAAAACCTCCTTCCATCAGCAAGGGCATTGAAGATGAAACGTGGCTGGGTCTTTCAGCATGACAATGATCCCAAACACACCGCCCGGGCAACGAAGGAGTGGCTTCGTAAGAAGCATTTCAAGGTCCTGGAGTGGCCTAGCCAGTCTCCAGATCTCAACCCCATAGAAAATCTTTGGAGGGAGTTGAAAGTCCATGTTGCCCAGCGACAGCCCCAAAACATCACTGCTCTAGAGGAGATCTGCATGGAGGAATGGGCCAAAATACCAGCAACAGTGTGTGAAAACCTTGTGAAGACTTACAGAAAACGTTTGACCTGTGTCCTTGCCAACAAAGGGTATATAACAAAGTATTGAGATACTTTTGTTATTGACCAAATACTTATTTTCCACCATAATTTGCAAATAAATTCATCAAAAATCCTACAATGTGATTTTCTGGATTTTTTTTCCTCATTTTGTCTGTCATAGTTGACGTGTACCTATGATGAAAATTACAGGCCTCTCTCATCTTTTTAAGTGGGAGAACTTGCACAATTGGTGGCTGACTAAATACTTTTCCCCCCCACTGTATAGTATGCTTACTTACATATTGTGTTCTTCATATTTCTTCTTATTTCTCGTGTTCTTTGTCTTGTATTACATTTGACATTTTAGTCATTTAGCAGACGCTCTTATCCAGAGCGACTTAGAGTGAGTGAATGCATACATGTTTATTATTATTATTTTTTTTCATACTGGGCCCCCGTGGGAAACGAACCCACATCCCTGCCGGCCAAACCCTCCCCTACCTTGGACGACGTTGGACCAATTGTGTGCCGCCCATGGGTCTCCCGGTCGCAGCCGGCTGCGACAGAGCATGGACTCGAACCAGGATCTCTAGTGGCACAGCTAGCACTGTGATGCAGTGCCTTAGACCACTGCGCCACTCGGGAGTACATTACATTGTTATTACATTGTTATTGATTATTGCATTGTTGGGTTTTGAGTTTTCAAGAAAGGCATTTCACTGTACTTGTGCATGTGACAATACAACTTTATGGACTTTATCTAATTTTGGAGATGTTTTAGGCTCATAGTAAAATATTCGCTCTATATGAGCATTTCCTATCAAGAATGTAAAATGTAAGATTCAAGTCAGTGGATTTAGTCACAGATGGATGTTTCCCTTTAGTTCTGCATACATTTTCTCCCCACCTCAATTACTCAACCTTATTCTTCTCGAGTGGACATTACCATAGATTGTGATTTAAGGGCATTTTCTGTAGAAAACTGTTGCCATTTTGTCTGAAACTTGTGAACACAGAGGCCCCCCTTGTCAATGCAGACTCATGACCCATTCCACATTGAGTGTGCGGGCCTCAGGAAGAATTAACAGTAGGTATTATGTATCCTGAGGAAGTGCGGCACACCTCAGCAGTATGTCCACAGTATATTCCCTAGCCTAGAGGAACACCAGGTCTATTCTGAACTGTCAACATGGAGATGTCAGATGATTAGGAAATAAGAGTCGACCAACACCACAACGGGAGGACTACAGGATTAACATGACAATAAGACAAATTAGGAACTTTACCATTCTCATTTGTTACACTACACTAAATAGCCTTGGTTTCTCAAATGACTGCCTCGCCTGGTTCACCAACTACTTCTCAGATAGAGTTCAATGTGTCAAATCGGAGGGCCTGTTGTCTGGACCTATGGCAGTCTCTATGGGGGTGCCACAGGGTTCAATTCTTGGGCCAACTCTTTTCTCTGTGTATATCAATGACGTCGCTCTTGCTGCTGGTGACTCTCAGATCCACCTCTACGCAGACGACACCATTTTGTATACATCTGGCCCTTCATTGGACACTGTGTTAACAAACCTCCAAACGAGCTTCAATTCCATACAACACTCCTTCAGTAGCCTCCAACTGCTCTTAAACACTAGTAAAACTAAATGCATGCTCTTCAACCGAACGCTGCTTGCACCCGCCCACCCGACTAGAATCACTACTCTAGACGGGTCTGACCTAGAGTATGTGGACAACTACAAATATCTAGGTGTCTGGTTAGACTGTAAACTCTCCTTCCAGACTCACATTAAGAATCTCCAATCCAAAGTTAAATCTAGAATCGGTTTCCTATTTCGCAACAAAGCCTCCTTCACTCATGCTGCCAAACATGCCCTCGTAAAACTGACTATCCTACCGATCCTTGACTTCGGCGATGTCATTTACAAAATAGCCTCCAACACTCTACTCAGCAAATTGGATGTAGTCTATCACAGTGCCATCCGTTTTGTCTCCAAAGCCCCATATAATACCCACCACTGTGACCTGTACGCTCTTGTTGGCTGGTCCTCACTACATATTCGTCGCCAAACCCACTGGCTCCAGGCCATCTATAAATCACTGCTAGGCAAATCCCCGCCTTATCTTAGCTCATTGGTCACCATAGCAACACCCACCCGTAGTCTGCGCTCCAGCGGGTATATCTCACTGGTCATCCCCAAAGCCAACACCTCCTTTGGCCGCAATTCCTTCCAGTTCTCTGCTGCCAATGACTGGAACAAATTGCAAAAATCTCTGAAGCTGGAGACACTTATCTCCCTCACTAACTTTAAGCATCAGTTGTCAGAGCACCTTACCGATCACTGCACCTGTACACAGCCCATCTGAAATTAGCCCGCCCAACTACCTCATCCCTATATTGTTATTTATTTTGCTCATTTGTACCCCAGTATCTCTATTTGCACATCATCTCTTGCACATCATTCCAGTGTTAATACTAAATTGTAATTATTTTGCACTATAGCCTATTTTATTGCCTTACCTCCATAACTTGCTAAATTTGCACACTGTATATTATATGTATTTCTGTTGTATTTTTGACTTTGTTTTGTTTTACCCCATATGTAACTCTGTGTTGTTGTTTTTTATCGCACTGCTCTGCTTTATCTTGGCCAGGTCGCAGTTGTAAATGAGAACTTGTTCTCAACTGGTTTACCTGGTTAAATAAAGGTGAAATAAAAATAAAAATAAAATAGGTTTCATATGTGTTATAAAAAAAAAAACTTAATCTTCCAAATAGGTTTTTGATTAGAGCCAGAAGGAGTTTTTACTGGGACATTGTCACGCCCTGGCTCTGGGGACTCTTAAATGTTGAGCCAGGGTGTGGAGTTTCTATGTCTTATTTTCTATGTTGTGTTTTCTAGATCGTTTAGATCTATGTTGGCCAGGGTGGTTCCCAATCAGAGGCAGCTGTATCTCGTTGTCTCTGATTGGGGACAATACTTAGGCAGCCTGTTTGGCACTAGTCGGGGTGGGATCTTGTTCCGTTAAGGTTTGTTTTGTGTAACCTAGGACTTCACTTCATGTTTCGTTTGTTTGTTGTTTTGTCGTGAGTTTAGTACTTAATTAAATGTACGCTTATCACGCTGCGCCTTGGTCCGTATCTTCCATAAACGATCGTGACAGAAAATCCCACCAAAAGAGGACCAAGCAGCGTGTCCAGGAACAGACAGCCTGGACCTGGGAGGAGATCCTGGACGGGAAGGGATCCTGGACTTGGGAGGAGATTCAGGCCGGAATGGATCGCCGTCCTTGGGAGGAGACTGTGGAGGCGCGCTATAGAGAGGAGCAGCAGCAACGCAGAGGGTACCGGCCGAGGAGGAAGCCCGAGAGACAGCCCCAATATTTTTTTTTGGGGGGGCTAAAAGGGTGGTTGGCGGAGCCTAGGGTTAGAGCAGAGCCAACTCCCCGTACTCAGGCTAGGAAGCGTGTGACTGGGCAGGCTCCGTGTTATGCGGAGCCACGTACTGTGCCGCGAGTGTTCCGGCACAGTCCTGTACGTCCTGTGCTAGCACCACGCACGTGTCGTGCAAAGATGGGCATTCAGCCAGGACGGGGTGTGCCGGCTCAACGCTCGTGGTCTCCAGTACGCCTCCTCGGTCCCGTATATCCTGCGCCAGTGCCACGTGCTGTAGCGCCAGTACGAGTGCACAGCCCCGTACGTCCTGTGCTGATGCCTCACACGTATTGTGTGGAAGTAGGCATTCAGCCAGGACGGGTTGTGTCAGGTCTCCGCTCCAGACCTCCAGTCCGCCTCCACAGTCCGGCCCGGCCCGTTCCGGCTCCCCGCACCAAGCCAGTGGTGCGTGTTCCCAGTCCGGTCCGGCCTGTTCCTGTCCCTCGCGCCAAGCCAGTGGTGCGCGTCGCCAGCCCGGTCCGGCCTGTTCCTGTCCCTCGCGCCAAGCCAGTGGTGCGCGTCGCCAGCCCGGTCTGGCCTGTTCCTGCCCCTCGCACCAAGCCAGTGGTGCGCGTCGCCAGCCCGGTCCGGCCTGTTCCTGCCCCTCGCACCAAGCCAGTGGTGCGCGTTGCCAGACCGGTCCGGCCTGTTCTGCCCCTCGCACCAAGCCAGTGGTGCGCGTCGCCAGCCCGGTCCGGCCCGTTACTGCTCCCCGCACCAAGCCAGTGGTGCGCGTCGTCAGCCCAGTCCGGCCCGTTCCTGCTCCCCGCACCAAGCCAGTGGTGCGGCGTCGTCAGCCCGGTCCGGCCCGTTCCTGCTCCCCGCACCAAGCCAGTGGTGCGCGTCGTCAGCCCGGTCCGGCCCGTTCCTGCTCCCCGCACCAAGCCAGTGGTGCGCGTCGTCAGCCCGGTCCGGCCCGTTCCTGCTCCCCGCACCAAGCCAGTGGTGCGTGTGTCCAGTCCGGCACGGCCCGTGCCTGTTCCACCGGTGCCTGGCCCGTGCCTGTTCCACCGGTCAGCTGCTCCACTCCGGAGCCAGAGCAATCTGCTCCACCGGGGTCCGGTCCAACTCCTGTCAGCGGATCCACTCCGGAGCCAGAGCAATCCGCTCCACCGGTGCCCAGTCCAGCTCCGGCCAGCGGCTCCAGTCCGGAGCCTGTACAGATCGATCCACCGTCGTCGGGTCCAGCTCCAGTCAGCGGTGTCAGACCAGACCAGGGGCGCAACGGGGAGGTGGAGAGAAAGTGGTGGTCACGCCCGGAGCCGGATCCACCTCCGAGGCGGAATGCCCACCCGGCCCCTACCCTGTTGTGTTTGTGTGGCGCGGTCGCAGTCCGCGCCTTTGGGGGGGGTACTGTCACGCCCTGGCTCTGGGGACTCTTAAATGTTGAGCCAGGGTGTGGAGTTTCTATGTCTTATTTTCTATGTTGTGTTTTCTAGATCGTGTAGATCTATGTTGGCCAGGGTGGTTCCCAATCAGAGGCAGCTGTATCTCGTTGTCTCTGATTGGGGACCATACTTAGGCAGCCTGTTTGGCACTAGTCGGGGTGGGATCTTGTTCCGTTAAGGTTTGTTTTGTCTAACCTAGGACTTCACTTCACGTTTCGTTTGTTTGTTGTTTTGTCGTGAGTTTAGTACTTAATAAAATGTACGGTTATCACGCTGCGCCTTGGTCCGTATCTTCCATAAACGATCGTGACAGACATACATCAAAACAAACTTTAAGTGAGACTGTAATCTGAGGTAATATCAAATACAACCATCTTAGGTTACTACTGTATGCACATTTGGATAAGAGCGTCTGCTAAATGAACAATTATTTATTTATTATATTATTTTATAATTATTACATATCTATAAAAAGACTCTCACGAACACGTAACATGTTTTGCTCTAAGATGCTCACAAGCCACACAAGAGTCGCTAGAAGGTAAGGGGTTCTTCTACAGTACATACAAGATCATAGAAAATCCCAGTGTTTATACTGTAATAAGGTCACATAGTTGCTGTCAAACTCCAAATTCCACTGTCTAGTTTGATATTAATTTCCCACTGAGCAAACAATTTCTGTACGTACAGAATTCTTAGTCTTTTTTTAATCCGGTTTTTGCTTTGGCTGACCTAATTTTTGGTGTAAAATGTATCAATAAAACTAATGAATGCAACTGTTTGTCAAATTGTTTTGTGTTCTACTTGTAGACCTGGTTCTCCTGAAAAGAAATTGGTAAAACACTTCAATGTGAGGCTATGAGGGCAGAGCAAGCAAATTCTGCTTGTTTTTCTGTGGGAAGCCTGGTAACAATGGAGTCTATTAAAAACTACCAGAGCGTAGAGAATCAGACCCATTACATAGGGTCTGAATGACCAACCAAATGGGAGGCTCTCACCAACCACTGCCTGATTGAACACTAGGCCAACAAAAACAAGAAACTGCCCACTACTGCAAAAAGACTGCTAAATAATAAGCTACATATTAGGTAACAAATGTAAGTGAAAGGTTAGAGCTGCAGGTTTGGAGCCCACCACACATATATAAGGACAAACAACAACCAATGGTCGACTCAGCAGATATTATCCCAAAAAAGAATGACAAGTAAGGATGGCACATTTTGTTGAAGTGCTGTGTTGTCACATTTAGCTATCCAGATAGTCATGAGATCCACTCCCTAAAACAAGATGAACTATGTGTTATTTAGTCTGGTTTATACATAAAGACGTTTCTCAAAACCTCTGATTCACAATGTTTTATTGGACTGCCTAGACATATCATAGTAGCTCACAGATAGGAGTGCAAACAGTGACAATTATTGTAGTTTTGCTACCATTTACTATAATATGTTGATCTTCTCTAAAGTGAGACACTAATGCAGCTTAATATTTCAAAGATGTCTGCTTACTTTACTTCCTTTCCTTCAACTTTACTGATCTGGGTGAGTTGTGAGGTGAGATTTGTTTTCAGATCAGTGTATAAAACAGAGATAGTCAAGGAGCTGAGTAGAGGTAGCCATTTAAGACTATTGAGACGCGCCCTGAATCTTTGGCAACTCCATCCGTCTAATTTTTTGCTGTTGGGTCCACTTACTGCCGACTCCTCCAACTTGTTTTACACAAGGTGTGACTGCCCTCTAGTGGCTTACACCAAAATGGCAAGACATTTGTACTGTACAAAGAGAAATCACCTACGGAATGATCTCATCAAATGTTGCCCATTAATCCATTATAATTATGTAAATATCGGTATATACAATTACATCAACACAAATACAGAGAACAATTAATTTGTTTATAAATGTTTTGTCTACATTGTAGCCCTACAGTTGATGGTAAAAACAAGGAAGGATAATCGAAAAGGACAAGAAAAACAAACGACTAATTTAGAACTTTGGTCACACATACCGTATCTCACCAATCACTACATTTGAAAAAGTGGTGCCACAGGTTGATAATGCACACTAACTCATTACAGCCGTACAAATAAAAACATCACACACGTGCGCGCACATTCACGCGCACAAACACACACACAGCGCACTCTCTCCCTGGTACAACAGAAAACAATGCAACAAAGGCCCCTATTTTTGCCTTCAGATTGGCATCTCCCTGCCAGTGCTGTGCCCCACACAGCCAAGAAGATGGAACAGAGAAGTTCGACAAGCGGTTCCCAGCAAGGGAGGCCCAGGAAAAAAGTGGACAACCCTTATTTGGAGACAGACTACAGCGTGCAAATAAATCCTGGATACCGTATGAGAGTGAGGAAAGCGTTAATATATATATTTTCGGATTGGGAAAAATTGTTTTTTTGTTTTTGTTTTCAGATTAAAAATGGTGTATGTTATTAATATATTATCATACAGTATACATTTGAATACGATTATGGGTTTACGAACAAAATCCATCATTCAAAAACAAATAAATTATAGGTAATTGCTAGAATATTGATCAAGTAGCCTAGGCTATATAGCATCATCTATTGGCTGATAAAAATTGCATTAACCTCTGTGATGAACATTGACTCATGTGTAGGCTACTAATTTATTGTTCAGTGCAGCCACTTTGGAATTACATGAACGGAAATGGTCACCCCATTATGTTAATTTTAATTTGATAATTGTGAGCGCTGACAATACAAATTAATTGGAACATAACATGCCCCCTTAGTTGGCCTATACAATTTTAAATTGAAGCATGTGCATTAGGGCTATGTCTTCTTCGGCCCACAACACCTCCAGTTTTAATAATGTCTTATAGTCTATTATGGACGAGTGCGCCATATTGTGTGGTTTGAGTAAATGGACATTAGGATACACTGATAAAGCAGTGCTTTTAGAAGTCGCGCGCGCCGCCAACGTCCCGCCATCCTCCGGTTATAGTCGGTTACCAAATGCGCAGTCTCATGAATGGATGCTACGTTCCTTTTCCGGCTGCACCAGCACAATCCACCAGGAAGTGTGCGATAAATCCTAAAGTATTAATCCCTTATACCTGGAGGAAGGAGATAGATATTAGTATGCATTTTTGATGGAATATACCAGTTGTGTCGCCTTTCTAATCTACAAATCGTTCAAGTCGGTGTTTTGCAATTCATGCAGGGTAAACATAATACCGGGAACTCCCAGCAAGTTTGGGTTTTTTGTTCTTCTTGTGCTGTAGCGTTTAGCTATTCTCAAATCTAACCCTTGACTGCAATGGGATGCTGCGATAGCACAGAGGTAAGCTAACGGTTTCCTCCATCCCTATGTTGCATTCGTTTAATTGCACCTTGAACATCATGCATGGAACGACGATTGCACTACTATATTGTTGCGACCGCTGTCATCCAATGACAATTCTCACCACCGTAGTCAGATTAGATAAAAAGCCTGGGCTATGTTCATCGGGGAAGACTAGTGTAATCCTATTATTATTGAAGCCGAGGAGGAAATATCGAGCTATATAACTTGCGACAATAATGGTTTAATCGTTTTCTAGTTCATTACCACCGACATTTTGCATAGGCTACCACTTGAAAGCAGCTTTGTATACCATAAATAGCTCGTGAGCACGGTTAGTTTAGTAAACAAACCTCACCTCACGCAACGTGCGAGATTTTACGCTATTGAACGGCGCCTTGGCAATGAAGGATAGTCGAATATCGTTAAATGTGATTGTTTTCAACGCAAAGTCTGTTACACTACAGTCGGCCACAAATAGCCTCTATCTACGAAAATGCAATGTCAGTAAAATTGCGTTGGGCAAAGGCAGTCAAAATTTGGCCTAATTACATTCACGGTGACTACTAGAGAGGGCGCGTGTCATTGATGGACATTTTTTGTGTGAAATAACATGTGTAGCTTACAGTGTCACCTTTGAATTGACAAAGACTCATATAGACTGTAGCCTATTTGCTAATGTGGCACAGCCTATGTGTTGATATTTTGTTTTCCAGAGGACAAAGAGAGAATGGAAACCCTTGGAGGATCGAAGTTGCACGGATTTGCCGTGGTTCCTTTTATTTACTGTATTCTGTGTTGGAATGGTAAGTATATATGCCTATTCATTTTACAATTGAAAACGAAGAACAATGTAATACCATAAATATATAGGTTAAACCACATTTGGAGACTAAATACAAGGCTCCCCTCAATGAAAGTCGTTCAACTTGTCATATGACACACTCTTTAAATGCCCAGGTGATTGATTGCCTGGCTAGTGGAAACTGTGTCAGGTTACCACACCACCTTTGCTCAGCCAATTATCTCCAAGCATGCAGACAATTAACAACACCTCCTGAAGTTTGAACTTGAAGTGTGCTCAGACTTTTGAGAATGGTTGACATTGTGGCTAAAATGTATGAAACAAACAAACCGATCGGAATAGATGATCAACTCTCAGACCAGGCGATGAAAAAGTGGGAATCGAACCAGCAACTAGAATTAGTAGATGGCTACTGGTTTCAGATCCCAGGTACCACTTCCTACTTTTGACCATTGAGCAAGGCACTTAAACCCTAGCCAGCTCCATGGACACTGGCACCATTGCACGGCAGCTGATCCTGTGCTCTTCCCAAAGAGTATGTGTGTGAGAGAATAAGAATAGTTGCTGTAACAGATGGACAAATTAAGTACTATTCAATTTCTGTGATTTTAATCTGAATACTTAAAAACCACTGGTCATTAAACTATCTATAAGCTTCGCAGTTAGAGAGTCAGGTTGGTACATTGCATTTTATACCTGTCAACAATATATTGATACAAGTCCATACCCCACTGTCACACATGCACGTATTGTATTTGTAGCATTGGATGCTAATGCTTGCTAATGCTTCTCTCAGGGGAGTATCTGTGGGTTTACCATCGCCACTGGGGGCGCAGGCCGCCTGGTCTTTGGATATGACAGCTACGGGAACACCTGCGGCCAGCGCAATGAGCAGATCGAAGGGGTCAGGCTGAGTGGACTGGATCAGACGGACAAAAAGTGAGTCTCTCGCCCATCTTTCACTCTCACCCACTTCACACTCTTCTATCTTAAAGTGGCAGTGACATTTGCCAAAACCCACCCCTCTGTTTACAAACACAAATGTTAGGGCGAATTAGCCCATTATTGAGAAATATTAAGAAATAGGTTTGCCCTGTTGCTCATTGGTTCAATAGAAATGTCAAATTGCAGTCATTTTAACTGTGGCCTATGGGAAACTGGCATAAATAAAACCTTGAATAAATATGCAGAGGCCTTATGAGTAGGACGTTCTGTCACGGTCAACTGTACTTACTGCACGCACCACCCTCTGGGAACACCGGTATTTCAGCCCACTTCATTTGCATCGCATGCTGATTACTTTCCCCTCTTTGGATTGACTGTGTGCTTAATGATTGGCTTGTGGTACCGTATAATTACGAATTAGACAACCTCCTGTGGTACAGACCTTTGGGTCATCAGCACAGGGTAATTCATTTATTTAGGTTTTGCCGGAGTGTCAGTGAAGAAATATGAATGGGTTTGATTTCACTCTGCTTGATGTTTTCCTCTTACCGTTTGGACAGACTACTGATGAAACAAAAAAACATAATGAAATAATGACGCTAGTTCCTTCCTATTGAACATAGAATTCATCCGTTGTGTTAATGTGTGTATAGATGGTATGCATTGCGCTGCTGCCAGTGTTTACAGACATAAGATATAGCTAATCATCATGTGGAGAGAGAAAGTGGCTTGGTATTAGTCAGTGACTATGTCAGTAAGTGCGCGCAGGAAGACGTTTCTTGAGAGGGTGCTGGCTCACATCAGGAGGACCCTGTCACTCAAATAGTTGTGAAAACTCAGATGTCACTGGCTGGCAGTTTCTTTCTCTGTCTCTCTTTTTGTATTTCTCTCTTTCTCTCTCGCTCTTGCTCTCTCTCCCTCTCATGCGTGCGTGCGCTCGCTCATTTTCTCTGTCTTTCTATTTCTATCTGTAGGTTTCTCTCTCTCTCCTTCTCTTTCTTTCCATACATCATTGTTTACTGCTTTGTTTCTGCACTGTTGGGTGGTGCAGAGTGCAGACACTGCCTTGTCTCTCAGTCTGTTGGGTGGTGCAGAGTGCAGACACTGCCTTGTCTCTCAGTCTGTTGGGTGGTGCAGAGTGCAGACACTGCCTTGTCTCTGTTGGGTGGTGCAGAGTGCAGACACTGCCTTGTCTCTCAGTCTGTTGGGTGGTGCAGAGTGCAGACACTGCCTTGTCTCTGTTGGGTGGTGCAGAGTGCAGACACTGCCTTGTCTCTCAGTCTCACTCTTCCTTTGAACAACCACAAACTGGCTGTGATGAGCATAACACCTACCCATTTAATTTGTCTCCTGAATGGTGTCTTCAGTCCCATTTTAGAGTGGAGAGTTGTACCAACAATGAGTAAGCTGATTTCACTCATAGTGTGCTGTTGATGCTTGTGGTAGAGTTGTGTAAAAACATGCCTGCGGGCAAGGCTATTTTAAATTAATAGCTATAGGGATATTGGACCCTTGGTTGTACATGGCTATTGTGTTGATTGATCCCACAGTGACTAGCATGCCCAGTCTGAAATAATCCCCAACCCTCTAATCCTGGGTAATAGTCTGACATTGGTGTCAAAGGTGTGTATGTATATTGACAGGCACATGCAGATGTATAGATGGAGGTTTTGTCGACAGAACTATTGTGAAATTCAATGGCTTCTGCCCTTGAGAACCTTTTCAGGCTCACTGGTTAGCTTCCCCCAGTCCATAATCATCACATTAGCTAGCAATTATATGCTTCATTAAAGCACCCTGACGGCCTCTCTCAGGACTGACCTATTGATGTGACTGACACACACACACACATACATACATACATACATACACACACATACATACATACATACATACATACATACATACATACATACATACAGTGGGGAGAACAAGTATTTGATACACTGCCGATTTTGCAGGTTTTCCTACTTACAAAGCATGTAGAGGTCTGTTATTTTTATCATAGGTACACTTCAACTGTGAGAGACTGAATCTAAAACAAAAATCCAGAAAATCACATTGTATGATTTTTAAGTAATTAATTTGCATTTTATTGCATGACATAAATATTTGATCACCTACCAACCAGTAAGAATTCCGTCTCTCACAGACCTGTTAGTTTTTCTTTAAGAAGCCCTCCTGTTCTCCACTCATTACATGTATTAACTGCACCTGTTTGAACTCGTTACCTGTATAAAAGACACCTGTCCACACACTCAATCAAACAGACTCCAACCTCTCCACAATGGCCAAGACCAGAGAGCTGTGTAAGGACATCAGGGATAAAATTGTAGACCTGCACAAGGCTGGGATGGGCTACAGGACAATAGGCAAGCAGCTTGGTGAGAAGGCAACAACTGTTGGCGCAATTATTAGAAAATGGAAGAAGTTCAAGATGACGGTCAATCACCCTCGGTCTGGGGCTCCATGCAAGATCTCACCTCAGCCCAGAACTACACGGCAGGACCTGGTCAATTACCTGAAGAGAGCTGGGACCACAGTCTCAAAGAAAACCATTAGTAACACACTATGCCGTCATGGATTAAAATCCTGCAGCGCACGCAAGGTCCCCCTGCTCAAGCCAGCGCATGTCTAGGTCCGTCTGAAGTTTGCCAATGACCATCTGGATGATCCAGAGGAGGAATGGGAGAAGGTAATGTGGTCTGATGAGACAAAAATAGAGCTTTTTGGTCTAAACTCCGCTCGCCGTGTTTGGAGGAAGAAGGATGAGTACAACCCCAAGAACACCATCCCAACCGTGAAGCATGGAGGTGGAAACATCATTTTTTGGGGATGCTTTTCTGCAAAGGGGACAGGACGACTGCACCGTATTGAGGGGAGGATGGATGGGGCCATGTATCGTGAGATCTTGGCCACCAACCTCCTTCCCTCAGTAAGAGCATTGAAGATGGGTCGTGACTAGGTCTTCCAGCATGACAACGACCCAAAACACACAGTCCGTATTGCCCAGCGACAGCCCCGAAACCTGAAGGATCTGGAGAAGGTCTGTATGGAGGAGTGGGCCAAAATCCCTGCTGCAGTGTGTGCAAACCTGGTCAAGACCTACAGGAAATGTATGATCTCTGTAATTGCAAACAAAGGTTTCTGTACCAAATATTAAGTTCTGCTTTTCTGATGTATCAAATACTTATGTCATGCAATAAAATGCAAATTAATTACTTAAAAATCATACAATGTGATTTTCTGGATGCTTTGTAAGTAGGAAAACCTGCAAAATCAGCAGTGTATCAAACACTTGTTCTCCCCGCTGTATACAGTTGAAGTCGGAAGTTTACATACACTTAGGTTGGAGTGATTTAAAACTAATTTTTCAACCACTCCACAAATTTCTTGTTAACAAATGATAGTTTTGGCAAGTCAGTTAGGACATCTACTTATTGCATGACACAAGTAATTTTTCCAACAATTGTTTACAGACAGATTATTTCACTTATAATTCACTGTATCACAATTCCAGTGGGTCAGAAGTTTACATACACTAAGTTGACTGTGCCTTTAAACAGCTTGGAATATTCGAGAAAATGATGTCATGGCTTTAGAAGCTTCTGATAGGCTAATTTACATCATTTGAGTCGATTGGAGGTGTACCTTTGGATGTATTTCAAGGCCTACCTTCAAACTCAGTGCCTCTTTGCTTGACATCATGGGAAAATCAAAAGAAATAATTGTAGACCTCCACAAGTCTGGTTCATCCTTGTGAGCAATTTCCAAACGCCTGAAGGTACCATGTTCATCTGAACAAACAATAGTACGCAAGTATAAACACCATGGGACCACGCAGCCGTCATACCGCTCAGGAAGGAGACGCGTTCTGTCTCTTAGAGATGAACGTACTTTGGTGCGAAAAGTGCAAATCAATCCCAGAACAACAGCAAAGGACCTTGTGAAGATGCTGGAGGAAACAGGTACCAAAGTATCTATATCCACAGTAAAATGAGTCCTATATCGAAATAACCTGAAAGGCTGCTCAGCAAGGAAGAAGCCACTGCTCCAAAACCGGCATAAAAAATACAGATTATGGTTTGCAACTGCACATGGGGACAAAGATCATACTTTTTGAAGAAATGTCCTCTGGTCTGATTAAACAAAAATATAACTGTTTGGCCATAATGACCATTGGGGGGTGGCTTGCAAGCCGAAGAACACCATCCCAACCGTGAAGCACGGGGGTGGCAGCATCATGCTGTGGGGGTGCTTTGCTGCAGGAGGGACTGGTGCACTTCACAAAATAGATGGCATCATGAGGAAGGCAAATTATGTGGAAATATTGAAGCAACATCTCCAGACATCAGTTAGGAAGTTAAAGCTTGGTCGCAAATGGGTCTTCCAAATGGACAATGACCCCAAGCATACTTCCAAAATGGCTTAAGGACAACAAAGTCAAGGTATTGGAGTGGCCATCGCAAAGCCCTGACCTCAATCCTATAGAACATTTGTGGGCAGAACTGAAAAAGTGTGTGCGAGCAAGGAGGCCTACAAACCTGACTCAGTTACACCAGCTCTGTCAGGAGGAATGGGCCAAAATTCACCCAACTTATTGTGGGAAGCTTGTGGAAGGCTACCCGAAACATTTGACCCAAGTTAAACAATTTAAAGGCAATGCTACCAAATACTAATTGAGTGTATGTAAACTTCTGACCCACTGGGAATGTGATGAAAGAAATAAAAGCTGAAATAAATCATTCTCTCTACTATTATTCTAACATTTCACATTCTTAAAATAAAGTGGTGATCCTAACTGACCTAAGACAGGGAATCTTTACTAGGATTAAATGTCAGGAATTGTGAAAAACTGAGTTTAAATGTATTTGGCTAAGGTGTATGTAAACTTCCGACTTCAACTGTATATGTGTGTGTATATATATTACACACACACACAGACACAGACAGACACTGTAGACCGAGATCACTGGATTAATGCAGGCCCCAGCGGCAGTGTGTGAGTGTGTAGAAGAGAGTTTGGTAGAGAGGGTGTGACGTTTGACTGACAGGCCTCGTTGCGAACGCAACCACCTGATGCTGAACTCAACTGAGAAGGCAGCTGTCACGGGATTCAATAAAGGACTACACAGCTGTCAATTCTCTCTCTCTCTCTCTGTCCCTGTCTCTCTGTCTCTGTGTGTGTCTCTCTCTGATTCTCCTCCTCACGTCCTTCATCTCTCTCTTGGTATATCTTCTCTTCATGTCATTAGACTTATGGTGCTTTCAAGACAAATCATGACGTCCGTGATCTTCAGGTCGGAAAGTCAGAGCTCTAGAAAGATTCCAGTTTCTGACTTGGAATTCCGAGTTGGATTTTTCCCTGTCGGAGCTTGTTTCTTTCTGAGTTGTCTTGAACGCACTGAAGTCGGACGTCGGAGATTTCCCAGTTGTTTTGAACACGGCAATAACAATAACAGATGTGATCTTTCTTGCTGGTACGCAGACATTGTTTGTCCGAAAGTGCCTATTTTTTTGCATTCTGTGGGCAAAAAAGTCTAGCATTGCTGGGGTGGTTAATTTAAGTCTAGCATTGTAGGCCAAGTCGAGGTTATGTTCAATGCTTTATTCAGTCCTGCCCTCAGCAACCTTTTAAGTGACCTACCTTTGTGAGGTATAGGCTGGTGTCACATAATGCAATCAGTGACAACAAAGTCAGAGCTTAAGGGATAGCTGGTCAGGGTTTATTTAGCTAATACAGTTAAGTAGCTCCTCATTCACAAGGCAGGGGCCAAATGTAAACAGTACAGCGCTGTAGGCGTATTGTTCTGGCCATGGCAGCTGGTTGATCCAGGATCAGTTTATCCAAGTCCGATCCTAACCTCAGCTGTTAGGAAGAACTGACTTTAGAGAAAGTCAAACTGCCCTCGACTAGTCTGATAAATCCAATGTGACTTGATTGTCATATCTATCTTCCTTTCAACAAGCATGTGTGCAGTGCAAACCACTGTGCCAGCTTATAAATCACCAGAAAAGTCAAACATTGTCCATAGACTGCTTAAAGGGTAAGGAAACCAATATGTAATTTTGTAAATAGGGTGAACTATCCCTTTAACATTTAGAGGTGGGGGATACTTCAAACTTTGTCCACCTAATAGCAGGAACGGCACCATCAGGATGTCGGATGGGATATAAAACGAACAACTTCAGTGACTAATATATCTGAACAGGAGAAAAAAACCATCACCAAATTCACTGAGAATACATTATATAGGATGAAGAAACAATACTCCGAGCTGCAGCTCCATACTACTTGTCAGACACAGGAAGCTGCTGAGGGGAGGACGGCTCATAATAATGGCTGGAACGGAGTAAATGGAATGGTGTCAACCACATGGAAACCATGTGTTTGAGACTGATACTGTTCCATGTATTCCATTCCAGCCATTACTATGTGCCTGTCCTCCCCAATTAAGGTGGCACCAACCTCCTGTGTTGTCAGACATAGAGAACTGAGACGTATACTGGTTGTTGGGGTTGGATTGGCGTGGGGGGTCCGTGGGTGGCTTTTGACAATTTCTTTGGATTCCTCATGTCTTACTCATTGTTAAAAAAAAACATTTGGTCCAAATCGGATGTTAGGTACTATATTTATTGAATATTCTATGAATCCTATAAATTAAAAAATGTCCAATTTGGGTGCAATCAATTTCTCTGAGGTCAAATTTATATTTCAACAAAATAATGTTGCAGGAATGCTAATCTGATCTGTTTCTAACTACAGAAACGAGTTCAGAACAATCTGAGATGGTGGGTGTCATAGCTTGCTGAAATGACATGGAACGACCCTCCTGTGAGTGCGTGTGTGTGGGCAAGGTGCCCACCCCCTAGTGTATAAAAGCACCAGGCAGATGGACCACAGTGAAGGATTCTCTTATTAAAATGTCCTTGTTCCTTTCACTCTCCGTTCCACTGCCAAGTCCCATGGACCAGTTCCAGCAGCAGCAGCAGTAGCAGCAGCCAAAGGCTCTCTATCTCGCGGCATTCTATCATATCTCAGTGAATAAGGTATTGTTGAGGCAGTGTGTTCGCTTTGTCCCCAAAATGAACAGGACATTGAGGGGAGGTGTAGGCTTCTGGATTTTTCCGGTCATTTTGTTACTTTGTTTTCCTCTCTCAGTATCACATGTTCCCACGCCCACATTTTCACATCTTTCTCGTGACACATTCCTCATATTGGTGATGGGAAACAGATTTTATTGATAAAGAACTGATAATCAAATTGCTGAAATTCTCACATTCCTTGTTACCCATTCCTTATGTAGGTGTTTTTTGTGTTGATAAAGAACAGATGAACAGATATTTTGTCGTCTGATTTGTCTGCAGGTATGTGTTCTTCCTGGACCCATGCAACATTGACATAGTGCAGAGGAAGATCAAGTCCATGGCCCTGTGTGTGTCCCTGTGTCCTGATGAAGAGCTGAAGACGTACCAGGACCTCAAGAGGTTCGCCATGCACAATGGTGAGTAGGGCCCCTAGTGAAACAGTGGACACTGTCAGCTATAAGCTTTTCTACCATCAAAGCACACAAAAGCATAACACTGACAGCATATTGAATCATTGACTGATTCTCTATTCCTCTCAGTAACTCTACTGATAATGCTGTGGACCCAGCACATGCAAGTTATTGATTTGAAAATCTGCTTGTCGATAGTGGTCATGTCATGAATTGTTTTGAAAGGAAGCTCTTGCATTTTATTCATCACAATCTCACATCATATCCATGGAGAGAAAAATGAATCACCACAAATCTTTAGATGAGAAGGCATAAAAATCATCTAAAGATCATCCCGTTAGAAAAGAGTGTTATGAGGAGCAGGTGTTTCTCTTCCCCCATCAACAGAAGGCTACTAGGTCATCGTTACAGCTGCCATCCATCACGTCATTGACAGTGAATCACTGCCATCCTTTGGAACGACAAACACTTTCTATAAACACTGACATGTCCGTGACCCCGCGTGCCATCTTCCCTTAATACTGTCTTTTCATTCAACACACACACACACACACACACTCTCTGGCACAGCAGGCACCTTGGCACAAGTGGAGAGCGAACTAGATGAACAAAGGCCCCATTTAAGGCCAATGCCACCCCTTGCTGTATGGGTACTGTTTGTGCCACACTAGCCCGTCCTTCAGCCAGGTTTGCGTGTCTACTAACAGTACTGTATATACTTATTGTATCACACACAGTCCATGTATGCCCCATGATAGACTGGGCTGGGATTATGTAACTTTGCCGTCTCCAGTGGTCTTGTGTTCTGATTCGACTGACTGATTCTGAATTCCCGGGGCAGTGAGCGTAGCACAGTTAAGAACAAGATTGTGTAACGTTATTAGTTACATGAAGTGAAAATGATGAAATATGGATCAGCATATGTTGGTTTAGACAGCATATTGAGCTATAACTGATTACTTCTGGGGAGACTGAATTTTAAATCAATTGTCCTTATGTTCCTGGGTGTGTATGGTTCCACTTTCCTGTGTTCAAATTCTTTGTCTGTCTGTCACTCAGGTTCGGAGCTGTGTTCATACGAACTAGCCGGTCACAAATATCCCGGCCTTCCAGAGAGGTTCGACAAATGTCCCAAACTTCCAGTTCCCCCAAGGTAAATAGGCCTAACATTAGGGCTGCATTTCAATAGGCTAGGATTGCTTATTTTCCTCTTTTCATTCAGAACCATAAAAGGACTTTCACTTAACCAGTCATATAGATTAGATATTACCTCAAGTAAGGGGTGGGGATACATACATTTTAAGTATTCAAACAGGTCATGTTTTAGAGAACCTCCCAGGTCGTGACGCCTGACTTTTGACCTCTACTTCGCTCCATCCCACAGCAAATCTCTCCCGGTGTTCAACCGCTGCACGCCGGTGGACATCTCCTGCTATGCCAAGTTTGCTGAGGCGGTGGTGACATTTGTGAGCGACAACAGTGTGCTGCACAGGCTGATCGGCGGCGTGATGGCCAGCAAGGAGATCATCGTGGGCCTCTGCCTGCTGGCACTAGGTGATGACCTCATCAGCATGCGTTTGTTATCAGCAGTATCTCAGGGGGATGCTGGATAGATATAAGCAATATGGCAAAATCTCCACCCATTGGGGAACAAGGTGGAACTACTACCATGCCTATCCAATTGTTTCAGATCTACATGAAGAGCCAGGGGAAGGGGCTAAGGGTTGTTTCTGGACAGGGCCTTAGTCTCTAAACCCAGTGGGAGGGATTGGTCTTCATTGTATTTCTGGGGCCCACTAGTCTCTGAGCCTTCCCTAATGTGAGCCAGTAAAGAATAGGCCTGCATATGGAACACCTGTCCTGCTTTAGTGCATTCTGCTGATTTCTCCATATCAGTATGACGTGTCAGTACACAGGCAGTTACTGTAGGAGAAATGTCAATGGTGGAGAAACACAGTGCTGGGTGAAAATACAGCAAAGTCATCACATCTTTGAGTCCCCCCTGAAACTGCCCTCTTTGGAATGAGAGGATGGAAGCTGGCAGGTAAAGGGCATGACATGGGAGCCATGAACTTGTACATTTGGGAGTTAATGCTCAGAGTACATGTGGGTTAGGGTAAGACAAAGTTCTGCTGTGTCGAAGTGGGGCAGGAAAGGCTTTGAATATGGTTAGCTGACCCTCGATCTTCACTTGGGGAACTGGCTCTCCTGATGGTCAGTTTTGATTTTTGATTCCAAATGGTTGAGGTTGGGGTTGAGACCGAGGGCAGGGTTAGCTGATCCTAGATCTGTGTTTTAAAGGTCTGTTGTGCCTGTGTTGTACAGTGCTCTCCATGATCCTGATGGTGATCATCCGCTACATCTCTGCTGTGCTGGTCTGGATCCTCACTGCCATGGTGGTCCTGGGCTCCCTGTGTGAGCTCACTTCCTGTCTCCTGATCAGTCAAAATAACAACTGAAAACCATGAAACAATGACATAGTTTTGCACTTAACATTCATTCTATGATCATTTTTGGGACAGTCCTCTTTGCATTTATCAGTGTGCAGGTGTTCAATCTATCATAAAAAGTGTCTGTTTTTCTGTAGCGGGCACAAGCATTCTGTGGTGGCTGTACATAGACTACCGGTTAACTGCCAACGAGACCTTATCTAAAGAGACTGCAGAGACTACAGAGACTAAAGATGCTAAGGAGGAAGCAGAGATGACCAGGGACAATGGCCAGGCGCTTCTGGTGTATGCAATCGCTGCCACAGTATTCACAGTGAGTACAGTTAGTGTTTGTGTTTGTGATGAAAGGGACACTGTGGGCAACCAAGCCTTGTAGATTTTGGGTGGGGTGTGTGTGACATTTCAGATTGAATGCCTGGTGCTGCTTTGAAATCTCAAACTCCTGACACCTCTCTACTTTTTTACCCCCTCCTCCTCTCTGACTCTTTAACCTTCCTCTCGCTCTCTCTCTCCTCTTGGCCATCTTCCATTTGTTTCATCCTTCTCTCATTCTCTCTTACCCCTTTTCTTCCTGTCTGTTTTGTCTTCCTATGTCTCTTCCACCTTCTCTTGACCTGTTGTTCTCTTCTCCACTCATTTACATCCCTCTCCTCCTATACCTTTCTCTCTCTTTGTGTGATTTTCCCTTCTCTCTCTTCCTTTGTCTCTTCCTCGCTCCCCCCCTCAGGTGATCCTTTTCCTGCTGATGCTGTTCATGAGGAAGCGTGTGGCGCTGACCATCGCCCTGTTCCACGTGGCCGGCAAGGTGTTCATCCACCTCCCGCTGCTCACCCTGCAGCCCTTCTGCACCTTCCTGGCCCTGCTCCTCTTCTGGATGTACTGGGGCCTGGTGCTGCTCTTCCTCGGGACCACCGGTGAGGGAGGGAGAGGGGAGGGAGGGTGGAGGGTGGAGAGGGGTAGGTAGAGAGGGAGGGTGGAGGAGGGAGAGGGGTAGAGAGGGAGGGTGATGGAGGAGGGAGAGGGGTAGAGAGGTAGAGAGGTAGAGAGGGAGGGAGGGAGGGAGGGAGGGAGGGTGGAGAGGGGCAATGGTTCTCCTCTTCTGGATGTACTGGGGCCTGGTGCTGGAAGTGAAAGTGGGGTGGAGGGAGGGGAAAATATGAGAGAGAAAGGGAATGAAAACATGAGAGTGGGAAAGCATCTTTACAAATGATAAGTGATGAATTCCAACACAACAGGACACTGCACTAGGATGGTTTAGTTCAGTTTACTGTATTGGCCTTATTCAGGAACTTGTCCAAACTAGTCCCGACCACTAGACTGAGTCTGAGATGTCCCCCTCAGGGAACCCGGTCCAGAACGAGGAGACAGGTCTGACAGAGTTTCGGCTGACTGGGCCTCTGCAGTACATGATGTGGTACCACACTGTGGGCCTCATCTGGATCAGTGAGTTCATCCTGGCCTGCCAGCAGATGACTGTCGCTGGGGCCGTGGTCACGTACTACTACACAAGGTCTGACTCTGAAATTACGTTTTCATGATTTGTTTATATACAAATGTTTATTTTATAGGATATCGGCTATAATCATGCTTAGTAATAACATTAGATTTTATTGTCTGTCACAAATGTTTTGCTAAAAAGAAAATCTAGGTATTTATGGGTAATCTGTTCTCACAGAGTTATAGGAATTACAGAGAGGAGAACAAGAATATCAATTTAAACTTCTCTCTCTTCATTTATTTTACTCCCATTCTCTTTCCCTCTATCCTTTTCCTTTCCTCTGTCTCAGGGACAAGACCAGGCTGCCAGTGACGCCCATCCTGTCGTCAGTGCTGAGGCTGATGAGGTACCACCTGGGCACAGTGGCCAAGGGCTCCTTCATTATCACCCTGGTCAAGATCCCACGCTTAATGCTCATGTACGTCCACAACCAGCTCAAGGGCAAGGTAAAGCACACTGTTTACTAACTCTTCTCTCTCTATCGCTGACATTCATTGTATGGAGAATAATAAAATACTGCATGTTACATACAGTGATGTGCTGTACAAGCTAATCAAGGCTAGCTTGTTGGCTTGTCACCAGTAGATCTAAATTGCTGTCAATGTCAACATGACAGTTGTTGTGACATGACATCGGCTATAATGACTTTTTTTGACACCTGCTATCTTCTGTTGCTCTGTTTAGGACAGTTTAGAGAAGAGAGGATTTATTTTGGTTTTAGGTTCAGATGGCTGTTTGGGTTTGGCACAGTGCTGGTAACATTAGGGGTGTAGGTTTGGTTAATAAATGGGACATATATAATGACTATTTTAACTAACTCATTTTGGATAAACACATCTGGTAAACCATGTTTCTATAGTATTATCATGTTATTTGTTTTTACAGGTATTTTTCTTTATTCTCCTTGGTGGGTAATGTGAGCTAGTGTCTGTTGTCCTTAACCTACTGTTTGTTGTCACGTCCCAAGTGTTGCTGCTTGACATGATCTATGGACCTTACAGCATAATGAATTGAAGGGATAAATTAGCATTAGCTCTCCAGAGTTCTGAGAGGGGAGGTAACTTCACCTGACTAATACTCTGAACTGTTCCATAAAGTTGGGTAGGCCTACAGCAATCTGACTGTGCCTGCTGCATTCCGTTTCCACTATCTTTTGGTTTAGCATGGAGATGTGAGAACACTAAGTTCTGGAGCTCTGCGGGGAACAGCTTTGAAAACTATTGTATCTATTTTTGAAAAGTAGTGCATCTCAGATACCTTTCCCCATCTCTCTCACACAGGAAAATGCATGTGCTCGCTGCATGTTGAAGACCTGTATCTGCTGCCTGTGGTGTTTGGAGAAGTGCCTCAACTATTTGAATCAGGTAGGAGTGCTTTCCTTCCCTCTAATTTGATCTTTTTTTATATAAATAAAGGATAGATAAGAGGTGTAAGTTGGTTCGCATCCTGCTGGTCTGGTTTAGTGACTACAGTCTCTCCTCTCTGTCGTTAGAATGCGTACACGGCGACAGCCATCAACAGCACCAGTTTCTGTACATCGGCGCGCGACGCCTTTGTGATTCTGGTGGAGAACGCTCTGAGGGTGGCCGCCATCAATGCCGTGGGAGACTTTGTCCTCTTCCTGGGCAAGGTGAGGGGGGCTGCTGGGATACTTGAGGTCTTCAGAGTAGTCCCTATTCACTGTTACAGGATCAGATCTACTTTTCAACCCCTTGATGATTAAGGTTAGGATGGGGGTAGGGTAATCTGTTCCTACATCTGTGGTTAAGGGCAGCCATTACCTTGAGTGTGGGCCTGATTGCGTGGACTCACAGGAGGCTGCTGAGTGGAGAACGGCTCATAATAATGGCCAGAACAGAGTAAATGGAATGGCATCAAACACCTGGAAACCATGTGTTTTGATGTATTTGATACCATTCCACTAATTCCGTTCCAGCCATTACCACGAGCCCGTCCTCCCCAATTAAGGTGCCACCAACCTCCTGTGGCGTGGACTACTCAATTAAAATTTTGACTTTTTTTTTTTTTAACGTGCATATGTGTTTTAAATGTGTGTGCATGGTCAGATCCTGATCGTGACGTCAACAGCGTTCGCCGGCGTACTGCTGCTGAACTACCAGCGGGACTACGCAGAGTGGGTCCTCCCTCTCATCATCGTCTGCCTCTTTGCCTTCCTGGTGGCCCACTGCTTCCTGTCCATCTTTGAGATCGTGGTGGACGTGCTCTTCCTCTGCTTCGCCATCGACACCAAATATAATGACGGTACACCGGGCAGAGAGTTCTACATGGACAAAGCCCTGATGGTAATCTACGTGAAGATATGGTATACTGGTGGGATTTTGTTGGAATGGGAAGTAAACTGTTTATCTATACTAAACAAAAATATAAACGCAACATGTAAAATGTTGGTCCCATGTTTCATGAGCTGAAATAAAAAGATCCCAGACATTTTCCATAAGCACAAAAAACGTATTTCTCTCAAATGTTGTGCACAAATTTGTTTACATCCCTGTTAGTGAGCATTTCTCCTTTGCCAAGATAATCCATCCACCTGACAGGTGTGGCATTTCATGAAGCTGATTAAACAGCATGATCATTACACAGGTGCACCTTGTGCTGGGGACAATAAGGCCACTCTAAAGTGTGCAGTTCTGTCACACAACACAATGGCACAGATGTCTCAAGTTTTGAGGGAGTGTGCAATTGGCATGCTGACTGTAGGAATGTTCACCAGAGCTGTCAGAGAATTGAATGTTAATTTCTCTACCATAAGCTGCATCCAACGTCGTTTTAGAGAATTTGGCAGTACGTCCAACCGGCCTCCCAACTGCAGACCACGTGTAACCACACCAGCCCAGGACCTCCACATCCGGCTTCTTCACCTGCGGGATCATCTGAGACCAGCCACCCGGACAGCTGATGAAACTGAGGAGTATTTATGTCTGTAATAAAGCCCTTTTGTGGGGAAAAACTCATTCTGATTGGCTGGGACTGGCTCCACAGTGGGTGGGCCTATGCCCTCCCAGGCCCACCCATGGCTGCGCCCCTGCCCAGTCATGTAAAATCCATAGATTAGGACCTAATGAATTGATTTCAATTGACTGATTTCCTTATATGAACTATAACTCAGTAAAATCGTTGAAATTGTTGCATTTATATTTTTGTTCAGTATATTTGCACATGTAGGTAGGCGTAAAGTACATGTAATATAGAATATCTATTCAAAAATGGCATTATTTTTGAGTCCTGTTCATTGAGAACACAATTAGACTTCATAATTGTTTCTTATCTCTGCATCTTCCCTTTTGCTACATGCACCTTTTGGATGTTCCATTTATCCTACAACTCAATCATCCAGGGATGAACAAATATTCAAAACATGGCATTTAAATTATTTTCTCCTGTAACTTTATGCTTTTCTGTTGGGAGAGCTGTCGGCGCACTTGTCAGACATAATCAGGGGAAGAAAGCTCCCAAAATATGCAAAGTAGCTTGTTTCATATAGCACAAAACCTTGAGCATCCTTAATGGGAGGTAGTAGGTGAATTCAGAAGGGGGCCTTCTTGAATGGTACGTTCCCTCTGGAGATGTTCTCTGGATGGATGTTTAAAAACGTAGAAGCTGAAGGGAAATGGAAAATTATTTGTTAGCAACTCCAGTAGCTGCATAATATTAATTAATTTGTTTGACAGGTAGTGTGACTAAATGGGCCCTAAAAATATCCCCGTTTGGTTTAGTATGATAGCCCAGTTAGGTTTAGGATTATGAACTACAACATGCAACTTTTTCCAATAATGGCACTCAGTAGTAATACAGCAATTAGCAATATACACTGAACTAAAAATATAAAACGCAACAATTTCTAACATTTTACCGAGTTACAGTTCATATAAGGAAATCCAGTCAATTGAAATAAATGAAATTGGCCTTAATCTATAGATTTCACATGACTGGGAATACAGATATGCATCTGTTGGTCACAAAAGTAGGGGCATGGATCAGAAAAGCAGTCAGTATCTGGTGTGACCACCATTTGCCTCATGCAGCGCGACACATCTCCTTCGCATAGAGTTGATCAGGCTGTTGATTGTGGCCTGTGAAATGTTGTCCCACTGCTCTTCAATGGCTGTGCGAAGTTGCTGTATATTGGCGGGAACTGGAACACGCTATTGTATATGTCGATCCAGAGCATCCCAAACATGCTCAATAGGTGACATGTCTGGTGAGTATGTAAGCCATGGATGAACTGGGACATTTTCAGCTTCCAGGAATTGTGTACAGATCCTTGCGACATGGGGCCGTGCATTATCATGGTGAAACATGAGGTGATGGCGGCGGATGAATGGCAAGACAATGGGCCTCAGGATCTCGTTACGGTATCTCTGTGCATTTAAATTGCCATCGATAAAATGCAATTGTGTGTTGTCCGTAGCTTATGCCTGCCCATACCATAACCCCACCGCCTGGTACAGTTGAAACCGGGATTCAACTGCGAAGAGCACACTTCTCCAGCGTGCTAGTGGCCATTGAAGGTGAGCATTTGCCCACTGAAGTTGGTTACGACACGGAACTGCAGTCAGGTCAAGACCCTGGTGAAGACGACGAGTACACAGATGAGCTTCCCTGAGACGGTTCCTGGCAGTTTGTGCAGAAATTCTTTGGTTGTGCAAACCCACAGTTTCATCAGCTGTCCGGGTGGCTGGTCTCAGACCATCCCACAGGTGAAGAAGTCGGATGTGGAGGTCCTGGGCTGGCGAGGTTACATGTGGTCTGCGGTTGTGAGGCCAGTCCTTTAAAATTCAGGCAAACGCTCTGGTGGACATTCCTGCAGTCAGCATGCCAATTGCACGCTCCCTCAACTTGAGACATCTGTGGCATTGTGTTGTGTGACAAAGCTGCACATTTTAGAGTGCCCTTTTATTGTCCCCAGCACAAGGTGCACCTGTGTAATTATCATGCATTTATTTTTGTTCAGTCTAGGTTTTTGTTTTGGGACACTAAAGCTAATGATTCTGTGATTTAATAACGAAGGAAATGCATTCAAATTTTTTCATTTCATTTTCATATTTTTTTTCTCGTACTGGTCCCTCCACAAACCTGGAGTTGCAAGCGCCATGCTCTAGCAAATGAGCCACACAAGACCATTCACATGGAATATTAAGCGTAATATTAACCAACACTGGTGCGTTTCAGCACATGGTATGACACTGCTTTCCATCTCTCCCTGCAGGAGTTTGTGGAAAACAGCAGGAAGCTGGAGCGGGTGGTGGAGCGAGGGCGGAGCCGCCCCACGGAGGCGGTGTTGGTGGAGGGGGCGGAGATGAAGCCCATGGTGAGTGACAGTGGAGGGGGCAGCGACGGGGGCGGAGACACTGAGGAGGTGGGCTGGGGCTTGGACAGAGGCGGGGGAGAGTGGGAGGAGCTGCAGGAGTTCCACGTGTACTACCTCCTGGCAGGGGTGCTGGTGGACTGGGCCCTGGGGGAGCAGAGTACCATGGTCTCCTTGATCCTCTGCTTGACAGAGGACGTGGTCCTCTTCTTCTGCGTCTACCTGCCCACCTCCACATTCTTCCTCTTCGCCACGCTGCTCCAGAAACCCTCCCCCGTCGTCGTGCCTCAGCCACAACCAAAGCCACAGACGCCTTCTAAACCGTCGGCTTCGCATGCTAGCTAACGCATGCTAACTAACTAACTAACACACCACTACGGCATCTTGCTCACCCACATCTCTAATAACTATTTTTGCAAACTATTCCATCCCACTTTTTTTTACTGGGTTTTTTGCTCGCCTGTCATCTCCTGGCCATCTTTAACCTGAAATGTAATTGGGTTGAGTTTTTTTTGCCTTATCACCATGGTGCTTTTTGGTAGAGGGGCATGTCTGGTAGCGCAGACAATCATCTGTCAGCTTAGAAAGATGGGGGGGGTGAACACAAAGGAACGGTACAAAATAAACAGTCCATCCCCCCCAAAGTAAACAGCAGTGAGCAACAACAATTCCAGACTGATGATGCAATGCTAAAAGGGACCAATGTGGAGGTGGATATAGGACTATTTTTGCCAGTCTATTGTACCGTGCTGCTGGATTTCCATGTACTGCTGGAATTATTTAAAGCGCTGTTAGGAGCTACTAAAGTTGGCAACTATGCACTTCTGTTTTACTTGTAGATTTGGCCTTTTCTTATCTCCTAGATACTCTGAGAGCATTATGGGTAAAGTTATTCTTGTAATTTGGTAGTTATAGAGGAGGTAGTATCTCCCCCAATAGTTTAAAATAATAAGCTATGTGTATTTGTCATAATGCACAATCAGTGTTGATAACAGCAGCAAGTCAGCTTTGGTCCAAGGATACAGGCGTATCCCTCAGTCCTCCTCTGAATGTGCAGCCTTCAGGTCACAAGATGGATCCTAACATCACCACTCCACTGCATGGCTTCCATTTTATTTTCCGTAACCTTTTCTTGTCCTTTTTTTTTTTTTTTAAATCATAACAGCTTGGAAATGTATCTAACCCTTTTTTCACCCATTCATTCTTTTACCATCCAAATACTTTTTTAATGACTGCATGTGATACTGTGAATGGAGTAATAAGACTTGAATAACTTTGCTTTCCAGGCTCCAGGAACAAGTTCAGCTTGACCAAAATCACCTAATGGGACTTTTTTAAAAGACATTCCAGAATGTTTATTTTTACCAATGTGTAACATGTTTACTATGGTTTCACTCCAGGGAATACAATATTTTAATAAGAAACTGTAAAAAAAATAACAATAATGAAGCACTTTATATTGAAGCGCTGCATATTTTAAAAGGCTGATGCATTTTTCGTAGTGATGTCCTTTTTTATAAGACTAAAAAAAGAATTGCCATCTAGTCGAACACAGTACTAAAATGTATTCAATCACTTTGGGTTGTCAACGTTTTGCATAACAAGTTTGCCTTTTGGTTGGACTTCTCGATCAGCGAGATACTTATTTGTCATGCAATGATATAGCACTTAGATGTGTTTTTAATCAACCACTGAAACTTAAGTACGTTAGACTCACGTTTGCATTTAAATTCAATCTGCATCATGGAAGAGCGTACTTTTGTTTTGAAAGGAGATGTATTTTTACCAGAGTGTAGGGGATCTGTTTTTGCAGCGTGATTTTTGGGATGTGCAGAAACAGAGTCATACAGCTGTGGGTATTACAGCAGGAGGAAGACAACTTGTAGTTCCCATGGTTTGGAGGGACGCAGAGACAAAGTTACTGCCGACTGGAAGTCTATCCCCCCTACACCTAGACACTTAGATCTACAAGGGACCATGAGAAGTTTAGGGGTAGGGACTAAGGGTTCATTGTGAACTGGGCATGACATTTACAGTGAGAACTATCCAGAGGGCTGCAAAGTCTGTTGCTTTTCTTACTCAACCAATTGTCCCCTAGTTTGATTCACTTGGTTCATTTATCAAACCAGTCAGTCATTATTGGGATTGATGGACAATGGACCTTTGACCTAATCAGAGGTGCAGTGTAACGAGTCCTCTTCCACTGAAGTCTCAGTAGGAAGTGATGACTTTGCAGCCCTCAAGCAATAATGCAACACCATTAGTATTTACCGCTACATTATTTTAATTTTTTTTACTTGCACTACAGCTTTTCAAGACAAGTTCCTGGCATAGCGCTATCATCTCTCTGATGTGGAGGGGGAGTGGAGGGGGACACACTCGCACTTTGCCTTAACTGGTTCCATAGGATGTGCCCCCAATCTTATTAGTTAGTGACGGGACTCCCCAGTTTGTAATTGGGGGGTAGAAGTGCTGTAAGCCTTAAGTCCCCTCTTCTTTTTGCAGTAGATATGTGTATTTGATACCAAGAGTACTGAATCCATTGGAGAGACTGAAGAACAACTTTGCCGCCCCCCCTTTTTGAATTTGCTTTTATCAATCTTCTAAGTCAGAAAATGCTATCTTTTGAAGGCTTTCAGAATTGTATGAATTGCACGTTTTATGCAGAGTTGAATAATGTGTTGATAAGACTAAATAGTATCCTGATATTGTGAAGTGATCCTGGTGGATATGTTCAATGTTGTTGAAGGGAGAGATGGCTGTGACTGTTCACATAACGTTCATGTTCAGCTTCTCGTGTGAGAGAATGACAAGCACCAGCCATCCTTCACAATAACATCGTTAATGTTTCAAAACAGGAAAACAAGAGTGTTGGTGCGCTTTTCTCCGGGAATACACTACTAGACCGTACACTATGATGTACCTATGAAATATTAAGAGCATGTATGTTGAAAAAAAGTCAAGCCGAATTAACGTTGCCACAGAACCCTATTGCGTAAAGCATGTTAAGAATTGCACTAAGATGGTATTCATTTAAACACTGATCAATTTAAGATATCTGTAAAATATTTATAGTTGAAAATGACTTTAGCTCTGTCAGTCGATACAATGTAGAGATGTTTCTTAAATGTTTCAGAGGATGGTCCTTTCCCCAAGTGAGAGAACCTGCCCAAAAATATGCCTAGTGCAATCAAGGAATCCACAGGTCAGACTACTGATAACTGCATTTCTCTGAAAACGACATGTCATTCATGGGTATGTGTCCATCATAGAAGACCAAGACTATGACCGAGGGACTGTTTCTCTCAGCCTTGTCTGACTACATTTAACCCACGCCGTTCTGTTTGCCAAACTACCAGTCGACGCACACAACGGGAAAATCAGACACAACAACAGAGACCGTGTTGTGCTAACTGGCTTTTCAGTTCTGGTTTCTTTTTCTTTACACGCCTGTAAAGCAAGCTGCTCTGCGACTAGCTGAGACGCAAGGCCTGCTTTGTCAGCTTCTATTAGCGCGGACAGAAAGCCCTACTACTTAGAAGGAAGAGCCAGTATTGTAAAAGCCAGTATTATACTCAAAACGGTGGACCATAGACGACTTGCATGTTTTCCGTCTGGGGTTTTTCCTCGCTCCATTTTAGGGCGAGCCATCTTTGTAGGGTGTGACTATTACGGCATTAGATCCACGTGACTTAATACTGACTTAACTGATAGAACAATAGCTTTACTCAGCAACAAAGCCACTGTTTTTCGAGATGTTAGTCGACCTCTCTTCGTTCCTAGAAACAAACTGCGCGTCTATTCTTGTCACACAGGAATGGGAGATACTGTTATGAATAGGCAACATCAGTTTAATTGTCTGGTGTTACATTTCTCTGCAGTAAGGTTGTTTAACATTGGGCAATGTTTTGTTTTTTTGTTTGATTTTTATGTATTTATGTATATTCGTTTTTTTAAGGTAATAAATTGGAAAAAGTAAACTTGTCATTGACTGTCGTAGTTGTACTGTACATCACAGGATGTTGGTGGCACCTTAATTGGGGAGAACGGCTCGTGGTAATGACTGGAGTGGAATGGTATCAAATACATCAAACATGGTTTCCAGGTGTTTGCCATTCCATTTGTTCCGTTCCGGACATTATTTATAGCCGTTCTCCCCTCAGCAGCCTCCACTGCTACATTATACATACCTACATGAAGTTCACATTGTGTTATGGTACATATGATACACACAAATGAAAGGAAAAGTAAATTAAATGCAAAGCAGTAATACACAAGTAACGTGCATTTGGACAAAATATGCTTTAACCCAAAATCTGGAGTGTGCATTTTGGCAAGTGAGTGAAACATGTTAAATAAAAATCTACATGACATATGATCGATGAAATACCTACTGTAGTTAAATGAAGTGTGCAAATATGTGTAAATTGTGTCTTTTGCATTCATTCCTATGGCAGTGCATGTAAACTATTATATTAGATGATCTAGAGAGAATGTGGTTGGTCAGGTATAGTGTTCTTGACCACAACTCCGGTACTACTTACCTTTTAAAAATACATTACAAATAGACTAACATACAGTAAGAAATAGATCTTGGACCAGAGCTTTGGGTGGGTCATATCTGTACCAGCGGGGCCATTCTTCACCAGATGGCTGTATAGTCTACAACTCCAATCCATTAGATCCATTAGTTCCACAGGATCCACCCCTCTGTCCAGAGTCTCTGACCGTCCCCTAACTACAGCTCCTCATCGTCCTCGCTGACCAGTATAGTGTCCAGGTCCTTGTCCTTACGCTCGGCGCTCTCGGTGACAAACTCCCTCTGCTGGGCCTCCAGCTCTCTGAGCTCCCCCTGCAGGCACTCCAGATGCAGTGCACGCCGGTTCCTCAACAGCTTCATGGGGAACGGGTTCATGTCGCTGAAGGCAATGTTGGTCAGCTTCCTGTTGGACGGAACAGAGTAAGGCAAGACATAGAAACAAGCCCAATATTACTCAGCCTGTTGATTTCCAAACCGAAAAACCACAGAATTGAACTCTGTGCAGGCAGCATAGTCACAAAATACTCCATAAGCTGTATGGCCCCAACACCAGATTTAGCCCTCTCTCACACATCTGTTTTACTTGCATGCATTGGACAGGAGTTCCTGAGATAGTGGTGCATGTATCTCATCTGCTCTTTGTTTGGAGATACAAAACAGAGTGCTGTGAATGCTGCCCTCAATGCACTCCTCTGGCTGTATAGCCTCCTTTTCTCCCATGTGTTGAGCCCATAGCAGCAGCGACAACAGAGCTATCTGACTTCTATATGGTGAGAGAGCATCTGTCTCGGTCTACAGCAAAAATAGCTCCTCCATCTGCTCTGCCAGCAACACACCGACTAAAGGGCAGCAGAAAAAGAATGGGCTAAGTAGGTACAGGACAAAAAGCACAAACCATATAGATAATACAACAATTGAACAGGTTACAAAGGACAAGCTAAATGTGATTTAGTGGAATTGTTCACAAACCACTTAGGGGTGAATCAGGTATGTAAGTGCTGGGCTGTAACAAAAACATGCACACCAGCCATCCAGGAGTTTAAGACCTCTGCTATAGTGGTTCCTATCCCACTACAGAAACACAGATCTAATATAGTGCCATTTTCTTCATAACACAGCCTCCATAATTTGATCTTAGATGACCTCTCACCTGCCATCAGAGATGGTCTTGGTGAAGAAGCGCAGGTATTGGTAGATCTCCACGTTGTCATGAATGTTCAAGATCTCCTCCTCTTTGTACTTGAACAGAGCCAGGGCATACCGAAATATCACCTGCATCAAAAACATGCATGCACGTTTACATTAGAACTGCTGCTGCAAAAAAAATATTATACCAGGTGGGTAGACTGGGCAATCGATAACATTTATCAATCAGTTAACAACCAGTCATCCTGCAGACAGGACCCACATTTGAATACCCATGAGCTAGGAGTTTCTGTTTTGCTTTCGGCCCAGGCACTAGTCTCACTTAAGCGCGGTACCTTGGTGCCCTCGTAGAGGAAGGCGTCCCACACCCGCAGGAGGATGTCGCTGGGCAGGCTCTCCACGAACACCACCAGGAACCAGTTGAAGGTGATGAGGGACACGTCCACACTATGCTCCTCAAAGTGGGCAGTCAGCCGGGGCATTTTCTCCGCCATGAAGTCCTTCAGCACACGCTGGTCCACCTGCAACATCCACACATACACCATGTCACATCAGCAGATGACATTAACAGATATTGGCATGATATGAGAAATCTTGAATTCATTACGTTGTTCATGAAATGTATGCGCTATTTCAGTTTCAGTTCCATGTTTTGGAACAGCTGCAGAACTAAAACGGATTAAATCCCACTTAAAACACCACTTCCCGTATTTTTATTACAGAGAACTGTAGATAATTATTTTATGCATCTATACAGTTGTTTAAAAATCACATATTTTGCTCCTTCGAGCCGGATCATTACCTGCGAGGCTATGAGTGTTTTGGTGTAGTAGTCGTGGGGCATGATGACCTCCACCACAGCTACTAGACACCAGAAGGCATCCTCCTCACTCTCCAGCACCAGGAGAGCTATGGCTGCCAGCCTGAAGGGAAAGAGAGTGGCCAATGTCATAGTTGTCCTTAGATATACTGTAGAGATTGTTTTGAAGTCTGTGAAAGCTTGTATGGTATATTTACAGCCTAGTCTGAGTAGCCAGATCGAGGAAAATGCATGTTTTTAGACTAATCATAGATTTTCACAAAAAAACTCATCAGTCTTCCCTAAACTTGAGAACATTGTGTAGATATTGTTTTGGAGTCTGCACTTTATATCAGTTTACAGCTTTGCCCATTAGGTGGCAGTATTTCTCTATATTTAATATGTTATTGAGCACACTACTGACTGATAAAGGGAGTATTGTACCTGTTGAGGCCCTGACAGTAGCCGATGGTGGGGTTTTGCCAGGAGAAGGCTAGCAGAATTCGTTGTAGCTGCTGCAGGGCGGGGCTGGAGGGTGAGGAAAAGCGCTGATTGGTGGTTAGCGTGCGGTGCAGGTCCAACTGGATCTGTCTGGAGGCCTGGTGGGGAGACGTAAGGCTCTTCTGGCACAGCTGAAACAGTAATGGATGGATTTCATGTAGATGTACGGAAAGATGGATGGACAGATGGAGAAAGATTATGAAATTGAGAGATGCATTGTAAGGAAGTGAATTTGCCTGATCCACTACCACCCTACCACCCACCTGCTCATAGCGATCCGGGTGGCGCTCCCTCAGCGAGCGTGTGCGGGCCCTCACCACCCAGCGCCACACCTGCGGGCGGTACTCCCGCGGCACGCCACACCGCAGCAGGAATTTGAGCTCCTGGGAGGGGTAGAGATCGTCGGCCAGGCGGCCGCCCAGATACTGAGCCCAGCGGTCCAACAGGGGTCTGACCCCGGCCTCCTGCCTCAGCAGATTGTGGGAGCGGATCTCCAGGTCTTGGATCTTGGCCAGCAGCTTCATGTCCTCCACCTCGTAGTCCGGAATGATCTTGAAGCCGTACTCGTCGTGCTCCCTAAGGAATGGAGATCAATGTTCATTCACGGTTTGTAGATCATTTGAACATTCATTGACTTTTGATGGTAATCTAATTTTTGTTAATTGTGTGACTGAATTGGTGATTTAATGTGTTTATAACAAGTGTCCCCCTTGAGAAAGTGACTGTTGTAAATCTTAAAAAAGGAACACATGTATAAATAAATAATAAAAATTAAATAAAAAAGTTGGTCCTGTCATCTATCAGTGTAGTGAAGCAGAGGAGACAAGAAGACAAGGAAAGGAAGCCAGTTCAGAGTATTGATCCACGGTCCGTTACCTGACAGGGTTGAGTTTGAGGATGTCGTTCAGGTCTCCCTGTAGTGCGTCCTCTATGAGGTTCCTCACAGCCTCATGCTGGCCCGGTTCTAGAGCCTTGCTCTCCTGCAGCTTCCTCAGTACACCCAGGTAATGACTCTCTATCTGACAGTTACGGGCCTCCAGGTAGGCACACTGCAACACAAAATAAGCACACCCTAAAAGACCAAGACTGAGGTCCCAATTCAATCAACTGTAGTGGCCTTCAGTGCTTCCCTTCACCACAACCCACTCCAACCTGGACAGCACATGCAGATGTATTTGGCACTGAATATCACCCATAGTCACTAGGCAGACCCACCTTCACCATAAGGCTTTTCTCCTGCTCTGAACTGTTGCGCCATAGCTTGGTCAGCTGGTAGATCTCAGAGTTCAGAAACTTGTTCTGGATCTTGTAGGCCTCAATGTCATCCTGTGTGAGAAAAGTATTAATACTGCAAGGAAGGGCAGAGTGAGGGCCATTTAAAGAAACAAATAAATATGCTTCATATTTGACCAGAGAATATATATATCTAAAATCTACTTCAAAAGACTCTATGGTTCTGGGGCCTCATTTATAACCATTGCGTAAATTTGACATTAAAATATCTGCGTGTGATATTTTTGAAAAGACTGCCACGCACAAAAATAGAGATTTCTAAAATTGGCGCACGCCATACATACGCATGTTTCTCATTATAAATCAGACCTGTCGTAAAACTGTGCGCGCATGAACGAGCATTACAGTGCTATGAAAAAGTATTTGCCCCCTTTCTAATTTCTCTACTTTTGCATATTTGTGATTCTGAATGTTATCAGATCTTCAACCAAAACCTAATATTAGATAAAGGGAACATAAGTGAACAAATAACACAACAATTACATATTTATTTCATAAACAAAGTTATGCAACACCCAATTCCCCTGTGTGAAAAAGTAATTGCCCCCTTACACTCAATAACTGGTTGTGCCATCTTTAGCTGCAATGACTCCAACCAAATGCTTCCTGTAGTTGTTGATCAGTCTCTCACGTCGCTGTGGAGGAATTTTGGCCCACTCTTCCATGCAGAACTGCTTTAACTCATTCACGTGTGGGTTTTCAAGCATGAACTGCTCGTTTCAAGTCCTGCCACAACATCTCAATTGGGATTAGGTCTGGACTAGGCCATTCCAAAACTTCCAATTTGTTGCTTTTTAGCAATTTTCATGTAGACTTGATTGTGTGTTTTGGATCATTGTCTTGCTGCATGACCCAGCTGCGCTTCAGCTCACAGACGGATGGTCCGACATTCTCCTGTAGAATTCTCTGATACAGAGCAGAATTAATGGTTCCTTCTATTAAGGCAAGTCGTCCAGGTCGAGGCAGCAAAGCATCCCCAAACCATCACACCACCACCACCATGCTTGACCTTTGGTATGATGTTCTTACTGTGGAATGCAGAGTTTGGTTTTCGCCAGGCATTACTGGAACCATGTCGTCCAAAAAGTTATACTTTTGAATCATCTGTCCATAGAACGTTCTTCCAAGAGTCTTGATGATCATCCAGGTGCTTTTTGGTAAACTTGAGTCAACTTTATGGACGAGATGGGTCCCATTATGCCTGGCGAAAACCAAACACTGCATTCCACAGTAAGAACATCATACCAAAGGTCAAGAGTGGCGCAGTGGTCTAAGGCACTGCATCGCAGTGCTAGCTGTGCCACTAGAGATCCTGGTTCAAGTCCAGGCTCTGTCGCAGCTGGCCGCGACCGGGAGACCCATGGGCGGTGCACAATTGGTCCAGTGTCGTCCAAGGTAGGGGAGGGTTTGGCCGGCAGGGATGTGGGTTCGTTTCCCACGGGGGGCCAGTATGAAAAAATAAAATATATATAATAATACATGTATGCATTCACTAACTGTAAGTCGCTCTGGATAAGAGCGTCTGCTAAATGACTAAAATGTAATGTAAATGTCAAGCATGGTGGTGGTGGTGTGATGGTTTGGGGATGCTTTGCTGCCTCAGGACCTGGACGACTTGCCTTAATAGAAGGAACCATTAATTCTGCTCTGTATCAGAGAATTCTACAGGAGAATGTCGGACCATCCGTCTGTGAGCTGGAGCTGAAGCTGAAGCGCAGCTGGGTCATGCAGCAAGGCAATGATCCAAAACACACAATCAAGTCTACATGAAAATTGCTAAAAAGCAACAAATTGGATGTTTTGGAATGGCCTAGTCAAAGTCCAGACCTAATCCCAATTGAGATGTTGTGGCAGGACTTGAAACGAGCAGTTCATGCTTGAAAACCCACACGTCACTGAGTTAAAGCAGTTCTGCATGGAAGAGTGGGCCAAAATTCATCCACAGCGACGTGAGAGACTGATCAACAACTACAGGAAGCATTTGGTTGGAGTCATTGCAGCTAAAGGTGGCACAACCAGTTATTGAGTGTAAGGGGGCAATTACTTTTTCACACAGGGGAATTGGGTGTTGCATAGCTTTGTTTATGAAATAAATATGTAATTGTTGTGTTATTTGTTCACTTATGTTCTCTTTATCTAATATTAGGTTTTGGTTGAAGATCTGATAACATTCAGTATCACAAATATGCAAAAGTTGAGAAAAATAGAAAGGGGGCAAATACTTTTTCATTGCACTGTATTTACACAGTACCGGTATATCTAAATCAAATATCAATAGCGAACTTGATCAAATGTCTTTGGAGGTGTTGGCAGAATGTTGTTTTCTTTTGCAGTGACATTTGTCAGTTTCTGAATGTCACGGTTTCGGCCGAGGCGGCCCCTCCTCCTTGTTCGGGCAGGTTTCGGCGGTCGTCGTCTCCGGAGTACTAGCTGCCACCGTTCTATGTTTCTTGTTTGATTGATTTTGTCTGTTTGTCACACCTGTTTTGTGTTATGTCTCATTAAGCACCCTATTTAGTTCCTTGTTGTTAGTTTAGGTGTTGTGTGTAATTGTTCCTTGTCGTGTTGCTGCGCTACCTATTTTGGTGCGCTATTTTGTAGCTTACCTCCTTGTTTGTTTTAAGGAGAAGATTACGCACATGTTTAGTGCGCCCGTTTGTTTACGCCTGTGCGCGCTTTTCTCGCCTCCGGGCTGTTTTTGGATTATATTTTGTGTGATCTACTAAAGTCTTTGTTGGACTTAACTTCTGCGTCCTGCGCCTGATTCCACACCACACCTACCTACAGCAACTCTTGACACTGAAACACAAAAACTATTGCAAATTGTTGCAGACCTGTAACAGATCGTTTGAATTCAATAGTGTTTTGCATTTACTTTCTCCTGAACCTAAATATGCTACACTGCCTGAAAATTCTGAAACGTTGTCTATTCAAAAAAAGAAAGAAAAAAAAAGTAAACTACAGTCGGCTATACCAGTGGTAGCCGAGACACTTCAATGCCAAATATCAACTGTCTGTTCACCTGTATGTTATAAACCGCGCTCCCTTTTGGATGCATAGAGCAACAACTTACATTCTAATAGCCTATCTAATAGGCCCAATTAAATGAGAGATGCGCAAGGTAATTTGTTGTATGGCTACTTTGGGAATATGAACTCATCATGGTCAGAAAATGTGCAATAGTTATGATATATGTATTATGTTTATAAATGAAATATTGTCTAGGCTACTCGAGAAATGTGATACTACAGTATTCAGACGTAGCCTACAAACGTCAATGGAAAAGGTGAACCGTCTGTTCTACCGTGACACTGCGCTTCGGATATGATCGCATAGAGCAAAATACTTTAAATACCAGTAGCTGATCAATTTACTAATGAAGTTGGTCCAATTAAATGAGAGATGGGACGAACGGTAGCCTATCCTAAATTGTATGATGGTATGAAACTATGACAGTCAGAAAAGGTGAGGAATTTATTATGCAATGATCATGGAAATTAAATATTTCGGAAATAGCTTTCCAATTATTTTAGATGCAAAGATAATGATTGCATCTTGTTATTATATTTAGCTACCTGTTTTTTTTTGCTATGAATAAGTCACCATATTGACGCCAATGCTTCCCACAGTTGTGTCAAGTTGGCTAGATATCCTTTGGGTGGTGGACCTTTCTTGATACACACGGGAAACTGTTGATCAGGAAAAAACCCAGCAGCGTTGCAATTCTTGACACAAACCGGTGGACCTGGCATCTACTACCATACCCTGTTAGGCACTTAAATATTTTGTCTTGCCCATTCACCCTCAGAATCGCATACATACACAATCCATGTCTCAATTGTCTCAAGGCTTAAAAATCATTTCCCCTGTCATCTACACTGAAATGGATTTAACAAGTGACATCAATAAGGGATCATAGCTTTCACCTGGATTCACCTGGTCAGTGTATGTCATGGAAAGACATATGTTTTGTATATTCAGTATATATTCCCCATTTGCACAAGGCTACTAGGCTACGTTGCCTTCTTGCAATGCAATACTTCAACCACTGGAAACTGTGTATGCATGGTCTAAAGCTTGCGGGAGGATAAGCACATTTTCACATCAAGTTCAGTTTTTATAAATGCCAACTTATACGTGAAAACTGGCGCGCGCATGTTTTGGGGCATATTTTGTACGTATGCAACGTTTATAAATGAGGCTCCTGGTCTTGGTCTTGAGGCTGGGCTTCGGTCTTGATTCCATCTCTGGTGTTGGACTGACCTACTACCTACCAACCACAAACCAACCTTGAGGTTCTCAGTGTCCTCCTGCAGCTGGTGGAAGGTCTGGACCTCCAGGCCATTGGTGGTGGACACGGTGCGTCTAGGGTCGGTCATGCAGGCTGCCACCTGCTCTGACAGCTTCAGGATCACCTGGGATCACATCAGAAAGGATTGTATTATTAGGCAGTGATGCCATATATTATCATATCATGAAGTGTATACACTTGGAGCCAAATAGAACTCAGGCCCATATTCAAAAGGCATCTCAGAGTGGGAGTGCTGATCTAGGATTAGGTCCCCACTGTCATCATAATCATTGTGCTCTATAAGACTAAACTGATCCTGTATCAGCACTCCTATGAGACTCTTTGTGAATACGGGCCTAGACCCCTTAATATGGGCTTCACCTCCTGTTTGGCGTGGTTCTTCGCCATCATCAGGGTGACGTTTTCCTGCAGCTCGGCCACGTGGGCGTCCCTTTGGGCCAAGCTCTTCCTCAGGCCCTCCTCCTTGGCCTTCAGCTCCTCCAGACGACACTGCAGGTCAGCGGCGTGGCGCTCGCGGTGCCTCAACAGCTCCAGACGCTCCTGCTCGCACTCGGCTGCCAGGAACTCGGTGCAGGTCCGCTTCTCTAGCTGAGCCGCCTCCAGGGCCTTGTGGAGAAGCCACACCAGCTCCTGGAAGGGGGAACGGGAGGAGGAAGGGGATAGGGTAGAGCCAGGGGCAGGGTGGGAAAGCAAGAGGTGAATAGTGAGGTTAGTCCATCTAGTCTGGCACAGATTCAAATGAGAAGGAATACATTGAATTTCAAGATATTTGTAGGCCTATCAAATCAATCATACACCATATTCTAGACGTCAGATAATAAGGGCAGGGTGGAAAACAACATTGTTGGTAAGATATTGGAGGTTTATTAGATCTGGCACGGCTTTGATCTTAGCTCTAACCTTCTGAGCCTTGACCTCCTCAGCCAGCATGTGTTTCTCCTGCTGGAGGCGGGTCGTCTTGTCTGTAGCAGCTTCCCGTAGCACAGTGGGCATGGTGGCAGAGCTGCCCCTCGTCTTCCCTCTGCTCTTCGGGGATGGGCATGGGAACAACCTGCCCTCCCCAGGGGAGCACTCGCCCGCGTGGTCCGCCAACAGCAGCGGGGTGGTAGGGGTCGGGGGGTCAACGGGAGTCCTAGGGCCTGTAGGAGGGCATGGAGGTTAGAGGAGGTTGGCTATGGCTCTGTGGTTATTCTGGACTGTGACATATTACTAATGTGTCAAATAAAATGTATCTTTGTTTAGACGAGAAAAAATGACAATGTTACTAGAGCAATGACGGCATTATGCTATCAGACAATGAGAAAACCTGATCCTTCTGTATGATTTCAATCAGCTGCCAACAGAGGGCAGAAGGATGCCACCAGTGTAGAACACCAGTGTATTGGAGAACATCTCCAGAAGCTGGGGTGTGTGTGGGACGTACCAAGCCTGTCCTGGGCTGTCTGGGAGGGGGTCTTTGAGGGATTTGGTGGGGTCCAGGGAGGAGGCGCCTCCAAATGGAACACACTCCGACTCAGTTCCTGGGAGGACCGCTTGTAAAAAAGACTGTGCATTGAGTTCCTGTAGGAGCAACACACACGTGTGAGAACACACACAAACGTAAGCATGCACGCCAACACATCCACCCCCAAGTGCCAGCCTGAGTGTAAACCTACTACTAGAACAATCCATTTATTATGAAGCAATTAGCGATTAAGGTACAAGCCAAAAAAAATACATCTCAAAGTCACTTTCACTATGAAGTCAATCTTGGCATGTTAGCAGATTGGCAGAGCACAGGCACCTGTAGTCACATAGCCACAAACAGTTATAATGTCTACAATCAACAATGTAGATGAATATCAAGCCCAATGTCAACTACTCCAACGTATCCTAAAGTGATGGGGAAAAAATCTATACAGTTACATATCGGGATATTATTTTTGAAGATATGACGTATCATATTATTTTGACAATATAACAATGTTACTTTTGCGCTAGTTGGCTGTACCTGCACCAAAACTCCAGTATGTTTCCTTCATAGCTTTTTAAATAGGAAGCCATTTTGTTTTCAGCACTTTTATTTCCATGACTGATCAAAACTTGTTTTCTTATGCTCTCTCGTCTCTCTGCAGCAGACATATTGTGAGCAATATGTTTGGAACATCGAATCGCAATAACATCACAGTATCGAATCGCAATACATATAGAATCGTGAGAATCGCAATACATATCGTATCAGCACCTAAGTATCATGATAATATCATATTGTGTGGTACCTGGCAATTCCCAGCCCTAGTATCCTATACCATCTGTTGTACAGGTCCAGCCATATGCCTCAATCCCAAATGAATGGGAAAAGATGGGAAAAATCACCTACTGAATCTCTATCAGAGGGTGTTTGAGGGAGAAGTTGCTTAGGGGGGCCCGTTGTACCGGCGCAGGCAGATTGGCGGCCTCCTCGCCCAAGAGGCCTGGCGGGGTCTTCATCGTTGGCAGGAAGTAATCTACGTTACAGGAAGTAAAAGGAAAGAACAACGTCAGTGGATCAAGCCCTCTGGAGCCAGGGCACACAAAGGACACAGCTACTCATGTAACAAGCAGGAACCTTCCGGCTAAAGACAATGAGAGTGATATCATGGGTTGTAATACAGAGAATAACGATCATGACTATCTGGCCACCAGACTTGTGTTGACTTGGTCTTCAGGTAAAATTGTTTGCTCTTACTGTACTGCTATGAACTGAAAGTTATGACACCATGAGGTGAGACCCATTGAAAAGTCAAGAGATTCATATATTTATCTTAACTGATGAAATTCCTAACTACTTTTGGGCAACCAAGTTGTGCAAGCTGAATACAACTACAATTGGGACCGTGGGAATATTCAAAGGAGTATTACAGTCAAAACATACTGTTCTGTTCCTCCGTGAAACATTCTGGGCATGTCAGGACAAGCATGAAATATCACAATTCACAAACCAGTTGGTAGGAAAGGTTGTGTCTACAACAGGAGCAAACTCAATGGCATCGGGAAAAGTCATTACATGGAACTAGCAATAACATTGTTCATTCATGCATATTCAAGACAGCTACGACTTGAACAGTTGAATATCTCACTTATACAAGCTGTTTAAGCTTCAAAATAACATGTGTGTTGATTTATTGGACCAGAATAGCCTGTAGTCTGTGTAGTGCAGCCCCCCTGTGCTATAACCAAGGCTCCTAGCCTCAGCACGGTGTCAGACGGGCACTTCCTCTCGCTCTCGGGGCCATGCAGAACCACTTCCTGCAGCTGTCAGTGGGGCTGTAGCCTAAACATTCATTACACAGATTCCCCTGGGATCAAAGAGCAGGGCACGCTGGAATCACCTGGGACACGTTCAGTAGGCAAACATTGTGCAACTCTAAGATAGTAATATTTTACGTAGAACAAACATGTCTCTCTGAATAAGGAATGTCAGCTCTATTCATATCTGCAACATTATAAAACTTTTGCCTACTGAATGTGGCCCTGTTTAGACTTCTTTTCCTACTTCATATTCTACTGTTGAAATACTATTGTAAAAGAGGTGGTGCTTATTTCATTGACTAGTTAAGAAAGTGTGGCGTAGCTATGGAGTAATAACATAGGGTAATACAGTAGTTGCTACCATGTCATATCTAATACCAAGTGGATAAAAACCAACTGAGTTTACCTTCACATTTAGATTGAATGAAGGTACATTAGCATCTCTTTTCGTGTAAAATCACTAACAGTAGATAAGTGGTTTACTGGTATCAAATCTCCAGAGACGAAAGCGGGAACGCATTAAGAGCAAGCAATTGTCTGCAATTTGCAGACGGTGCAGTGAAAAATCAAAGCACATCTGATCAACATTGTTTCCTGTCCTGAACCCCACCCCACCAATCTCAACCTTGGCCAGGCAGGCCACCAATGGGGCATATAATAACAACATATCATTAAACACTGGAGAGATTAATCATTTATTTTAAATGATAAAGGCCTGTGTAGGTGAAAATAACCTTTAATCCGTTTCATGAAAATGCCATGACCCTAAAAACGTTTGAATAGTTACCAGAGGGATTTTAATTGTTCTTGCTGTCCCCCACCCCCTATCTTAATATACATTTGACATTTTACTTCATTTAGCAGATGCTCTTATCCTGAGCGATGTACAGGAGCAATTAGGGTTAAGTGCTTTGCTACATTTTGGGCCCAAAAGGGAAGTCAACCCTTCCTTTACTAGTAATGTACTGTACTTAAGATATTCCAGTGTTTAAGACAACAACATAGGCTTACAGAGTACAAACATGAATGTTGACAATGAATGAACATTCTTCTAGAAACTATTGCAACAGATAAAATATAATCTACTAGGGCCAGTCATTGGCCCATACAGTGCCTTGCAAAAGTATTCATCTCCCTTGCTGTTTTTCCTATTTTGTTGCATTACAACCTGTAATTTAAATGGGGTTTTATTTGGATTTCATGTAATGGACATACACAAAATAGTCCAAATTGGTGAAGTGAAATGAAAAAAATATGCATTTTACATGATGGAAATGAGCAGTAAAGACAGCTTCCTTATTATTTGGAAACATAGGTCTCTGTTCTAAAACACTAGAGGCCAAATAGGCCAGTTGTTTCCCAGACATCAGCTGACTGGCCTGCCGGAGGAGCATGGAACACGTCTGTTCATCCTCCAGGTATTTTAAACACAGGAATGGCTCCAATCATGCATGCTGCTCAACAACACCAGGCTGCAACATTACAGAACGTTCCTATAGAAATATATATAGTGTAGAACAGTCTGTAATGTAGAATAGGGAATCATATCAGCAGTCAGCTCTACTCATAGTATTTATATCTGGAATGTTCTGAGTGTTTATATTACCTAAATACACAGTGTGTCCTCAGTGTAACCCTCAAGTGTAAAAATGATCAGTTACAATACTTGTCGCACTTTTCTAACAAGAATACTGTAAAATTAAAGTGACGTAAATTGTTACTAACATTTCTGTATGTAAACTAGTTGGTTTTTGACAGAATGTTTGTATGAAAGTCTATTTGAGAGTTAAAGATGAATGACTTACCCAATGTTCTGTCTCAGACTGGCTGGCTACACTTGATGCCCATAGTAGATTAGCTGAATCACTGAAAGGAAGTGGGTGTGCTGCCACAGGCTTTCAGGAAGCTAGGTCTCAGTGGGAGAATTTGGAAATCCCTAGTGAGGCCACTTACCAGCCAGGGAGAGGCTTAGGCTGACAAAGTCAACTGCTGACGATTCATGAATTGACTATGTAGCCAAGGGATGAGTGTTGTAAATATTGACATCACACTCCAGTGCATTGACATCTGTTTTCACTTGAAAGATTCACAGTATGTACACATTTTTGTTGTTTGGACATTGGTGAGTTATTACTAATGTTTAGTTTAAAATGTGGGAACGTTCAATTTAACTAAATTAATATGTTGCCTAGTTTAGTTTTTCATCTCTGATATCTGCCAATGTTTCATTGGGTGTGTTCTGTATCTGTGTGTAGGATCTTGTACATATTAGAAATTACCTCTAAACTTGCATGTGTCAATAGGGAGTGGAATAACTTGAGACAAACTCCCTTTGATAGAATATGACACCCATCTCCTAAGGTATTCATAGTACAGTTTAGTATGATATCAACTATAAACAAAACATATCCTCAGATAACACGATCCAACTGGTTACAACCGGTTTCATAATCAATGACATACCTGTCATTGTTGTTAACTTGATTGTGTGTCTGATGGCTTCCACTTTCACTGTCATACTAACTTCAAGTATTACATTTCTCTCACATTTGTTTAATGCTTCACTAAGTATTAAACCATGCATGGTATATAGTGGTATTTGAGCTGGTATTCTTTGCCTTCTCTGTCAATCATTGTCATGCCAGACATAATCTTGAGCAGTGTCTGGGGCCACTTCATTCTACTACTCCCTGTCTTACTATACCTGGGCAGCTGGTGGGTAATTCCCCCTGTCCCTCTGGTCTCTGGTGGTCAGTGCAGTGACGTGTGGATTCTCCTGTTAGCTGGTCTCGGTGCTGCCATCTCTTCAGCTGCAGCTGTTGTAGCCAGTACATCATGGCCTCCTGGTTATCTGCCTGAAACAGACAGAGAAGAGATATTGTTAGCCTACTGTACATGTGTGCCACGAGTCAGAATATCTGTAATGCGTGACTTCAGAATGTTCCATTGTGGATCAAGATAAAGTATTAAAATGCAATGTGTGAATATGAGTGCACTGTATTTGTCTTCCTGTATAGCAAACATGGACAAAACAATACAACAGAAAGAGAGATGCCTTCATTTTGTAATTACTAAGCATTCCCATTCAGCTTTTATGATTAATCTCTGACCAAAAGGATCTGTTGGTTTCTTATTGAGAGGAATAGACAGCTGTGTGACCCAAATGACTGGGTTAACATGTGACCGTTATTCAGATACAAGAGCACCACTGTTTCACTGCCTCATTTTTTATCCTTTTAGCAGTCTTCCCCATCCCTCCACAAAAAACTATGACATTTCAGAAATATTGATGACACTCCCATTCAGAGCAAGTTCTACATTTAGGAAAAACCCTGGTGATACAGGGTTGAACATGTGATGGCCCCAGAAGTGAATCCCCTCTACTCAGGGACTCTCTGGCCAACCAATGACATTAATAATAAATACAATAACTACCAGGAAGAAAATAAAACAGGCAGAATTGCCAACCTCGAGGTTCAGATTTGAATACACCTGATATATTATAAATTCAATAAACATTACCTTGAGGACGAAGGTCCGTTCGGGGGTCTGGATGTGAAAGGTGCCATGCTCTCCTTGGAGGGGGTATCCAAACGTGGCGCTGCACAGCTCAATCTTCCCCAAAGAGGTCACATCCTGCGCCATCCTGTAGTAAAACAACTGGCTCTTCTTCTCCTCGTATGTGAACCAGCGCGACTTCCACGACTTCATGGGACCTCCTTGTTTAAGGAGGTACCCACAGAGTTTAGTGTTAGACAGGCTTTCCGTGGGTTGTTGCTGGACTTGGTTGTCCATGGTGGTGGCGGACTGACTCTGGTTGTTGTCTGTGGCAGCAGTCTTAGCTGGGACCCCTTCACTCTGGTGGTCCTGACTCGGCTGGCCCATGCTGTTTGTGTGTTTAGCGGTCTCTTCAGAGTTCCCCCGTGTTGTGATACAATCATCCTCATCCGCTGGGCTTACCGCCTCTGCTTGGGGAGGAAGTGAGTGGGATGAGGCAGTGCTGGGATTTCCTTCTGGGTCCTCTCCCTCCATCACACTGAGAGACCAAGAGGGAGTAGAGAAAAAAAACTCAACAAAACAAAGCAAACAATGACTTGGTAGCCTACAATGGAGAGGTCACTCTGCTCCACTTGGAGACTTGACATTATAGTGAGGGCTTGACAATGGGATCAGCATGAACACATCTTAAGCTGTTCAATGTGTAATATTTTATTAATTTTCATTTAATCTCAATTTGTAAATTAATATGACTGGCTTATAAAAAAAGAGTTACACTTTTTGTGTCTCTAATATTTTTCCCATGTTTTTCTTGTATCACTCTCTACAAAGTTTTTGAAATGGTCATAATCGGCGCAAATAATTTACAGCAAGCAGGTGTTCGTTTAACAAATGTGCCATTGTGGTTGGCAGGCAGGGTACCAATTCTCAACAATCCTGTTTCTCCAATAACTCACACTTGAGCCAGTTCTGTCAGTCATATCACCTACAGTAGCATAATGGTTTCAGACAGCTGCAAAGGCACGCTGATTACATTAAATGTAATCACTTGAAGTAAGAAGTCAGCATGAACGGTCCGTGTTGGTCCAAGTACTTGTTGGCCAATTAATATTTCCTATTAGATGACAAGATAAAAAATGAGTTAAGTGTCATTCCTTGTTTATTTGATTTGAATCTGAAATCAAACACAAAGTTTTGTTTTTATTGTCTAAAGGAAATATTGAATAATGACAAATGGAATAATGATTTGATTATTCAAATGTTGTGTTTTTAATGATCGTTTCTGGTTCAACAAGTGTACCATAAGTTTTGGCCAATTAATAGTCGTGGCTTCCTGACAACACATAAAATGTTAGTCGTTCTTCATGTTTTTGATCATACATATTATGTAATCAAATAAACAGATAAACATTATTTATAGATTATTTTGTTTCTCATTCCAATGATTTGATGATTGACAGTCACTGTAGTGGGTCATGTGCCCAGTCCAAATTGACCTAGGTCAGTGAGACAGGCACTTTCACAAAATAACCACTCGATTTTACAGGAACTCATGAATGTAATTCCATATTCCATTATAGAGGCAATTTAGTTGCAACACAATCTCACACTCAATTTGTGCAAATATGTACAAAATGTATTTCAGCAGATTCCGTGTGCTTTTGTGTGGCTTAATTCCTGTGAAAAGACACACATTTATGTGCGACTTCATTCATAGGAAAATACATATTTTTGGGGCAAACTTTGGAGCAATCTTTTGAAAGTCATTGGAGCAATGCATTTTTGGGCAATGGTGTTCTACACTGCCTTTTTTTGTGTCACACATTTATTTATATTTAAAAAAGACACGTTAACAACCCAATATTGTTAATCAACCAGGTTGTCACCGAAATACTTAGAATAGTAGCATTATGTTTAAAAATAATAATAATATTAATGCCAATGCTGTTTTCTATGCTTGTTTTCGCTTAATACTTGGGGATACTGGCGCTATTAAGGAGGTACCCACAGAGTTTAGTGTTAGACAGGCTTTCCGTGGGTTGTTGCTGGACTTGGTTGTCCATGGTGGTGGCGGACTGACTCTGGTTGTTGTCTGTGGCAGCAGGTAATGTTTATTGAATTTATAATATATCAGGTGTATTCAAATCTGAACCTCGAGGTTGGCAATTCTGCCTGTTTTATTTTCTTCCTGGTAGTTATTGTATTTATTATTAATGTCATTGGTTCTTCAGTGGAAATACAGAATTATGTATAAAAATGCCAAATATACCAAAAGCTAAATAAAGCAGAGATGTAGGACTATTAACAATGTTAATAATTACTGAAACATGCAAACTACAAACATTTAAAGATAATGAATACATGACAACTAGATACAAATATTTTATAAAAATGAAATCATACAAAAGTCAAGAGTTGGCTATAACATGAGTACAAACAAAGTGAGTGTGTTTATATGTGTGTAAGTGTGTAAGTGTGTGTGTATTATGGTGTGTATTATAATTTCCCATCATAAAAATGTATCCCCATTCCCCAATCAAATACCTTCATCGATACCACACAATAAAATAAATAAATAAAAACATTTTGGGGTATTTTTTCTCCAATGTGGCAACCATCATAAAATTCGACATAGCCTTGTATGAAATGCATTATGAAAGAAACTGTGTAATGTACACAAAAAAGTGGAGACTTGTTTTAAATGCATTATGAATAAAATTGGGTAAAGTAGGCTCCACAAAATATGAAATGCGTTATGAAGAAAATTGTGTAGGCCTACTATTGCCTACACGAAAAAAGGGCGTTTCTGACTACAAGTGCACCAGCATCCCAAAGTATTACAGTGGGGAAAAAAAGTATTTAGTCAGCCACCAATTGTGCATGTTCTCCCACTTAAAAAGATGAGAGGGGCCTGTAATTTTCATCATAGGTACACGTCAACTATGACAGACAAATTGAGAAAAACAAATCCAGAAAATCACATTGTAGGATTTTTAATGAATTTATTTGCAAATTATGGTGGAAAATAAGTATTTGGTCACCTACAAACAAGCAAGATTTCTGGCTCTCACAGACCTGTAACTTCTTCTTTAAGAGGCTCCTCTGTCCTCCACTCATTACCTGTATTAATGGCAACTGTTTGAACTTGTTATCAGTATAAAAGACACCTGTCCACAACCTCAAACAGTCACACTCCAAACTCCACTATGGCCAAGACCAAGGAGCTGTCAAAGGACACCAGAAACAAAATTGTAGACCTGCACCAGGCTGGGAAGACTGAATCTGCAATAGGTAAGCAGCTTGGTTTGAAGAAATCACCTGTGGGAGCAATTATTAGGAAATGGAAGACATACAAGACCACTGATAATCTCCCTCGATCTGGGGCTCCACGCAAGATCTCACCCTGTGGGGTCAAAATGATCACAAGAACGGTGAGCAAAAATCCCAGAACCACACAGGGGGACCTAGTGAATGACCTGCAGAGAGCTGGGACCAAAGTAACAAAGCCTACCATCAGTAACACACTACGCCGCCAGGGACTCAAATCCTGCAGTGCCAGACGTGTCCCCCTGCTTAAGCCAGTACATGTCCAGGCCCGTCTGAAGTTTGCTAGAGTGCATTTGGATGATCCTGAAGAGGATTGGGAGAATGTCATATGGTCAGATGAAACCAAAATAGAACTTTTTTGGTAAAAACTCAACTCGTCGTGTTTGGAGGACAAAGAATGCTGAGTTGCATCCAAAGAACACCATACCTACTGTGAAGCATGGGGGGTGGAAACATCATGCTTTGGGGCTGTTTTTCTGCAAAGGGACCAGGACGACTGATCCGTGTAAAGGAAAGAATGAATGGGGCCACGTATTGTGAGATTTTGAGTGAAAACCTCCTTCCATCAGCAAGGGCATTGAAGATGAAACGTGGCTGGGTCTTTCAGCATGACAATGATCCCAAACACACCACTCGGGCAACGAAGGAGTGGCTTCGTAAGAAGCATTTCAAGGTCCTGGAGTGGCCTAGCCAGTCTCCAGATCTCAACCCCATAGAAAATCTTTGGAGGGAGTTGAAAGTCTGTGTTGCCCAGCGACAGCCCCAAAACATCACTGCTCTAGAGGAGATCTGCATGGAGGAATGGGCCAAAATACCAGCAACAGTGTGTGAAAACCTTGTGAAGACTTACAGAAAACGTTTGACCTGTGTCATTGCCAACAAAGGGTATATAACAAAGTATTGAGAAACTTTTGTTATTGACCAAATACTTATTTTCCACCATAATTTGCAAATAAATTCATTAAAAATCCTACAATGTGATTTTCTGGATTTTTTTTCCCTCATTTTGTCTGTCATAGTTGACGTGTACCTATGATGAAAATGACAGGCCTCTCTCATCTTTTTAAGTGGGAGAACATGCACAATTGGTGGCTGACTAAATACTGTAAGTGAAAACAAGCATAGAAAACAGGATTGGCATTAATTACACATTTAAAAAACATACGTTTACTATTATATTATAATTATTTCGGTGACAACCTGGTTGATTAACAATATTGGGTTGTTAACACGTTTGTTTTTTTATATAAATAAATGTGGGACACAAAAAAATGGCAGTGTAGAACACCATTGCCCATCATGCATTGCTCTAATAACTTTCAAAAGATTGTTCCGAAGTTTGCCCTCCCAAAATGTATTTTCCTACGAATTAAGTTGCACAAAAATATGTGTATTTTCACATGAATTAAGCCACACAAAAACTCACGAAATCACCTGAAATATTTTTTGTACACCTTTGCATGAATTGACTGTGAGATTATGTTGGATATATACACTAACTAACCCTCTACTGCACACATTTTGGTTTTTCATTATTTTAATTTTTTATGTTTTGAGGACGTGTTCATCCCAAACCAGCTGAAGAAAACTCCCCACTGCATAAAAGCACAAGGCTGTTAGAAGCGGTTAGCGGGTTGGGTTGGCTGATTGAGGGAGACAAGGTGCAGCAGTCTGAGTATCTCCTCTCGTGGGATGCTGTATTTCTGCCCCATTATTGTGAGTCTGCAACGGGATCAGGTTGTTGAGAATATGCGCATTTATATCAACCGACTGTGCCGCTGGTTATGTTGGAGAGCAACAATCTGCTGAATAGCAGCCATATGCTCTATTACGTCTGTCTGTTTCTCCCCTCCGGCGCTCTGATTTGCCTGTCTACTGAGCCACCGGTCTGAGCGCACCACCTCGGCAACAACGGAATGGAAACCCAACACACCCTAATCACCTCCAGCGCACCTGCAGCTCATCATCTAATCACCACCCCTATTTAGCCCTGGACTGTTCTGGAAGATGTTGTGTGTGATTGTTTAGCTTCGTGTCGTTTACTCTAGCTTTGTTATTTCTCTTTGTCATTGTTAAATAAACCTTGACCTTGCTAATTCCTGCGTCTGAGTCCTGCCTCTTCAAATACTCAGTAGTCGTCACAGAATCGCACACCTAACGAAAATGGATGCAGCATGAGTTTCCCAGTGCCTCGACCAACACCAGCAGCAGCTTACCCAGTTGAACGCCTCCATGCAGGAAGTTCTCCAAACTCTGCATAATCTGCCCAGCGCTCCGGTTCCACTTCAGGGACCGGCGAGTGCCCCGAATCCACCTGTTCCCGTGCTATAACCCACTTCTGCGGGAACCCTCGCCCTACCGGAGTGCTATGACGGTAAAACTACTAAATGTAGCGGCTTCCTGCTACAGGTTTCACTTTATTTGGCGTGTCAGCCTGGGGCATATCCATCTGACCAAGCCAGGATAGCGCTGGTGATTTCGCTACTTAAAGGAAAGGTGCTGGATTGGAGAGGAGGCAGTGGCACTACCCTACCCCACCTTCCTCGCTCGGTTCAGGGCGGTGTTTGATCACCCCATCTGAGCTATGGATAGGTTAGCCACAGATCTCCTGGCGGCTAACCTATCCCGTCGTCGCTCCGTGAGTATTACGTCAGCGCCTATCACAAAACCATTGCTTTTAGTTCCCATAACGGTGTCTGGTTACTCCTTCTCTTCCATTTCTACTGCTATGATAGATTCCAGATCTGCGGGGAACCTTATAGATAGGGAGCTGGTCTCTGAATGGGGGTTGCCCACCGTGCCACTGCCATCTCCGCTACACGTCTCCTCACTGGACAATAAACCCCTTGGATCAGGCACCATTACGCACGTCACTCTCCCCATCACCATCACCATTCCCACACTACCGGAGCACCACGAGGAGCTGTCATTCCACATCATCACGTCACCGGATCGTCTTGGGATTGCCCTGGCTCAGACTACACAACCCCACCATCAATTGGAGCACCAAGAGGATCACAGCCTGGTCTACCTCATGCCGGAAGACCTGCCTGCCGGTGGTTTGTTGTTCCACATCAGTGGAGAGTCCGGAGTCTGCCCTCCAGCCCAACATTCCACGTGAGTATGCAGATCTCTCCGATGTCTTCTCTTCATTAAAGGCTACGTGTCTCCCTCCTCACAGGCCCTGGGACTGCGCCATTGACCTGCTGGAGGGACAACACCCCCGAAGAGTCGCATTTACCCCCTTTCCATGGCGGAGACATGGAAGCCAGCTTCTTCTTCGTGGCCAAAAAAGACGGAGGACTGAGATCATGCAATGACTACAGGGGGCTGAACGCAGTCACCACCAAGTACCGGTACCCCCTCCCTCTGGTTCCGTCGGCCATCGAGCAGCTACGAGGGGCCCGGTACTTTACCAAGTTGGACCTGAGGAGTGCCTACAACCTGATCCGAATCTGGGAAGGAGACGAGTGGAAGACGGCATTCAGCACTACCTCAGGCCACTATGAATACTGCATCAAGCCCTACGGCCTCGCCAACGCACCTTCTTTGTTCCAGTCCTTCGTCAATGACGTGTTCCGGGACATGCTGAGTAGACAGGTGGTGGTGTACATCGACGATATCCTGATCTACTTGGCTACGTTCGAGGAGCACGTCAGGGACATCTGAGCTGTCCTACTCCGCCTCTGGGAACACAGCCTGTTGGTGAAGGGGGAGAAATACGAATTCCACCAACAGGCCATCTCCTTCCTGGGATATCGGATCAGTCCTCACGGGGTGTTCATGGAAGGAGTGAAGACGGACGCCGTCAGGTCATGGCCAGTTCCCACCACCATCAAGGGCCTACAGAGCTTCCTGGGCTTCGCTAATTTCTAATTTCTACCGTGTTTCATCAGGTCCTTCAGCTCCAAAACTGCCCCGCTCACCTCTCTCCTTAAGGGTGGGCCTCAGAAGCTGGCCTGGAACCCGAGGCTGACGCTGCCTTCAAGAGACTGAAGGAGAGGTTCACCTCAGCGCCTATCCTAAAACACCCAGATCCATCTCATCCTTTCATCCTGGAGGTGGACTCATCGGAGGAGGGCGTGGGTTCGGTCCTCTCCCAGCGGCACGGTAAGCCAGAGAAAATGTATCCCTGTGCCTTTTTCCTCTAAAAAGCTTACCCCCGCAGAGAGGAACTATGGAGTTGGAGACAGGGAGCTGTTGGTGGTGGTCCTCACTCTGGAGGAATGGAGACACTGGCTGGAGGGTGCAGTCCATCCATTCCGGATTCATACTGACCACCGGAATTTGGAGCATATACGGGCAGCGAAACGGATAAACTCTTGTCAAGCCAGGTGGGCCCAATTTCTCACTCGCTTCCAATTAATTCTGTCCTACCGCCCAGGATCCCAGAATGTGAAGGCCGACGCACTCTCCAGGATGCACCATACCAGAGAAAGGAAGGACCTATCCTGCCCTCGTCTCTCATCGTTGCACCTGTCGTTTGGGATGTGGACGAAGACATCCGCCTGGCGGCTCAGGAGGACCTAGCACCTGCCAACGCCCCTCCGGGGTGCGTGTATGTACCCACCAGTGTCCGTGACCGCCTGCTGATCTGGGCGCACACTACCCTTACGGCAAGGCACTCTGGTATTACGCGCACCCTGCATTCTCTAGCCCAAAAATACTGGTGGCCAACCTTGGCATCTGATGTCTCCCGCTATATCAACTCCTGTTCCGTATGTGCCCAAACAAAGACACTTCGGAACACCCCGGCAGGCAAACTAGTTCCTCTCCCAGTGCCTCAGCGACCTTGGTCACACCTGTCCATAGACTTTGTCACCGATCTTCCACGTTCTGACGGCTTCACCACAGTCATGGTGGTCGTAGATCGGTTCTCCAAATCATGCCGTTTTTTGCCACTAAGTGGTCTTCCTTCTGCTCTCCAGGTCGCTGAGATCCTGTTCCAACACGTCTTCCGGCATTATGGACTTCCGGAGGACATAGTCTCGGACCGTGGCCCCCAATTCACCTCCCGAGTGTGGAAGGCTTTCCTGGAGAAGATCGGGGCCACGGCCAGCCTCACTTCCGGATATAGACCTCAGTAGAATGGGCAGGTGGAGTGCATCAACCAGGAGCTGGGGAGGGTTCTTCGTTGCCACTGTCAGGACCGGCAGGGTGAGTGGGCAAGGTTTCCTGCCTGAGCAGAATATGCCCAGAACTCCCTCGTTCACTCCTCCATGGGGCTCACTCCCTTCCAGTGCGTCATGGGGTACCAGCCAGCCCTGGCCCCTTGGACACCCAGCCAGACCAATGCGCCCGCTGTCGACGAGTGGTTCCACAGGGCCGGACAGGTCTGTGACGCTGCCCATGTCCATCTCCAGAGGGCCATTAGTCGGCAGACGGACCAAGCCGACTTCCACCGCAGTGAGGCCCCTGTATTCCAGCCTGGGGATCGTGTCTGGCTGTCCACAAAAAACCTCCCCCTCCGCCTGCCCTGCAAGAAACTGAGCCCCCGGTTTGTGGGGCCTTTTAAGGTCCTTCGGCGGATAAATGATGTATCATACCGGCTGCTCCTTCCCCCTCACTACCATGTCTCACCCACTTTTCATGTGTCTCTCCTCAGGCCGGTGGTTCCTGCTCCTCTGGCGGATGCTGTCCTCCGGGGTACGCCCCTGGACATTGACGGGAGTCCGGCGTATGCGGCGAGGGACCTGCTGGACTCCAGGTTCCGTGGGGAAGGCTCCATTACCTGGTGGACTGGGAGGGGTATGGTCCTGAGGAGAGGAGCTGGGTTCCGGCTGGGGACGTTCTGGACCCCAACCTAATTCGTGACTTCCACCGTCGCCACCCTGACCGGCCCGCTCCTCGTCCTCGGGGTCGTCCTCCTGGCCGGCGACGTCCAGCGGCTGGAGCCGCGCATCCGGGGGGGGATACTGTCACGTCTCCTCCCGTTGCTCCCCTCCGGCGCTCTGATTCGCCGGTCTACTGAGCCACCAGTCTGACCGCACCACCTCGGCAACACCGGAATGGAAACCCAACGCACCCTAATCACCTCCAGCGCACCTGCACCTCATTGTTTAGCTTCTTTGATATTTCTCTTTGTCATTGTTAAGTAAACCTTGACCTTGTTAATTCCTGCGTCTGCGTCCTGCCTCTTCGTATACTCAGTAGTCGTCACACGTCTGACAATGGCTTGTCGTTTAGTGTTCCAGGTGTTTCCAATTTGTACCGGATAAGTTTCAGCTTGGGACAAAACTAATCTGGACAAAATGTTACTAATACATATTTCAAATATGATATTAGATCCTATACATTACCCAAATGAAACATTTATAATTGTATGATCATGCCCATTTACACAAAACTCTTATACATTGTTTTAGAATGAAATATTGTAAGGCAGAGAATAAGCCTAAAGGTGCACTTTGGCTGTTCTATGAGTGGTCTGGTCACCCGTAGATGTGCAAGGGTTTCAAGAGCAGCTTAAGGCTAAGTTCATCGTTAGAACCTATGATGAACCAAGATGATTTTGGGAAACCGGGCTCTGGTCTTTACACACAGTTGTGCATCGGACATTTTCAAAGGACGTGTCATATGCTATAGGATAGGTCCATGGACAGAGCTCATTTTTTAAATATTATAACTTATTATTGATGTAGCTTATAGCCAGATCCTGACATAGGCAAAACTAAAAACTGTTCTCCGTGGATCATGAAACAAATTTCACCGGACCGCGGCTGACTTCCCATGTAATAATAATAATAATAATAATATGCCATTTAGCAGACGCTTTTATCCAAAGCGACTTACAGTCATGCGTGCATACATTTTTTTTGTGTATGGGTGGTCCCGGGGATCGAACCCACTACCTTGGCGTTACAAGCGCCGTGCTCTACCAGCTGAGCTACAGAGGACATGTGGTCACGTTGTCGAAGCTCATAGGCACTGAAGCTTGTGGTGGTATGTTATAGAGCCTATCAACAATTATGTAGGCTACAGGTTAGTTGTTAAGGTTGTAAAAGTTGTGTAAGTGACTGTCTCACTGACCCAGGCCAATTTGGACTCTGGACTGGTCACATGACCCACTACATTGACTGTCAATCATCAATCAATCAATCAATTTTATTTTATATAGCCCTTCTTACATCAGCTAATATCTCGAATCATTGGAATGAGAAATTTGACTTATTTATAAATAACGTTTATCTGTTTATTCGATTATATATGCAGATCAAAAACATAAAGACCCATTTATCATGTTTTGTGTTGTCAGGAAGCCACGACTATTAATTGGCCAACACTTACAGTGCATGGGTCGAACCAGAACCGATAATTAAAAACACATTTGAATAATCAAATAATTATTCAATTTCTCGTTATTTAATATTTCCTTTTACAATAAAGACCAAAAAACTAAACCGTTCGTTTTGTTTGAGTTCAGAATCAAATAAAATAATTGAGGAATGACCCTTTACTCGTTTTTTATCTAGTCATCTAATAGGAAATATTAATTGGCCAAAAGGTACATGGACCCATGTTCGTGCAGATAATTCCACAGCCAACACCTCCTGTCCCTTCAAAATAAAAGTTCACCCTTCTAACACCCATTATATTAATAGCCATTAATTTATCCATCAACACCATTATCCCAGAAACCCTAGACCCACTCCAATTTGCATACCGCCCCAACAGATCCACAGATGATGCAATCTCTATTGCACTCCACACTGCCCTTTCCCACCTGGACAAGAGGAACACCTACGTGAGAATGCTATTCATTGACTACAGCTCAGCATTCAACACCATAGTGCCCTCAAAGCTCATCACTAAGCTAAGGATCCTGGGACTAAACACCTCCCTCTGCAACTGGATCCTGGACTTCCTGACGGGCCGCCACCAGGTGGTAAGGGTAGGTAACAACACATCTGCCACACTGATCCTCAACACGGGGGCCCCTCAGGGGTGCGTACTCAGTCCCCTCCTGTACTCCCTGTTCACCCATGACTGCATGGCCAGGCGCGACTCCAACACCATCACAACAGTGGTAGGCCTGATCACCAACAACGATGATACAGCCTATAGGGAGGAGGTCAGAGACCTGGCCGTGTGGTGCCAGGATAACAACCTCTCCCTCAACGTGACCAAGACAAAGGAGATGATTGTGGACTACAGGGAAAAAAAGAGGACTGAGCACGCCCCCATTCTCATCGACGGGGCTCTAGTGGAACAGGTTGAGAGCTTCAAGTTCCTTGGTGTCCACATCACCAACGAACTATCATGGTCCAAACACACCAAGACAGTCGTGAAGAGGGCACGACAAAGCCTATTCCCCCTCAGGAGTCTGAAAAGATTTGGCATGGGTCCTCAGATCCTCAAAAAATTATACAGCTGCACCATCGAGAGCATCCTGACTGGTTTCATCACCGCCTGGTATGGCAACTGTTCGGCCTCCGACCGCAAGGCACTACAGAGGGTAGTGCGTACGGCCCAGTACATCACTGGGGCCAAGCTTCCTGCCATCCAGGACCTCTATACCATGCGATGTCAGAGGAAGGCCCTCAAAATTGTCAAAGACTCCAGCCACCCTAGTCATAGACTGTTCTCTCTGCTACCGCACGGCAAGCGGTACCGGAGTGCCAAGTCTAGGTCCAAAAGAGTTCCCAACAGCTTCTACCCCCAAGCCATAAGACTTCTGAACAGCTAATCATGGCTACCCAGACTATTTGCACTGTTGGTTAAGGGCTGTAAGTAAGCATTTCACTGTAATGTCTGCACCTGTTGTATTCGGCGCATGTGGCCAATACATTTTGATTTGATTATAAACTAAGATTGAAAATGATAAGCTAGCCACAATGACGTTAGTGTTTATTGACTTATTAATGAACCTCTGTTACTGTAAATGGTTAGCTAACTGATATTTCATAGCTATCGAGTTAACCATTGGTAATCTTATTCAATGATTGCATACAGCCAATAAAAAAGTATATATTGCTAGACTAGAGATATGGCCCTAGCTATAGTTAGTCAACGGTTGCACATCTAATTATCTGGAACGAAGCAAGTGTGTGAATAGTAGACATGTAAATATCCTTTCACTGTTTACAGCAGGTCTCCAACTGTTCACAACCATACTCTGAGGAAGAACCAGAACTGCCTGGTTAGGGTGATCAGCCTGATAGGGTGTGTCCAGCATTGGAATGAAACAACCAACCAATGCCTCAAGTGATGTGCTGAAGGTCCACCACAAACCCACAGGGTTGTGGGGTCCTGTCCAGAAACAACCCCTAGCCCATACATCCTGGGCACTAGTGGAGATCTGAGAGGATTGGACATCTGTAAGCAATATGGCAAAAAATATACCAAGTCTGTTAGAGGGTGGAGCTATCACCATGTCACCACCTATCAATGCCTCTCAGATCTCCACAAGTGTCTAGACAGTATGGGCTAGGGGTTGTGTCTGGACAGGGCCTGGGTATCACAGACACACACACACACACACACACCATATTAAATTATCATGCACCTGTCATTGGTTGTGTGAATATAAAGAAGGGGACTGAGCATACTAGACTATATCATTTCTGAAAAGGTGTCATTTCAGAATGAGGGGTGTTGTAGCTCTACTGGTGTTGCTATTCTGTCTGTCAAGTAGCCTGACGACTCACACTAAATTATTCCACTGCTCTGTCGTTCACTGCATACTTTAGTCTGAGACTGCCATCATTGAAGTCGTTTGGGGTGACGAGGGGCATTGTACAAAACAAAGTCTACAGCGATTTGTATCAAAGTTTCAAAGCCGATTGCCAATACTTAGCCTTCAAGGCAAGCAACACTGAACCATGCATGACAGCACCAGCTGTTCCTGATGACTGTGTGATCATGCTCTCCACAGCCGATGTGAGTAAGTAACATTCACAAAGCCGCAGGGCCAGATGGATTACCAGGCCCTGTACTTAGGGCATGCGCTTACCAGCTGGCAAGTGTCTTCCCTGACATCTCACCCTCACCCTCTCCCTGACCCAGTCATTTACTTACATGTTTCAAGTAGACCACTATAGTCCCTGTGCCCAAGAACGACAAGGTAACCTGTCTAAATGACTATCGCCCGTAGCACTCACATCTTTAGCCATGAAATGCCTTGAAAGGCTGGTCATGGTTCACATCAACACCATCATCCCAGACACCCTGGACCCATTCCAATTTGCATACTGCCCCAACAGATCCACAGATGATGCAATCTCTATTGCACGCCACACTGCCCTTTCCCACCTGGACAAGAGGAACACCTATGTGAGAATGCTTTTCATTGACCACAGCTCAGAGTTCAACACCATAGTGTCCTCCAAGCTCATTACTAGGCTAATGACCCTGGGACTGAACACCTCCCTCTGCAACTGGATCCTGGACTTCCTGATGGGCTGCCCCCAGGTGGTGATATAGGCAACAACACATCCACCACATTGACCCTCAACACAGGGGCCCCTCAGGGGTGCGTGCTTAGTCCACTCCTGTACTCCCTGTTCACCCACAACTGCATGGTCGCGCACGACTCCAACACCATCATTAAGTTTGCCGACGACATGACAGTGGTAGGCCTGATCACTGACGACGATGAGACAGCCTATAGGGAGGAGGGCAGAGACCTAGTAGTGTGTTAACAGGATAACATCCTCTCCCTCACCGTCAGCAAAACAAAGCAGCTGATCGTAGACTACAGGAAACGGAGGGCCGAGCACGCTCCCATTAACATTGACAGGGCTGTAGTGGAGCGGGGTCGAGATCTTCAAGTTCCTTGTTATCTACATCACTAAGACTCTATCATGGTCCACACATGCCAAAAGTCGTGAAGAGGGCACAACAATGCCTCTTCCCCCCCAGGAGGCTGAAAATATTTGGCATGGGCCCTCGTATCCTCAAAAAGTTCTACAGCTGCACCATTGAGAGCATCTTGACTGGCTGCAACACCAATTGGTATGGCAACTGCTTGGCATCCGACCACAAGACGCTACAGAGGGTACTGCGTACGGCCCAGTACGTCACTGGGGCCGAGCTGCCTGACATCCAGGATCTCTATACCAGGCGGTGTCAGAGGAAGGCCCTAAAAATGGTCAAAGACTCCAGCCACCCAAGTCATAGACTGTTCTCTCTGCTACCGCACAGCAAGCGGTAATGATGCACGAAGTCTGGAACCAACAGGACCCTGAACAGCTTCTACCCCCTAGCCATAAGACTGCTAAACAGTTAAATAGCCACCCAGACTATCTGCATTGACCCTTTGTGCACTAACTTTGACTCATAACATACAGTACCAGTCAAAAGTTTGGACACACCTACTCATTCAAGGTTTTTTTTTTATTATTACTATTTTCTACATTGTAGAATAATAGTGAAGACATCAAAACTATGAAATAACACATATGGAATCATGTAGTAACCAGAAAAGTGTTAAACAAATCAAAATATATTTTTTATTTTCGATTCTTCAAAGTAGCCACCCTTTGCCTTGATGACAGCTTTACACACTCTTGGCATTTTCTCAACCAGCTTCATAAGGAATGCTTTTCCAACAGTCTTGAAGGAGTTCCCACGTATGCTGAGCACTTGTTGGCTGCTTTTCCTGCACTCTGCGGTCCAACTCACCCCAAACCATCTCAACTGGGTTGAGGTCGAGGGATTGTGGAGGCCAGGTCATCTGATGCAGCCCTTCATCACTCTCTTTCTTGGTCAAATAGCCCTTACACAGCCTGGAGGTGTGTTTTGGGTCATTGTCCTGTTGTAAAACAAATGATAGTCCCACTAAGCGCAAACCAGATGGATGGCGTATCGCTGCAGAATGCTGTGGTAGCCATGCTGGTTAAGTGTGCCTTGAATTCTAAATAACTCACTGACAATGTCACCAGCAAAGCACGCACACACCATAACACCTCCTCCTCCATGCTTCACGGTGGGAACTACACATGCGGAGATCATCCGTTCACCTACTCTGCGTCTCACAAAGACACAGCAGTTGGAACCAAAAATCTCAAATTTGGACCACTAGAGATCCTGGTTCGAATCCAGGCTCTGTCGTAGCCGGCCGCGATCGGAAGACCCATGGGGCGGCGCGCAATTGGCCCAGCGTCGTCCAGGGTAAGGGAGGGAATGGCCGGCAGGGATGTAGCTCAGTTGATAGAGCATGGCGTTTGCAACACCAGGGTTGTGGGTTCGTTTCCCACAGGGGGTAGGAAAAAAAATAATGTATGCATTCACTAACTGTAAGTCGCTCTGGATAAGAGCGTCTGCTAAATTACTAAAATGTAAATGTAAATGTAATTCGACCATGAAGGCCTGATTCACGCAGTCTCCTCTGAACAGTTGATGTTGAGATGTGTCTGTTACTTGAACTCTGTGAAGCATTTATTTGGGCTGCAATTTCTGAGGCTGGTAACTCTAATGAACTTGTCCTCTGCAGCAGAGGTAACTCTGGGTCTTCCTTTCCTGTGGCGGTCCTAATAAGAGCCAGTTTCATCATAGCGCTTGATGGTTTTTGTGACTGCACTTGAAGAAACTTTCAAAGTTCTTGAAATTTTCCAGATTGACTGACCTTCATGTCTTAAAGTAATGATAGACTGTCGTTTCTCTTTGTTTATTTGAGCTGTTCTTGCCATAATACGGACTTGGTCTTTTACCAAATAGGGCTATCTTCTGTATACCACCCCTACATTGTCACAACACAACTGATTGGCTCAAACACATTACGAAGGAAATACATTCCACAAATTAACTTTTAACAAGGCACACCTGTTAATTGAAATGCATTCCAGGTGACTACTTCATGAAGCTGGTTGAGAGAATGCCAAGCGTGTGCAAAGCTGTCATCAAGTCAAAGTGTGGCTACTTTGAAGAATCTCAAATATAAAATGTATTTTGATTTGTTTAACATTTTTTTGGTTACTACATGATTCCATATGTGTTATTTAATAGTTTTGCTGTCTTCACTATTATTCTACAATGTAGGAAATAGTAAAAATAAAGAAAAACCCTGAAATGAGTACATGTGTCCAAACTTTTAACTGGTACTGTAAGCTGCTGCTATTGTTTATCATCTGTCACTTTATTCCTAGCTACATGTACATATCTACCTCAATTACCTCGTACCCCTGCACATCGACTTGGTACTGGTACCCCATGTGTATAGCCAGGTTATCGTTACTCATTGTGTATTTATTATTACGCGTTTTACTTTTCTATTATTTCTCTATTTTAATTGTCTGCATTGTTGAAAAAGGACCCTAAGTAAGCCTGTTGTTTAGGAAGCATGTGATAAATAAAATATGATCTGATTTTAAATCTCAGACTTCCGACTTCATTGTGTTCAAGACAACTGCGAACTCGGTAAAAAAAAAACGAGCTGAGACTGAAAAATCTGTCATACAACTTGGAATTCCAAGTTGGAAACGCAGGCATGTTTCTAGAGCTCCGACTTTCTGACGTTAAGTTAAGTGACGTCATGATTTTACCTCGTTTTTTCAGCACCGAGGTCAGAAGTCACACTTCAAAAGCTTAACACACACACACACTGAAATATTACCACATTTGAAAAACATCTTGAAAATGCGAACATATTGCTGTCTTTACACCATAATGTCACAATCAAAATGTCAAAACTACAGTAAATAAAATATTTATCTACTCGTTCTACTAGTAACAACATGCCATGGAATGTTCACTGGATCCCGAAAACGGGAAGTCAGCAACAACATTAGTTCCAAAGACCTACAGGTTGATCCAGTCGCGATAGACGCCAATGCCAATCGAGAGATAGACCTTCTTGGAATAGGGCGGCGGCGCGCGCCAAACCCTTTTGAAGGCATTACACAATGTATTGCTTTCAGTTCATGCTTGCTTGAGTTTGCTTATTTTAGACTAAAATATATAAGCATTTTGACAGTCCAGGAACAGAGGTGTGTTTAATAGTAACGTTACTAGCCTACATACCTGAGGCGTGCACGTCGGCGCTGTTTATTGGCAGTGGCAAAAAACGTCTTCTCCTTCTTCTTCAGTGGGGTTTATCGGCAAAAAACGTCTCTCTCCAGTTGTCTAAATATTGGTGCTTTGAAGACAACTGGGAACTCGGGTAAAAACGAGGTCATGACGTCAGTGATTTTCAGGTCATAAAGACGGAGCTCTGGAAAGATGCCCGATGCCAAGTTCACATTCTAGTCGGAACTAGGAAATTAGGAAATGTACGACTTGCGGAACGCGGCGTATAACTTCAACCAATTAGCATGTCGGACATTACCGAGTTTCCTTGTTCCGAACTGTACGTGAACGCGGCCCGACTTGGAATTCCGAGTTAGTTGACAGTTCAAAACTATTTTCCCAAGTCGGAGATCGTTTTTTTTCATGAGACCCAGTCTTGAACACAGTCGGAGATTTCCGAGTTCCCAGTTGATTTTTGGTTAATTAACATAGGATACTGAAGGCGTTCGCGGTCAGCGGTTTGGCGTCTCAAATAGTGGTGGTACAGTCAATTCCAAGTGTGGTTCACTTTTCCTATGCATGTTACAAGGTGAAAACATATTCACAGCTTAACATCGGTTGCTGCCATGAAAAACAATACAATTTGCGCGCATGTAGGAGAGTCAGGAGATAACATATCGAACACACATATTCATCCATTTCACATATGAGTCAGTGCAATGAATGCAAAATGATTTGCTTCTCACAAAGTAAAACTATAATAATCTATATTTCTCTCACTGCCTGCTCCACTTTAGCTTATTCTCGGAGTCAGTCGTGAAAGTAATGCAATTTTCCCACGTACAGGAAGAGGGAGACATTGTAATAAAGATCTACTAATTTCAGCATTTTACGTCAGGGTTGAAAGGTGAATAATTTGATAGCGCAGCGTTTGTAAATATTATTGAAGCTACGCAACGGTAGGTTACTTATGTGTCATATCATGTAGCATTTATTGAGGATACAATTATAAATGTTCTATTGAATAACATAACTTGTCTCTCCACGCACAGCTACCTTACCATATCGGCTGGCTTGCTAGTACAGACGCTAACCAATACGCCTAGTCGGCATCTGTGTTTACTGTTAGGTAACTAGCTAAATAGGGTGTGATGCGGAACTTGAGGTTGATGAAGAGCCATCGTTGCTCGGAGCTGCAGGGCCCGGGCACGCCGCAATGTTTCTCTGTTCGGACAGACACAGGTACTGTGCTCATCGCTTCAGAATACTCCGTTACCGAGTTGGACCCAAGAGCTGGCCAGGTACTTTACACATAGCAGTGTTCTTCAATCATGGTCCTGGAGACCCACCGGCTACAGGTTTTTGTTCCAGCCCATCACTAACACACTGGGGCTGGAGCACCGACCGCAGCCACGGGGAGGACGGGCAGGACAACGCTAACGTGGCAGTGATCGATGGAGGTGAGTCAGACAGAGGCCTTCTTCCAATATCTTTGAAATGCATCCTAACCATCGGCATTCATGGAGGTGATCACTGATTTATAAGTGAGTGGATAGGTTAAAATATGGTTGCCCGTCCCACTGCTTTCACTAATCTTACTGTATCAGATCAGTGATTTCCTCATAGAAAATAAGGAAGGGCCAATGAATTGGAGCAGGGGAGAGACTGTTGAAATGAAGTATTTCAAAGTATAGTATTTGGGTGACTGTTTCTGTTTGTAGACAAGTTCCTAGTGTCGACGTTTCGTCAGTGTTGCGGTGACCCCTGCCCATGTGTGCCTATGAGCTCCAGCTGCCCACCCCCGTTAACCTGGTGACCTTCCACCGCCAGCCCCAGAGGACCAATGAGCTGGCAGCACTCACCGCCGATGGACACTTCCTAGTCTACGGTCAAGGTGGGCCACCTAAAGCTTTGAGCATCTGCCCTCTCCTCTCTAACTGATCAGCCATGACTCTTCTCTCTCACTTCACCCCTACTCTCTTGATGCATACACTGAGTATACCAAACATTAGGAACACCTTCCTAATATTGAGTTGCACCCCACCCCCCTTTTGCCCTCAGAACAGCCTAAATTCATCAGGGCATGGACTCTACAAGGTGTCAAAAGCATTCTACAGGGATGCTGGCCCATGTTGACTAACATTTTTCCCACAGTTGTGTCAAGTTGGCTGGATGTCCTTTGGGTGGTGGACCTTTCTTGATACACACGGGAAACTGTTGAGTGTGAAAAACCCAGCAGCATTGCAATTTTTGACACAAACGGTACGCCTGGCACCTACTACCATACCCAGTTCAAAGGCACTTAAATATTTTGTCTTGCCCATTCACCCTCTGAATGGCACACATACACAATCCATGTCTCAAGGCATAAAAATCCTTCTTTAACCTGTCTTCTCCCCTTCATCTACACTGATTGAAGTGGATTTAACAAGTGACATCAATAAGTGATCATAGCTTTCACCTGGTCAGTCTGTTATGGAAAGAGCAAGTGTTCTTAATGTTTTTTGTACACTCAGTGTATATGTCTACGATCTCTTTCCTCTTCCTCTCCATCTCTTTTCCCACTCACACTGTGGTGTTGATTAATTGTTAAGACAGGTACTGGGTACATAAATCCTGGCTGCTTTTGTGTCTAATTCTGTAGTATGTTCAGGTACTGGGGACCAGAGTGAGCCTGCAGCCAGACTGGGAGGATTCCGGTCGATCACACATGCCCCTCAGTTAAAGACAACCTACAGGTACAATCAGGACAGTCATTCCAAAGCATTTTAGTTTATGACCCTCACGCTAAAGTTGTATTGCGCCCTAACATTGTGGCTGTGTTGCGTGCAGGGTTTTGGTGGATCAGGAGGAGCCCCTGGCTCTGTGTCTCCTGCTGTGGCTAGGATGTGTTCCTGGGGGTGGGGGCCTGTGCAGAGGGGCCGTCCCAGTCCACACTGCTCATCCTGAGACCCTCGGAGGCCCAGAGCCCCCAGCCAACCTTGGAGATCAAGTAAGAATTAACAATAAATTACAACAACGCTGCTTTTTACGTGCTGTCAGAACGTTCCCCTAATTGTTTGTATCCCCAGGTCATGTGTGGAGGTGGAAGGTCACGTTATCAGCATGTGTCACAAGCTCCAAGACGGGCACGGTGGCCCTGCAGCTGGAGGACGGCCAGATCAGGAAGTTCCTCTGGGGTCAGTGACAACTACTTCCTGGGTTATGAGAATATTGCTTGTAGACTTGCTTGTGGAATTGAGCCAGCTATCATGAGATGTCTTCTATGTCTCCAGCCTGAGCAGCCTTGTGTATGTCCCCAGACTCCCTGAAGCCTAGTGTGGTGGAGTGGCAGGACTCGACAGGCTGCAGCATTAACTTCCCAGATCCCTGTGTGCAGACGGCCCTCTGTACTATAGAAGAGGTAAGGGTACAGTCCAACTGAATACTGCTGTCACCGAAAATGACTTAGTATCATTTGGTGATTTGATAATATTGATTATTGTGCCAAAAGTACCTATCTCCTGGTCTCAAATCTAGGGGATTTTTTGTAATGTCAACAGGAGCATCTGCTTGGGCTTACGGACCGATCTCACCTGTTTGTTGGCGACACAGAGGTATGTCTGTTGTTCTCTCTTGGTGATTCAGCACAAAGGCAGAGTTACTATTATGATTGATGCAAACACACTTCTTACTTAGATTAATTTAGCTGCTTGCCTCGTGCATTTAATGCAAAGCCAGGTCATATTCATTCAAAACATTTAACTTTATTGACCAACCTGTTTGTGTCACTGCCTCCCTCTGTTCTTCATCCACAGGTGGCCTCCAACGTCTCCTCCTTCGTGGTCTACGATGACTTCCTGCTGCTCACCACACACTCGCACACATGCCGCTGCCTCCGACTCAGCACACTCACCGTCAAAGGGCTGCAGGTGGCCTTGGCTGCAGACAGAGGTCAGAATCAGAATCACCAGAATCGTCACTGTGGTCCCCCAGGACACCAGGCTCATCCTACAGGTCTGAACTGTTCCGCCTGTCATTAAAGAGATTACAATCCCAGATTACCCATATTGTTTAGCTCTACATCCCTGGTCGTGTTGATGGTGAGCATGGTCTGATGTGTGTCTGCAGATGCCTTGCGGTAACCTGGAGACCATCCACCATCGAGCGCTTGTATTGACTCAGCTCAGAAAGTGTCTGGACAGCCAGAAGGCCTTTGAGTGCATGAGGAAGCTGCGGATCAACCTCAACCTGATTTACGACCACAACCCCAAGGTTGGTAAGCGCCCCCAGCCAGGTCACTTCTCCTTCACCTAACCTGTCTGTGACCTTCTGGTGTGGAATGGCACATACAACAAGACGTATGAAGTACAAATAATTTACTTCAGTAGCTAGTTTTCCATCCAATTGGTGACAGATTTTCATGCGAATATTCAAAAATCTGCATAAAGAAAATGTCCACCAAACAGACTTGTTGCGAATACAAATCTGTGTGTGACAACGTAGTGCACATAAATTGTACTTTTTCGCTTTAGTTTTCATGTACCGAATAAAAATCTTAAATTCTATGTGTTGCCGTCGCATTTTCAACTCTACCGATTGTTTTGTCACTTACTGTTGTTAAATATCAAATGTGCCTACTCTGGTCTTGGCATGTGCGCTCTAGCCAACAGCTGGCAGATACAATGTGGGTAGGCTAGTCTACATGATGAGATTATTATGGATATTTTGATTTGTCAAATGGCAGTCAAGCATCGATCATCATGTCACCAGAATAAGACCCTCAATATTTATTATATATATATTATTATATTATTATATATTTATTGGAAATGAGCATCAAGCTCATCACCTTGCACTTTCACCACCCGGTGAAGTTCATCATAATTTATTTAATCTGTAGCCTAATAAATTGCATGCTTTCCGGAGTCGTAGTGGGAGGACCACACACCATATCATCATGTGACTCCAAGTTTACTTCGATATGATGGTTATTATATCAATATTTGCGTATAAAGGCGTTTCCACCGCCATTTCCCGCATAATTAATTTTACATTTACATTTTTTACATTTTCGTCATTTAGCAGACGCTCTTATCCAGAGCGACTTACACATTGGTGCATTCACCTTATAGCCAGTGGGACAACCACTTTACAATTGTTATTATTTTAAAATTTTTGGGGGGTGGGGTAAGGGGGGGGTAGAAGGATTACTTTATCCTATCCCAGGTATTCCTTAAAGAGGTGGGGTTTCAAGTGTCTCCGGAAGGTGGTGAGTGACTCCGCTGTCCTGGCGTCGTGAGGGAGCTTGTTTCACCATTGGGGTGCCAGAGCAGCGAACAGTTTTGACTGGGCTGAGCGGGAACTGTGCTTCCGCAGAGGTAGGGGAGCCAGCAGGCCAGAGATGGATGAACGCAATGCCCTCGTTTGTGTGTAGGGACTGATCAGAGCCTGAAGGTACGGAGGTGCCGTTCCCCTCACAGCTCCGTAGGCAAGCACCATGGTTTTGTAGCAGATGCGAGCTTCAACTGGAAGCCAGTGGAGTGTGCGGAGGAGCGGGGTGACGTGAGAGAACTCACCAGACGGGCTGCGGCGTTCTGGATGAGTTGTAGGGGTTTAATGGCACAGGCAGGGATCCCAGCCAACAGCGAGTTGCAGTAATCCAGACGGGAGATGACAAGTGCCTGGATTAGGACCTGTGCCACTTCCTGTGTAAGGCAGGGTCGTACTCTGCAAATGTTGTAGAGCATGAATTTACAGGATCGGGTCACCGCCTTGATGTTAGCGGAGAACGACAGGGTGTTGTCCAGGGTCACGCCAAGGCTCTTTGCACTCTGGGAGGAGGACACAACGGAGTTGTCAACCGTGATGGCGAGATGGAACGGGCAGTCCTTCCCCGGGAGGAAGAGCAGCTCCGTCTTGCCGAGGTTCAGCTTGAGGTGGTGATCCGTCATCCACACTGATATGTCTGCCAGACATGCAGAGATGCGATTCGCCACCTGGTTATCAGAAGGGGGAAAGGAGAAGATTAATTGTGTGTCGTCTGCGTAGCAATGATAGGAGAGGCCATGTGAGGATATGACAGAGCCAAGTGACTTGGTGTATTGCGAGAATAGGAGAGGGCCTAGAACTGAGCCCTGGGGGACACCAGTGGTGAGAGCACGTGGTGCGGAGACAGATTCTCGCCACGCCACCTGGTAGGAGCGACCTGTCAGGTAGGACGCAATCCAAGAGTGAGCCGCGCCGGAGATGCCCAACTCGGAGAGAGGAGAGGAGGATCTGATGGTTCACAGTATCAAAGGCAGCAGATAGGTCTAGAAGGACGAGAGCAGAGGAGAGAGAGTTAGCTTTAGCAGTGCGGAGAGCCTCCGTGACACAGAGAAGAGCAGTCTCTGCAGACACCAAAAGTGTGACCAGTCTTGACAGACACCAAAAGATCCCACTGTGTCGAACAAACAAATGATCTGTCGGCATTTATACAATTGTAATGAAACTTCCTGTATCCATCACAGCTGTCAGGATTTGTTGTTGTTGTACGGTATGACTTTACTCTCATAAAAACTGTGGATGGAAACGTGGTTACTGACTGTTGTTCCTTTCTGGTAGGTGTTTTTAGAGAGCGTGGAGACCTTCCTTAGACAGCTAGACTCTATCAACCACATCAACCTGTTCCTCACAGAGCTCAAGTAAGAGCCTATTTTATTTTACAACAATTACAAAAAATGCCCATTTGTAATGTATTTTAGGAAATTGTAATTAGTCAGTCAACAGTATTTTTATTTTATTTTACAGAGAGGAAGATACCACTACGACAATGTACCCATACCCATTGAACACTACAGGCCAGTCAGCCCCTGGGGCTTGTGGGAAGAAGGTTGACATTGTTTGTGATGCGCTACACTGCACCATGGAATCTATGGACCAACACAAGTGAGTGCGCTCTTGATACAGGTTAACTTTTTTGTCAATGAAAACTAATACAATTTGATTTGTATTGCTCTATTTACAGAACATTTGAACTATTATTGTACTCAAATCATGTTTCTTTTACACTTCATTGTGAGTGTAATATTGTTATTATCACCCACAGGTACTGCCTGTCTATTTTGAAGTCACATGTGAAGAAGACTGTTCCTGAGCTGGAGGTTGCCCTGCAGAAAGTCCACGAGCTTCAAGGTAATACAGACACAAGCAGATCAGCAAGAGCAATAAGAAATTGTTAAAATCTGAAAATCCATGTATCTACTGTTTGTGTGTATTTGTAGTGAACCCACCCAGTGCAGCCAACGCGGTGAGTGCGGAGGAGGCTCTGAAGTACCTGTTGTTCCTGGTCAATGTCAACGAGCTGTATGAACACACTCTGGGCACCTACGACGTTGACTTGGTCCTCATGGTGGCTGAGAAGTCCCAATAGGTCAGTGACAGAAGAATAGTACTGCAGGTAAACCGTACCTAATAGTTACTATGATGAAGCCATTGCTGCAGAAACTTTGATGAACGTTCACTGCAAATGGAGAAAAGGCCGCTACTTAAATGTATTTTCATGTGTATTAAAGAAGATGAATTGTCTGTTTCCCTCCCAAACATTCAAGGACCCCAAAGAGTACCTTCCCTTGCTGAACATGCTGAAGACTCTGGAGCCCAACTACCAGCGCTACACCATCGACAAACACCTGAAGAGAAACAGGAAGGCCCTGCACCACCTCAGCAAGTGTGGTGAGTGTCCTGCAATAGGCATTTCATTAAACCGACAATTACTTAATTGAAAGGAATGACCTAGACTGGATGTGGTGTTTTGTACCAGGTGAGGAGCACTTCAACGAGGCCCTAAATCTGGTGAAGGACCAGAGGCTGTATAGTGAAGCCTTGGGGCGCTATCCAACAGACAGCCCTCAGTACAAGGTAATGCGTTCTCACACATTACTAAATAAGTAGCCACACCGTGTGCTACTGTTATGTCTCTGACCTCTAACCTCCAACACTGACCTCTGTCTAGGCCCTGAGCTGTGCCTACGCTGAGTACATGGTGGAGCAGCAGCAGGCGGAGCAGGCAGGGTTGTTGCTGTGGCGCTGCGGCGAGGCAGTCCGTGCCCTCCAGGCCTTCGTGGGCAGTGCCAGCTGGAGGAACGCTCTCTGTGTGGCAGAGCAGATCCCCCTTCCACCCGACCAGCTGGCACTGCTGGCTAGGGACCTGACGGGTACAGTTGAAGTCGGAGGTTTACATACACCTTTGCCAAATACATTTAAACTCAGTTTTTCACAATTCCTGACATTTAATCCTAGTAGAAATTCCCTGTCTTAGGTCAGTTAGGATCACCACTTTATTTTAAGAATGTGAAATGTCAGAATAATAGTAGAGTGATTTATTTCAGCTTTTATTTATTTCATCACATTCCCAGTGGGTCAGAAGTTTACATACACTCAATTAGTATTTGGTAGCATTGCCTTTAAATTGTTTAACTTGGGTCAAACGTTTCGGGTAGCCTTCCACAAGCTTCCTACAATAAATTGGGTGTATTTTGGCCCATTCCTCCTGACAGAGCTGGTGTAACTGAGTCAGGTTTGTAGGCCTCCTTGCTCGCACACGCTTTTTCAGTTCTGGCCACACATTTTCTATAGGATTGAGGTCAGGGCTTTGTGATGGCCACTCCAATACCTTGACTGTTGTCCTTAAGCCATTTTGCCACAACTTTGGAAGTATGCTTGGGGTCATTGTCCATTTGGAAGACCCATTTGCGACCAAGCTTTAACTTCCTGACTGATGTCTTGAGATGTTGCTTCAATATATCCACATAATTTTCCTTCCTCATGATGCCATCTATTTTGTGAAGTGCACCAGTCCCTCCTGCAGCAAAGCACCCCCACAGCATGGTCCTGCTACCCCCGTGCTTCACGGTTGGGATGGTGTTCTTCGGCTTGCAAGCCTTCCCCTTTTTCCTCCAAACATAACGATGGTCATTATGGCCAAACAGTTCTATTTTTGTTTCATCAGACCAGAGGACATTTCTCCAAAAAGTATGATCTTTGTCCCCATGTGCAGTTGCAAACCGTAGTCTGGATTTTCTATGGCGGTTTTGGAGCAGTGGCTTCTTCCTTGCTGAGTGGCCTTTCAGGTTATGTCGATATAGGACTCGTTTTACTCTGGATATAGATACTTTTGTACCTGTTTCCTACATCATCTTCACAAGGTCCTTTGCTGTTGGTATGGGATTGATTTGCACTTTTAGCACCAAAGTACGTTCATCTCTAGGAGACAGAACGTGTCTCTTTCCTGAGCGGTATGACGGCTGCGTGGTCCCATGGTGTTTATAGATGCGTACTACTGTTTGTACAGATGAACATGGTACCTTCAGGCGTTTGGAATTTGCTCCCAAGGATGAACCAGGCTTGTGGAGGTCTACAATTTTCTTTCTGAGGTCTTGGCTGATTTATTTTGATTTTCCCATGATGTCAAGTAAAGAGGCACTGAGTTTGAAGGTAGGCCTTGAAATACATCCACAGGTACACCTCCAATTGACTCAAATTATGTCAATTAGCCTATCAGAAGCTTCTAAAGCCATGACATCATTTTCTGGAATTTTTCAAGCTGTTTAAAGGCATAGTCAACTTAGTGTATGTAAACTTCTGACCCACTGGAATTGTGATACAGTGAATTATAACTGAAAAAATCTGTCTATAAACAATTGTTGGAAAAATTACTTGTCATGCACAAAGTAGATGTCCTAACCGACTTGCCAAAACTCTAGTTTGTTAACAAGACATTTGTGGTGTGGTTGAAAAATGAGTTTTAATGACTCCAACCTAAGTGTATGTAAACTTGCGACTTCAACTGTACTATCCTACCCGCGTCCTGGCACTCAGCGCCACCACATTAAGTCTTAAAGTTGCGTGTTCGATTCGAAATTTGTTGCTCATTTAGTTTAATATTTCCCCCTATCGTTTCAGAGAAGCTGATCGCGCTCAGAAGATATACGGAGGCGGCCATATTGTTGGAGCAGTATGCCAAGGACTGTGAGGAGGCCATCTCGGCTCTGGTCACAGGTGCAGTCTGGGAAGAAGCACTTCGACTGGTGAGTTAACAAGATGGCCTCCATTGTGCAACACGCTCTACAAAGTCCTCCCAAGACAAAATGACATTGTCTTTTTTCTGTTCTAGGTGTATTTGTACAACAGACAAGACATCATTGAAACAAACCTCAAACCAGCTCTCTTGGAAGGTAAAACCCCAATTTTTCATTGGTGAATTTAAATGCTCTTGATAGTGCTAATGATGTTTCAGTGTGCAATATATTTGTTTTATGTAATCTTTATGGCACCAAATGTATATACATTGGTTTGATGAACACTGTTTTCTTTAGCATGTAGTTCTCAGACGACCTACCTGGAAGCTCAGATGGCGATGTTGATTCGTCACAAAACCCGTCTGGCCGTGGTATGGGAGGTTAAGGAAAAGGACAGGCTGGAGTTACTGGGTAAACCAGCATTACTTACAGAAGAATACCGTTTTTGTAATAGCTTAAGGGGCTTTGAGAACTGGCTTGTCCATGTTATACTGACCTGCCTCCCTCTCTCTGTTTCTCCCTTTCTCTCCCTTGTTCTGACTCTCCCTCTCTCATTCCAGATGAGGATGTCCCAGACTGTCCGGAGGCAGAGCTCTATTCAGAGGCCAGTAGTGTGATGACCGGCAGCCATGCCGGCTCCAAGTACTCACATAGTAACTCCTCGTGAGTCAGCCCTTTACACATCTGTATGAATTACATGAAATACCTAGTGGATGTGGGTTTGGGACTTGGTAGTAAGATTTCAGTAGTCTCAGTATGAGATAGGAACTAACCTCTGTCTCTTAGGAGGTCATCTAAGAACAGCCGGAAGGCTGAGCGCAAGAAGCCGAGTCTGAAGGAAGGAATCCCCCTAGAGGACATGGACCTACTGCACGCCCTGGCAGATATCATCCACTCTGGACAAGATAAGAGGTGGGAGACGCACATTCTTACCGATCCTTTCTTTCTCTCTATCTCTTATCCCTTTGGCCTATTCTCACTCATACTGATGTGAATAGAATTACAGTTATCTGGTGAGAATAGTTTTTAATCGTCTCATTCATGTTTGGTATAGTGGTTCTTCTAAGGTAGAGTCATGTGGGCAGGTCCTGTGTGATTGACAGTTTTATGCTCTGCCCCTGCAGGGGAGGTGCACAGCCTACTGAAGGCCATGATGCTGTTCCAATTTGACGGACAGGCGGGGAGGCTGCAACAGGCCTATGGGGAGGCTCTCCAGATGATGGATGCGGCCCTTCCTGAGGTGTGGCAGGAGGGTCTTCAGCAGAGTCAGGCTCCGGTGAGACACAAACACACACACACACACACACACACTCAGACTTGTTCTTAGGAGTTAATTTAACCTGTGTTTTTAATTTTGTTCTCCAGATCTCAGGTCCTAACTCCACAGCCAACAGCATCATGGCTTCATTTCAACAGCCAAGACCCTCAGCAACCCAAGGTAGGTTTTAGTAGTATTAGCCTATTTATTACTATTGAAAATACACCATTTACTCATTTGTTTAGTAATATTAGGTGCTAAAATAAAATGTTCTTATTACCTTTTTAGTTTATTAATATAGTATACACGCTTCCTCTGATTCAGAGACTCCCCCACCCCCAAAGATGAGAAATGGTGTTAAGTGGAAGCTGAGTATTTTGAAGTAGCTTTTTGTCATCACTGTTTTCTTGTTTGTTCTTTTAACTGGAAAGCTATCAAATCACATAACCTATTAATAAAGATGTATACTGGATTTTCTTGTAACTTTTGTATGACTAAAGCATGATCAACAGAGCTTCTCACAATATAATGTTGGTAATGGATATATAGTTATTAATACTGTCAGAGATATGGAAAAGGCAGACAGTCAGTCCATAGTTCAATTTAGTTAATTTACTGTTTTATTTGCCAACCATAAAGGCACATAAGTAGCTTTCAGAAACATTTTCGATAAATGGCAAACGGCCCTTTCTCCTCATAGTCTTTCCTCCGAATCCAAAGTGATTGGAAAGAGGACAGGGAGGCAAGGATGGAACCTCCAAGCCACACTGTGTTTTGACGCTCCTGGGATGCCACAATGGTAGTCCCACCGTGTGGTGCTATCTGGTTGAGCTCGCTCTGCAGCCGTTCAGGAAGACCACTGAACATTGTGGAGCCACCACATATTAGGATGTTCTGTAGCATGTCACTCTTCAGTCTGATGTCACATTTATTGATACAGTTCATGACCATAATAGGAAGTCCTGGCTCACGGGATCCAATCAGATTTGGCTGGAATAGCACCTCTGGACAAAGAAAACGCTCATTTCCCAATGAGATAGAATTCCCATCTGGAAGCTTGTATTGCACCATGTCACTTTCTCTTAGTTCTATGTCTATATCAGGGGCTACATAGCAACATTTTGACTTGATGTCATCCATTAGGCCTAATTTGTCAAAAGAAAATATTTTTCCAGACTCCTGCAGTAACTTCTGTAAGTAAAGGTCAAGGCTTCGTCCTGCGTATTCTGCACGACAGGTGTAACTTGGCATGTAGTGGCCGTCGTCAATGGGGACTGCGTAAGAGCATCCATGCCCGCATTCCAAAACCAGTCCACTGGTTCTACCATAGGAATACATGGATAAAACGGACTGGTTTTCAATAAACATTGCTGGAGTGCTGAAGCTCTCGAACATGATTTCGGCGAGTTTTTCTCTGTTGGTGGTCGGACTAAGAGGAGGGTCACATAAAAGCACTGCGTGCTCCTCGCTTGGGATACCCAGCGTTTTGAACGCGTATTCCCACAGTCTCTCCATGGCATCCCATTCTGTTACTATGCCATTATGCACCGGGCTGACGTGGGATATGTCTCGCTTTTCTAGGATTTCCCTCCCCACATAGCCGTGTTTATAATCCAAGGGGCCTTGTCGCACAAAACCCACAACACTGGGAATTACGCAAGAGGGCGCATCAGCCCCAGCAAACCCGGCTTTCAGGTATCCTGTCCCGACATCGATGACTACAGCCTTGGTGCACTTCACGATACCCTTTATAGCCTTTGGACTCGACGACTCTTCATCAAGCTCCGTTGAAGGTTTAGATGATTTGGATGACTTTTTCGATTTAGGGTTACCTGGAGAGGTGTTTTTTGATTTGGAAGACTTTTTCTTTTTCCCTTCTTCATTCACCCTGATCAACTTTGCGACTTTTGCAGGACCCTCACTTGGAAGAATGGGATCGATGAAAGTGTCCTTATCCATCTTTTTACTTCATGCTGTTGGCCTAACTGTAACATGCGAAAACCGAAAGCTCTGTGTCCCGACCACTGACAGTTTTGAAGCGCCAGGGTGAGGCGCATTCAATCAGTGTGTTACCTTTGTGACGTTATTGATCGCAGTAATAATCAATAACGTAATTTGGAATGCATATGTACCGAACAGTCGAGACTAATTCAACGACAAGAGTAGCTGCAGCTCGCTGGTCTGGGTACCAGTCTTTTTAGCTGATATTCCACTCCTTGTCACTCCTGTCATTTGCCAGAGACTTTCGCAATCTAAACGTTCAATATGTAACTAGATTTACGCCGCAGTTGCTGTTTGGTAGTTGGAAACAACATTAATATTTTCAATGACAATGTTATGGAGCAACATGGCCCTAGTCAAAAAAAATCCTATAGGATTAGCGATTTTTTCCCAATAGAATTTTGTGTCACCTGTATCAGAATCCTATTGGAATTATATTTTTTGATTGGGAATCTAAAGTAATCCTATTGGACCCTATAGGATTCTATAGGATTTTGTATCACCTTAATCAGAATCCTATTGGACTACTTTTTTTCCTATTGGAAATCAAAAGTAATCAGTTTGGATCCTATAGGTTTTGTAGGATTTTGTCACCCCAATCAGATTCAAATTATAATTTTCTTAATTGAACCAATTACATTAGTTAGCCATTACTTCCAGTACAGTACAACAACATTAATTACAACATGTTCGTTGACCGGAAACAACAGTTCTATATTAATTTCTGTTTTATTCACACGTAAGAAAGCCTGTCCCTTTAAGAGTGACGATGACTTCAAATCGAGCACAGCCTGGTGAAAAGTCCACAATGAAACTGACATTAAATGTGGATAATGGTACGTCGGTTGGCCATCAAGTATTCATTTCTATGACATTGTAGGCTAACTGTAGCCTACCATTTCATACAATAAATATGTTGAAATGACAATATCACTGGAGTCATTGCAAATCAATACCGCCACTTGTGTAGCCTACCTGGAGCTGGCAAACTGATTTAATAAATAGCATATAACTTCCGTTTATTGTTGTTGTAGTCTTGTGTTAATATGGTATTATTGAGGGCAATGTTTAGTTAATTAAATTGGAAGTTATCAATTGTGATCATGGTCACAGCTCTATCGCAATTGACGATCAGCTAAAATGCATTAGATTGACAGTAACAGTCAGTTAGGTTTAAAAAAAACACTGGCTGTTGTTGACAAGCATATTCAGTTCATATCCATATTATTAATCTGTGATTCAGTGATTGAAATGACGACCCCATCCTCAGTAGCCTATTCCAGCAGGCTATTGGGTAAAGCAAGCACTTCTTACTACAGTGCATTTCAAAAGTATTCATCCCCTTTGCGTTTTTCCTATTATGTTGCATTACAACCTGTAATTTAAATTGATTTTTATTTGGATTTCATATAATGGACATACACAAAATAGTCCAAATTGGTGAAGTGAAAAAAGAAAAAGAAACTTGTTTCAAAATATTCGAAAAAATAATTCACGGAAATGTGGTGAATGCATATGTATTCAACCCCTTTGCTATGAAGCCCCTAAATAAGATCTGGTGCAACCAATTACCTTCAGAAGTCACATAATTAGTTAGATTGCACACAGGTGGACTTTATTTAAGTGTCACATGATCTGTCACATATACACCTGTTCTGAAAGGCCCCAGAGTCTGCAACACCACTAAGCAAGTGGCACCATGAAGACCAAGGAGCTCTCCAAACAGGTCAGGGACAAAGTTGTGGAGAAGTACAGATCAGGGTTGGGTTATAAAAAAATATCTGAAACTTTGAACATCCCACGGAGCACCATTTTAAATCCATTATTAAAAAATGGAAAGAATATGGCACCACAACAAACCTGCCAAGAGAGGGCAGCGCACCAAAACTCACGGACCAGGCAAGGAGGGCATTAATCAGAGCTGCAACAAAGAGACCAAAGATAACCCTGAAGGAGCTGCAAAGCTCCACAGCAGAGATTGGAGTATCTGTCCATAGGACCACTTTAAGCCATACACTCCACAGAGCTGGGCTTTACAGAAGAGTGGCCAGAAAAAAGCCATTGCTTAAAGAAAAAAATAAGCAAACACGTTTGGTGTTTGCCAAAAGGCATGTGGGAGACTCCCCAAACATATGGAAGAAGGTACTCTGGTCAGATGAGACTAAAATTGAGCTTTTTGGCCATCCCAACACCTCTCATCACCCGAGAACACCATCCCCACAGTGAAGCATGGTGGTGGCAACATCATGCTGTGGGGATGTTTTTCATCGGCAGGGACTGGGAAACTGGTCAGAATTGAAGGAATGATGGATGGCGCTAAATACAGGGAAATTCTTGAGGGAAACCTGATTGTCTTCCAGCAGGACAATGACCCTAAGCATACTGCTAAAGCAACACTCGAGTGGTTTAAGGGGAAACATTTCAATGTCTTGGAATGGCCTAGTCAGTTGGTAGAGCATGGCGCTTGCAACGCCAGGGTTGTGGGTTCGTTTCCCACGGGGGGCCAGTATGAAAATGTATGCACTCACTAACTGTAAGTCGCTCTGGATAAGAGCGTCTGCTAAATGGCTAAAATGTAAATGTATGACTTAAAGATTGCTGTACACCAGCAGAACCTATCCAACTTGAAGGAGCTGGAGCAGTTTTGCCTTGAAGAATGGGAAAAAATCCCAGTGGCTAGATGTGCCAATTCCATAGAGACATACCCCAAGAGACTTGCAGCTGTAATTGTTGCTAGTAAATTGACTAGTAAAATGTATTTTCAAAAGAATAGAATGGCACACATATACATTGCATTCGGAAGGTATTCAAACCCCTTGTCTTTTTCCACATTTTGTTACGTTACAGCCTTAATCTAAAATTGATTAAAAATAAAACAAATCCTCATCAATCTACACACAATACCCCATAATGACATAGCAAAAACAGGTTTTTAGAATTTTTGTTCAAATGTACGCTAAGAATATAATGAAATATAACAGAATAAAATACAAATAATATTTTTCCCACACAATATAAAATGTGATATTTTGAAACAGAGCCCAAGGCAAGCCCATGCTTTTTTGATCCACGTTTAATCTCTTTTCTACCCTCACTCTGCCTCGTCAGGGAGCAGGCGTAGGGTCTTACATTGAGAGTATCTGACTTTTTAAATTTTAGTCATTTAGCAGACGCTCTTATCCAGAGTGACTTACAGTTAGTGAGTCCATACATTATTTTTTAAATTTTTCATACTGACCCCCCGTGGGAATCGAACCCACAACCCTGGCGTTGCAAACGCCATGCTCTACCAACTGAGCTACATCCCTGCTGGCCATTTCCTCCCCTACCCTGGGCCAATTGTGCGCCGCCCCATGGGTCTCCCGGTCACTGCAAGCTACGACAGAGCCTGGATTCGAACCAGGATCTCTAGTGGCACAGCTAGCACTGCGATGCAGTGCCTTAGACGACTGCGACGCAGTGCCTTAGACGACTGCGACACTCGGGAGATAATCATCATCAATCATGATACCCATAGAAAATAATAACAATCTATATTTTCAAAAGCATTAGTTTCGTGTTCATATTTCACAACCTCCGCAGGCTTTTGGAGTTGCCTATACGCGATCGAGCTAAATAATAGGCCTACACTTAATTTAGGCTACATTATTGCATGCTAAATGTGTCTGATCAGCAATAGATGAACTATACCACCTCCACTTATTTGCCCAGCCAGAGATTTGAACAAATTACAGACGGAGATTCAAACAATATCACATTGATTTAGACAAGTCACAGGCTTTTGGTGGGAAGTAGGCCCAGGCTACTAAGCGACTGCAAGTGAAGAGCAAAATAATCCACTTGTTAAACTACATAACATGCTGGCAAAATGTTCTGTTCAGTGCTGATAAATGAGCCGACTAGACAAGATGATCATGAGGAGCACTCACCTCAGCTAACATTTTTACAGCCTAATTGTAGCTTAACCAATATCCAAACGGAGAGTCAGTGAAAATAACAATCTGACATTGATTTATCAAGACTCCACACTTGTCTCAAAGCAGCATGAAATGGTTGCTCACACGTGGGTAGACTATTGCTTCAATCATATGTATGATAACAATTGGATGACTTTGGGAGTTTCAGTAAGCAACCATTTGGCTTCAATTGCATTAGCCTACTTTATTCCAGTGCATGTGGTGGGCTATGTGAAGAGATGGGTGAAGTGACATGCCTTTCAAAATGTAGAACTGCCAGGATGATAGTAGCAACAGGCGCTGCCTAGCAACCATCAAGAGTTTAAGAGTAGTATGTGCCAAATGCGGCCTCAGCATTACGGCTACGATTCATACTAAGCCTATACTTTTATTTCTGCCAACTGACCTAGTCATGATTGTCGTACAGTTCTGCATAAGGCAGACTAGGTCGGTTGGAATTACTTATGCCCTGTATGATATCTGAGTGAGAATGACTAACAAAATGAATGGGGCCCCTGGGCACATACCAGGTCTGTATTTGGACCATGATTACTACAAATAATATGCCATTTAGCAGATGCTTTTATCCAAAGCGAATTAGTCATGTGAGCATACACTTTTACATTTGGGTGGTCCCGGGGATCGAACCCACTACCCTGGCGTTACAAGTGCCATGCTCTACCAATTGAGCTACAGACCGCTTAAGTCTAGAACCGGCCCATTGAATGCAATCATGTGGTAAACATCCCAGCTCAGGAAATGAATCATGTTATCTTTAGAAGTTCCATTGTTAATCATGAAAAGGTTGATTGCATGTAAATTAAGAGCTGTGAGACTGATAGTTGCAAAACTGCCACATGTATTGGACTACTGACTCCAAAGTACCGATTTGGTCATTTTGTGTAGGGTTAAATACACTACGTACAGAACAAAACAATGAAGTACCCAAAGTAAGTTCATAGATGCCTCTGCTCATCAGGAAACGGGAAATGTAGTTAAAGAAACTAATACCTGATCAAATATCTTTAATGGGACAGACAAGAAATAGTACATGTAAAATGTAAATCCAGTCAACCACTGACACTTAATCCATACGTAATAGCAATAATCCATGCATTTCACATCTAGGAACACAGCAACACATGAAAAGGAATATCATCAGATCGGGGATACAAAAATCAACATGAGTCATTCACCAGAGACAAATGAAAGCCCTTTCTATTTCTTGCTGTGCAGTAACACAAAGCAATTGCTGACCTGACTGACAAATGAGGCAAAGTACCCATTCTTGGAAAAAAATGAAATTAAAAAAATATATTTACATAAAGAAACGTTTCTATTAAAAAAAGGTACGTCTAATGCCCACACCTGCACTCCCAATACCCCAGTGTTTCCCCTAGCTAGACTTTCTCTTAGGCGTGGCGCAGGAGCCCCAAAACAGCAACACAGACTGACAATTTGAATCAATTGGGGCCAAAATATTTTAGCCTGAACAAAAGAGCTAGATGGGAGTCACTACCTGTCCCGCCTAAAGTGATGATAGAGGAAACACTGCAGCATCCCATGGGAAGAGCAGCTGGCATGCCGATGGAAGGGGGCTTGTGGGGTTAAGGAGGTCTATGCTCAGGGTTTCCAGAGCTTGAGTAGGCCATCCTCACTGTACGTGGAGATGAGGTTCTGGTGGGGGTGATGGGCGATGCCAATCACATCCTTCTCATGGACCTGGGATGGGGGAGACAAGAGCTTATGAGACAAAAGTCTAATACAACCTTTAGGCCAGGGGCAGGCAACTAGATTCAGCCGTAGGGGGGCCGGAACATAATTATAATTTGTACACTGCAAATTGACCCTGCCCCCAAAACAAATCTCTCTGGGATGCCTGTTGCCAACCCGCGCTTTAGGCTATAGCCAATCCTAGCACTTTTACATTGAACTAACAGAAATGTTGATTTACGTGCATTATCCCTGACCCTGTCTGACTAAATTGTCTACACACAAATTAATTCAAGTGAATTGACAACTCCTATTTTAATAAACATACTGTCAGGGTTCTCTCCAGCTTGCCAGTGACTGTGCTAAAGCAGTAGAGCACAAAGTCCTCTCCTACACAGTAGATCCACTCGCCACGGGGAGACAGCGTACAGCAGACAAAGTCTCCTCCCTCCCTCTTACCAGAGCTGAAACTCCTCACAATCTGGAGGACAGAGGGAATAAGGTCAAACAAATATTTTAAAATATTCAAAACGAATACTCATTTATTTCAATTAAAAGTGACCATAAGTGGTCAAGTTGAGTCCTGACCTGGCCCTGCATGTTCATGATGACAACGGTGTTGGAGCGGTTGCACACCACAAAGTGCTCTGGGTTCTTGGGCAGCAGGATGACGTTGTTGACTGTGATGTCGGTGCCGGCCGAGGTGCCCAGGGACTTGAAGGTGTTGGTGCATTCTGTGGTCTTCATGTTCCACACCTGACAGGATATTCACACACAAGTGTTAATCAAAATTCATTAATGTATATTCTCCTGGAAATGCAGGTACACCGGGCATCCCATGAATTGGACAATCTGGTAGGGGTGGAGACAAGTCAAAATACAGTATCTGATGCAAATACCTTTTTTACTTATTATGGGACAGTTGGCTTCTAGCAGCCTTTTGCAGAGTGGGGGTTCATACCTTCACAGTGCCGTCAGAGGAAGCGCTGATGATATGGTGGCCATCAGGTGTGAATGTTGCTTCATTAACAAAAGAGGAGTGTCCGCGGAACTCTTTCAGCGACTTGCCCGACTTCAATCCGTGAACCCTGTGGAACGCATAAACATAACAGTTATGGTTCCTTTGTGACCACTGTTCTATATGCAGAAAAAACAAAGAGAGAAAACATGAGAGAAAGAGATTCATGTGTGCAGGTCACCTGATGGTCTGGTCAAAGGAGGCACTGAGCAGCTGGCTGCTGTCCTTGCAGAAACTGAGGCAGGTGACACCTTTACTGTGGGCACGCTCAAAGCGCCGCAAGCACTGACCACTCTGGATCTTCCACACCTGTCAGAGGAAAGACGAGGTAGGGAAGGTAGTGTGAGTATCCACTCAACCCAATGGAAGAGTTTGAACATTAAAAGTTGAGGGAAAAGTGACATCCCTATATTGTCAGTACAGACCTTTATTTTGCCATCCTGGGCCCCTGTGGCCAGCATCTCTGTGTCCCTACTGAAGCACATACAAAGCACTGCATCGTCCATCATCATGAAGTTATCCTGCGCCTGGTACTTCAGATCCTATCACACACACACACACTTAATTAGGTCATTTTATTAAAACGCTTGCAAGGCAGTAAAAGGGTATTTTGAAAACACCATAAATTGAAATCCAGTGTATTTCCAAAATTGCCACAAATCACAGTATCAATTTGTGTTAGATCGCACACGCACCTTTCTGATTTTGCCAGTGGTGAAGTTCCAGACCTCGATGAAACCATCCACTGATCCTGTGACCAAGTACTGACCATCAGGGGAGAAGCGGGAACACTCCACGTGGGACTTCTGCCCAAACTAGTAAGAATAACACTGCATTATGACGACACCCAAGCAGCACTCCTCGTTCTTGTTTTCATGCATTGTGTTTTATGCATCATTTGATTAAATGTTACATAACCAAGCCAGTACCATTGATACACAGGAATCTCTGTTGTAAGAAAGCCATGGCCAAAGGACAGCATCAAAACCATCCTTACTAATAAACACTGGTAATACCATAGCTGGACATACAGTACCTTGATATGTCTAGTGAGCTGTGTTGGGAAGCGCTCCTCCTCCACGTCCTTCACGGCTGCCTTGCCCCTGAACAGGTCAATGGTCATACCTGGGGGCAGGAGACCCTGGTGCTGCTGCCATTTTAGGGACTGAGAGAGAGATGGTGGTTAAAATACTAATCTGCTGCTGCAACAGAATATTAGCCTGGTCGTAGATCAGACTTTATGTGCTGAATTAACTTGGAAAGACCGTATGGGTGGCCAGGTGTATAGGAACATGTCACCCACCTGTCCCAGCAGGGCCATGAGACGGGAGGGGGGCACCACGCTGACCTCCCCGGCCAGGGCCTGGGCGATGGCCACGCGTCGCTTCTCCTTACTGCTGCCGTCTGGGTAGGCCTGGAGGACACAGGGAGGAGAGCACACAGACACTGAGCAATGACACAAACACAAGACTGCAGGAACTCTGAACCCATAACAAAACACACAAGTCATTCCTGAGTGGCAACGGAACAAATATACACAAATGCCAAAGTCAAAACTCTATAGGACATTTATTTATGCTTTATTTCAGGAGAACACGAGTTAAGCTTATTTTTGGTGTTCAATTAGAGATGTTCAGGCATACAATAGATGCACAGACATAACCAGACAACCTGGAAAATAGTTCATACTGAGTTATATCTCCTCTATACAGGGAGTGATGTAAGGAGACGTCAACTCACCTCTCTGGGGTCAAAGTAGGAACGAGCCAGCAGGTTCTCCAGGTGAATGTACCTCTCTGGTTGCGTCTGCTTCAGCATGATCATGGGGTCTGTTTGCCTTAGCAAAGACCTGGCTGCTCCCAACTCTCTCAACTCAATGAGCTCCAACACCACCTAGGGGGGCACACAAACGCATTAGAACTCTCCATTTTACAGAACATAGACATAACAGAGCTAGCTAGAAAATAAAGTTCTGGTGCATACGAATTCCAAATACAACATACCATCCCGATTCACGGCAACTTCTTACCTGTTCATACAAGTCTATCAAAGTCTTGTCAGGGAGCTTGAGGGACTGGATAGCTTGCAGCACAGTATCCCAATGGCCACTGTTGATGTCTGCCACAAAACTCTCGATACTGTCCACAGTGTTCAAAGACACGGTGGTCTCTTCCTGCAGGGTGGTCAATGTCCGGTGCAGATTGTTCTCTTTCAGGTACTGCATTATCAGACGAATCACGCTGCAAAATCATGGTAGAGTCGCATCAAAACATGACGTGCCTTGATGAAGACAAGTTCGGTCTTCTTGTTCGCTTGCAAGCCAGTTAGCTAGCTAACGTTAGCCTGTCAGAACGCCTAAATTAACTAACGTTAATATTAGCTAGCTAAGACTATATGGCTGCAATACTATCAATACATAGCTAAATTAAAAAGACCACTGGTAGGTACAAAAACATCAACGCTTGCCAATGAAACATAGCTAGCTAGCAGGCAAGTTATGTTAGCTTAGGTAACTAGCTAACTGGATACAAGCTGCTTGCAGGTTGAGGTAGGCCTCAACTGAGTTTAGAGCTGCCACGTGAACAATAATAAATAAACACATCATACAGGCATTTACAGTTGTGCAAATATGTATAGCTAGAGTACTTACTCTGCTGATTCCACCTCCAAAGACATGACTAAATCACCAAAAAGTAGATCGTTGTGAGTAGAGAAGTCAGCACAAATGCAAACAAGGAACGAACAGTCGTTGAAGTGGGCGGAGTTTCTACAAGTAGTGGACTAGAAATATATTTTCAAAATAAAAGTAGATTAACGACAATAACGTCTGCAGTCGACTGCATGCATCAACCAATGCGTGTATGCTACGTCATCGTCTATGACTGACAGATTGCCATGTAATATGATGTGGTTAGCTGATACGTTAAATACCTATCCAGGTGTTGTAAGATCTGGCAGGCGTCAGCAACGCCTGGGCAGAGGAACGTGTCCAATGGTTGCATGCCACAAGTGACAGATTGCTATACATTTACATTGCTATAACATATGATGTGGTTAGCCTAACGTTGCTGACGCCTACCAAATATTACAATGCCTGGACAGGTATTTTACATATCAGCTAACCACATCATATGTTATAACAACCTGTCAGTCGATGACACAGTCAGTAACATCGCAAGCAACCATTGGTTGATGCATGCAACTTCTGAGCAGCAGACACGACCGTTGATTGACACACACAACATCTGAGCAGGGGACATGACCTGTATTTAGGCCCAGGCAGGTCCCTTATGGAGGTTCATTCAGGGCTGTGTTCAGTACGAAAAAAACGTAGTGGAACCTTCAATTAAATGGGGGAGGGGAGCTTGGGTTGTGGGTTCAAAATGCATCTCTGCCCTTTGATGATGCATTCATAACCAAGTGGCAAGGTGGTAATTACCAGTTGTGAAGTCATAAATACCAGTTGGATGCATTCACGTGCTTTGAACTCGTTGAGAAACGCCGATTGGCTAATGGCTAACAAGCTGTATCAACCATAAACTAAAAGTACAGCTATTGTGCTTGTAAACAAAAAACATATTAATAGATTGCTTTTTGTAAATAGTGTTTTGTTGTTGCATTTAACTGCCGACAATCCTGTTATAGAGGTCATTTCCTTAGTGGGTGACATCAGAGGTCAGCATGTGGGAGAAGTCGGAGTTCAGGTATGATATAAGAGTTTCCAAATAGTAATTACCAGTTGGAATATGTTCAAATTGATTTTTCCCAATTGTATGTGGTAAATACCACCTTCCAACTTGGTTATGAACGCAGCATAAATATGTCACTCACCCCGCCACACCCACCAAAAGGATAAAATGTACCCCAAAGTCTGTTCAAGAACATTGAAGAATGCTTTGAGGAAACATGTGGTTCAGTACAAACCGTTATGCAACATAGCAAACGTTCAATCGAATTGGACGCACCCCAGGGAGGCTACTGCATCTACACAGGCAGCCCAATTCTGATATTTTTTCCATTAATTGGTCTTTTGACCAATCACATCAGCTCTTTTCACATCAGATCTTTTTGATCAAAAGACCAATTAGTGAAAAAATAACAGAAGTGGGCTGCCTGTGTAAACACAGCCCACTCACCTGCACTGGTTATGGTCAGAATCCGATTGTAGACAGTTAAATGACTGAATAGTCAGGGCTTACTACGGTATTATTAATTTATTTGTGAGTTTGGCTCGACTGAAGTGTCTTGCTTGGTAAATTAACTCACTCTGGTCAGTCATGTTATTTGCGCTTGTTTTGGGCACCCACTGATTGGCTAATTGATGACGTTGTGTGCTGTGGTGCATTCGTTTTGTTCCCTGGTACATAAACCAGCGCACGGGTTAGCAGTGATTGCAGAGAGGTTGCACAGGGAGAAATATTTGGAGAACGGGAGCGACTGGGAAATATGGCGGAAAAGGAAAAAAAGAAAAAAAGTGGAGCATGTTATGAATAAACATGGAGTGGTGGATTACACAGGCCTTCTGAAAGATCTGGCGAAGGAGAAGGTGATAGACAAGAAGAAAAGGACAGTGTTAATGTTTATGAGGGAATAGGAAATGAGGGATTTCACAGAACTTTTGGAAGAACTTGAGGAAATTTGAGAGTGACGAGAGTGAGGATTAATTAGATGTGGTGGCAGGTGCAGTGATGACTGTTGAGAAGAAGTTGAGTGTAGAGGGAAGCATTGTGGCGAGGAAGGTTTGCGTCAAGTGTAAAAAGATGGATACGTGTTCCAGTAGCTCAGAGATGGAACCTGACGAGAGCGTGGATGAAGTTCCTGCAGTGAGGACCGCCGAGTTCGGGTCTCGGTCCGAGGATGTAAAGGATGATTCTGGCCCAGTGGGATTAAGATTTGTGGAGATAATGGATCCTTGCATTTTGGCTGATCCATATGTGGTGGTAGGTTGGGTGGAGAAGAGGTTGGGGACTGTTGAGTTGGTGAAAGTAACTAGGAGTGGACTAGTGATGATTTATTGTGTTTCTTCAGCCCAGAGGGAGCGGGCGTTCCGGATCACGTGATTAGGGACAAGAAATGTGAAAAGTGTGTAGGAGGGCATGTGACGAGGAATGTTTAGTTTTGGTGGAGAAAGTTGTGTTTTTAGTTGTGGGGGTGCCCATGGGGCTGGAGATCGGAGGTGTCCGGTGAGAGAAAGGCAGGTTGAGGTTGCTAGGGTCAGAGTAGTACAGAAAGTGTCGTATACTGAAGCTGTGAAGAGAGTGGTAGAGGAAAATGGGTACTGGGTGAGGGATCCTGAGAGGATTCCTGTGAGTAGGCAGAGATTAATAGAGAGTGATGGAAAGAATATGTGCTTCTGTAAGGTAGGTTTCTTTGTTGTAAATTGTACTGCAGAAATGGATCAAAAGTCAAAGAAAATAGAGGTTGTGGTGGCAGCAGCAGAGAAATACTTGGGAGTGCGAGGTTTTACTGCAGAACAGTTGCAGAGGGTGTTGAGTGGTAGTGTTCTGTCCTTCCAGACTGTTTGTCTGGAGTAGGATTAGATAGGGTAAATAGTGGAATGGGGTGCTGTTTTTTATATGTTTTTTCAGGGCTAATAGATGTCAGGGTAGTTTTTTGTTTTCCTTTTCCCCAATTTTATAGTATCGTATCACAAATAATTTAATCTAGGTAGGTCATGAATGGCCTCACACTCCAGTACAGTAGGTGGTGGTGTATGCACCTTAAATTGGATGCGATCTGCCAACCCAATCTCAAAGAAGAAGAATGCCTCCTGGGCATGAACAAACTCAGTCGCATAGAAATATATAGAGAAATACACTACATTACCAAAAGTATGTGGACACCTGCTCCTCGGACATCTCATTTCAAAATCATGGCCATTAATATGGAGTTGGTCCCCCCTTTGCTGCAATAACACTCTTCTCGGAAGGCTTTCCACTAGATGTTGGAAAGTAGCTGCTGGAACTTGCTTCCATTCAGCCACAAGAGCATTAGTGAGGTCGGGCACTGATGTTGGGCGATTAGGCCTGGCTCGCAATCGGCATTCCAATTCATCCCAAAGGTGTTCGATGGGGTTGAGGTCAGGGCTTTGTGCAGGCCAGTGAAGTTCTTCCACACCGATCTCGACAAACCATTTCTTTATGGACATTGCTTTGTGCACGGGGGCATTGTCATGCTGAAACAGGAAAGGGCCTTCTCCAAACTGTTGCCACAAAGTTGTAAGCACAGAATCGTCTAGAATGTCATTGTATGCTGTAGCGTTAAGATTTCCCTTCACTGGAACTAAGGGGCCTAGCCCAAACCATGAAAAAAAGCCCCAGACCATTATTCCTCTTCCACCAAACTTTACAGTTGGCACTATGCATTGGGTCAGGTAGTGTTCTCCTGGCATCCGCCAAACTCTGGTTCGTCCGTCGGACTGCCAGATGGTGAAGCGTGATTCATCACTCCAGAGAACGCATTTCCACTGCTCCAGAGTCGAATGGCGGCTAGCTTTACACCACTCCAGACAACGCTTGGCATTGCGCATGGTGATCTTAGGCTTGTGTGCGGCTGCTCGGCCATGGAAACCCATTTCATGAAGCTCCCAACGAACAGTTCTTGTGCTGATGTTGCTTCCAGAGGCAGTTTGGAACTCGGTAGTGAGCATTGCAACCGAGGCCAGATGATTTTTACGCGCTGCGCGCTTCAGCACTCGGCGGTCCCGTTGTTGTGTGGCCTACCACTTTGCGGCTGAGCCATTGCTGTTCCTAGACGTTTCCACTTCACAATAACAGCACTTACGGTTGACTGGGGCAGCTCTAGCAGGGTAGAAATGTAACAAACTGACTTGTTGGAAAGGTGGCATCCTATGACAGTGCAACGTGAAAGGTCACTGAGCTCTTAAGTAAGACCATTCTACTGCCAATGTTTGTCTATGGAGGTTGCATGGCGATGTGCTCGAAATCCACTAATTTGAAGGGGTGTCCACATACTTCTGTGTGTATATATAGTGGATTTGGGGATGTATAGACAATATGTACAGTAAATGGATAGAATATGTAATATATCTGAAGAATAGTATACGTACAGCAATAGTTAAATAGGATAGGCCTTGACTAGAATACAGTATATACGTGGGTAAACGGTATGTAAACATTATTAAAGTGACCAGTGTTCCATTACTATTTATATAGGCCAGCAGCCTCTAAGGTGAATGGTAGAGTAACCAGGTGGTAGCCGGCTAGTGACAGTGACTAAAGTTCAGGGCAGGGTACTGGGCAGAGGCCGGCTAGTGGTGACTATTTAACAGTCTGATGGCCTTGAGATGGAAGCTGTTTTTCATTCTCTCGGTCACAACTTTGATGCACCTGTACTGACCTCGCCTTCTGGATGGTATCAGGGTGAACAGGTCGTGGCTCGGGTGGCTGAGGTCCTTGATGATCTTCTTGGCCTTCCTGTGATACCAGGTGCTGTAGATGTCCTGGAGGGCAGGCAGTGTGCCCCCGGTGATGCGTTGGGCAGACCGCACCACCCTCTGGAGATCCCTACGGTTGCGGATGGTGCAGTTGCCGTACCAGGCGGTGATACAGCCCGACAGGATGATTTCAATGGTGCATCTGTAAAAGTTTGTGAGGGTCTTAGGGGCCAAGCCCAAATTTCTTCAGCCTCCTGATGTTGAAGAGGCGCTGTTGCACCTACTACACCACACTGTCTGTGTGGGTGGACCATATCAGATTGTCAGTGGTGCGTACGCAGAGGAACTTGAAGATTTTCACCTTCTCCACTGCGGCCCGTCGATGAGGATGGGGACTTTCACCCTCTGCTGTCTCCTGAAGTTCACGATCAGCTCCTTCATTTTGTTGACGTTGAGGGAGAGGTTATTTTCCTGGCACCCCTCCGCCAGGGCCCTCACCTCCTCCCTGTAGGCTGTCTCGTCGTCGTTTATAATCATGTTTCATTTGAGAAGACCTGTTTCATTTGAGAAGACCTGTTTCATTTGAGAAGACATGGTTAATTTGAGAAGACATGGTTAAGGGCCCCGTGTAGCTCAGTTGGTAGAGCATGGTGCTTGCAATGCCAGGGTTGTGGGTTCGATTCCCACGGGGGGCCAGTATGAAAATGTATGTACTCACTAACTGTAAGTCGCTCTGGATAAGAGCGTCTACTAAAATGTAAATTTGAAAAGACATGGTATATTTGAGTAGGCTAGCAGTCTTATCAACATAGCCCACTTCCTCTTTGAATCAAACCATCATAGACTGTAGGCCTATTCTGCAGTCTCTGAATACTTCTTTATGCAGTGTCAAAGCTCAGCATCACCATAGGCCTACTTGTGTCCCCGTCAATCAGGAAACAAAATGCTTTTTGTTGCTGATGTCTTGCGAGGTTTCGTACATAAAATAGTTTGGTAAATAGTTTCGGTCACACTTTATTTGGATAGTTCGTATAGTCCATCTGTAGATTCTTTACAGATGGTCATACTATCAACAAACTATCTGTTTGATAAGCAACTGCTTGCTAAGGTTACGGTTAGGGTTGGATTAGGGTTAGGATAAGGGTTATGGTTAGGCTTAGGGTTAGTAGATAGTCTGTAGAGCAGGGGTGTCAAACTCATTCCATGGAGGGTCTAGTGTCTGCTGGTTTTTGTTTTTTCCTTTCAGTTAAGACCTAGACAACCAGGTGAAGAGAGTTCCTTACTAATCAGTGACCTTAATTCATCAATCAAGTACAAGGGAGGAGCGAAAACCCGCAGTTTGACACCTGTGCTGTAGAGCATCTACAGATGGACTATCCAAATAGTGTTACCATATAACCTCAAATTCCCTGGTAAAGTAAACATTTAATAAATTAAATAACATTGTTCTAAACTTCCCAATAGACTTCCCTCTATACCACCCTGGCAACATCCCTTGAATGGCCAACAGCACTTTGACGCCATTTGCTGCTTTTCACAAATTTGTTCAACAGGGGGAGCTCCACATTTATAGAGAGGACAGTCTCATCAGTACTCTCTGCCAGTGAAGGTCTTTCAAGGTTATGATGTTCAGTGCTGTGCTGTACCAGTCCAGCTTGTAGTTAATTTCATGTGTGTTTGTGGGGACATTGGCTCAACGCTGCACAGGCTTGGTATTAAATGACTTTTGGCAGAGAAAAAAAGGTATCTGTTTGCATTGTTTGCAACAGTATTGCATTGCACACATTTGAACATATTCTGGTAAAAGCTGAATAATTGTTTCCTCCCTCATTTTAATTAGACTTGGTCTTACATTTTAGTATTTGGGATGATCGTTCGGCAAAGGAAAATGTATTGTCACTGTGTATGATACACTTGGAACACTGAGCTGTTTGACCCCACACGATGATCCTTTCTCCTAATAACATCAAATACATGACCTTGTAAGACACAAACAAAATACCACCTGTTTTACCTTGTTGATACGGGTCTGAGAGGTTGTTGAAGTGTGTACCCAACTGATACACAATGCACAGGGGAGCATTCATTTGTCCCAAGAAGCTATTCACCTCTGTACACTAATGGTGTGTGCGTTAGTCGGCTCTTGAGTGTGAAGCAGGGGTGGGTGGGAATGGGCTAGATCGGTTTTCCCTCTAGGCAGCTTCTCCCCGGGATCCTAACTCTCCATTGATAAGCCATTATTGATCCTTGAGTCTCCCAGGCTGAGGAAGGAGAAAAGGAAAATGAGTGAGAATACTGAACCAGACATGTCTAGCCTATTCAAAAGGTTGTAACATTCACATAGCCTACAGTGCAAACATTTTCATATCAAAACCAGCTGGCATCAGAATACAATTAATGATGGCACATCAAGGTGATGAAAAAGCTACGGTATTGTTATTGCTCTTGTGAGGCAATGTGTCTGCACACACAGGCACAGATGTATGGGGCTCCCTGAACGGGCTCCCTGAACAGCCTGGCTTGGAGAGATGCACAGCAGAAGGGTATCCTTCTTCCTGTAACGCAATAAATGGAGCTCACCACAGAGAAACTGCTCTTCAGTGGAAAAGCTCCTGGGCTGTTTCGCATTGTATTTACATGAAAAACCTAGAAAGGTGCTGACACAAGCGGATGTTTTGAATGGTGCTATCTTTTCAGGCGCAGGGCTGTCTCCTTGGCTAAGGCCGCTGCCAGGAATTAAGTAAATGTGTGACATGTACAATGTTTGTTATTTTTTTGAAGAAGTCCTGCTTTTTGGGTGGCCTTTGTTGTTGAGAATGCACAAGAGGTCTGTATAAGCTTGACAGGATATGACAGTGTCTTGTCAGTTAAATTGCTGATCAAAGGGATACTTTTGTGGGGTAGGATGCATTGGCTGTGATTTGAAATGTATAATAGAGTTCTGTTATTGGACAAAGGGAATGACAGAATGAATCACAGTTTACCACAAGAGGCTTATTTGCATGAACTCAGTAAGCGACTAGAAATGTTGCATACTCCTTGTCATAACAAAAGTAAGAGTAAATTAAGTCATATGAATTGACAAGATCATGTGTTGTATGATTAGAAAGATTCAGTCTACACTACACTGCAGTCGACTGTCGACTTGCTGACAAGGCGCTTGCCATCTGTCATTGGAAATACAAAGAAGTGATGAGGCCATGGTTTAAGTGTTTTGTAATTGTTAAACCATCCTTGCTTATTTTCATCAGTGACACTCCATACAGTACGGCTCAGAGAGTGGAGTCAGAACATAATGTGCAGTCAGTAATTGCTGTGCTTAAGGTATGTACATACACACATACAGACTCGGTTCGTACTGAAACAACAGATAGGCTTAACAAGTTTGAATGAGGGTATAAAACAAAATAAAAATAAAGATAATTGGAGGTAGCCAATGCTTAATGCTGCAATTACCAGGCAATTGTGTAATGATAGGATAGAGTGCTGGAAGTAGAATGTCTCTCTCTACTGCATATCACCAAAGCCTTTCTTCCATTTGTATCTGGCTTCGACAATACATGTACACTTCATGAGTTATTGGTTCCCTGCATCTACTTATTGCAGTGCAGAGTCAAGATAATAACTAAACCCATCTTCTGTTGGACTGCTGAAAAGGATATATATTGCTTAGGCGAGCCCATTTTCCAGACTTTTAAAAAGGGTTACAACATGGAGCATGTATTCTCTTACCATGAGCACCATTTATCTATTTCAAATTCAATACATGCTAACGTGAACAGTAGGGAGAGAATTATGCACTGCCTTGACCACATTTGGGATACTTGCATTCTGAGATAATTTTGTAACAGGACAAATTGATCTGTGCTTTAGTTAATATGTTCCATTCAAGTGATTGTCATGTAAACATTTAAAAAAAGAAACACACTGGCCTTGCACAGGCTCTAGAGAGGTAGGACTGACGTGGGTCCTTTTCAAATATTAGAACAGACCCAACAGCGCTCATGGGCTCTCTCGGGCGACTGCTGAGAGGGAACCAAACCAAAATGTCACTGCCTAGCACCTACCCATTGTGCTCCTCTGTATAATAATACTTTTTAAAATTAGAGTGGCATTTGTCGCCATGGGAATAGGCCTGGCTGTCAGAAATTACTGAAAGTACAGCAAAACCCAGTTTGAAAAGGTCAAACCCCTATAATGAAAATAGAAGGCCATTTTTCTCAGGATATCATTGTTCCATTTCATGAATAATAGCGAAAATTACCTTGATGATGTATTTATCATTAGCACATAGAATAATTAGTTATTATTAAAATGTAGGAAGAAGTAATTATCCCTCTGAGCTTGCAAAAGTAGCAAGTGTGATTGTTCCAGTTGCTGACAGTAACAATTAGCCATCAGTCATATAGACTTTAAAGATGCCACCTACAGTTCTCACTTCCTACCAGACAGCTGTTGAACAGCTGCATTTACACATCTTCCAGCTACAAGGAAGGCCATCTTTTCCATTTGAATCAGACATATGCTGTGCTACAATATTTCTACACTGAGTATACAAAACATTATGAATAACTGCTCTTTCCATGACATAGACTGACCAGGTGAAAGCTATGATCCTTTGCTGATGTCACTTGTTAAATCCACTTCAATCAGTGTAGATGAAGTGGAGGAGACAGGTAAGAAAAATATTTTTAAGCCTTGAGACAATTGAGACCTGGATTGTGTATGTGTGCCATTCAGAGGGAGAATGGCCAAGACAGAAAACTCAATATTAGGAAGGTGTTCCTAGTGTTTGGTATACTCAGTGTATACAGTATGTCTTCATTTGCAGGAAGAAAGCAATCCTCTTTGCAAAAGATGAATGAACTTTCAGTAAGTGAATGCTCCCTTTGCTCTCACACACTCGTGTTGACTGGAGTGTGAAGAGGAAGATGTGTGTCCATCCGTCAGTCTTTCCCCCCCGGTGTGTCTGGTGCATGCTTGATCAGCACAACGTGAGGGAAAAGGGAAAATACTAGTGGCTGCACTATAGACAACACACAGCCTTGGAATTCTCTCCAGCCTCTCCTCAAGTAAGGTTGAAATGAATCTGTAATCTCATATCACCCTCCAATGTTTCTGGCGTCGACCCAGTCTGAAGCTATGATCCAGGAGGAGCGTGTCAGTGTATAATGACTATAATCATTAATCAAGACACCTGCAACTGAGCTGCAACCGGCTTGGTTGCTCTCAAAACATTATTTGAACATTGCATGTAGTCCCAGTTTAAGAGATCACTCCCGGGGCACAATATGTGTTCAATACAATCACCTGTGATTTATTGACTTCTCATCAGTACAAAGTCCTCGGTACAGAACTAAGCTGCCACTTGGCCATGCAGTGACAAGCATTACAGAGCAAGATGAGAGAAGAGGTAGGATAGACAAGAGGTGGAAAGAATACTAAATCATATGGATTGATTAGGAAGAGAGGGAGCAAGTATGTGTGTAGCAGGAGACAGACGGAGAGGGAGAGACAGAAAGAAAGGGAAGTTGGTCCTAGCTAAGCACTGTTACAACTCTACCAGCGTGCTACAGTGATTTCCTTCCCCCTGCGGGAACCTGACATTAATCAATGGGACACATCGTTTAGCCGAGGCCATCGACTTCCACAAGCATGGAGCTCCGCAGTTCACTCTGCTAATGTGTCTATTCACACACTTTCTCAGGGGAAAATGGCTCTGGGTATAATGTAAATACTACCATTATAACACCATACCTTAAGGTTGTATCATGGAAAGCTTTTGAAACCCCTATTACATACATTTACGGAAATGTTTTTCTGAATACGGATATGTTTATGTAGCTGTTGTTGTTTCCCTCTGACATATGGTAGTCCTCCAAGTGCATTATAGCCACAGTAGGCCAATGTGGGGTTTATACTTCACAAGTTTGGTCGCGCTGTGGTAAACACTGACTGAGCTAAACCCTGAGATACTGTAATTGGTATGTTCAGAAAAACACAGTGTTGATAATTAGGTTGCTGCGCTTATAAAAACGCAGTCGTAGACCTGGGAAGGTAACAACGTGTTCTTCCTGACACCGCTGAAAACATTAATCTCTATTCCTCAGAATGGATTTCACCTGGCATGGAAAATAGAACAGGCCGCGCTGCTCAAGAAGAAACAGTGTGGTATGTGTGTGTGTGTGTGGAACACAGACAATGTCTTCAAACTTTTTTTATCAAAGTACAACATGACATACCGGTAAATGTTCTCTTCACACCGATATAATGATATCATCACTTCACTGCATTCATCCAACATTGCACACATGCAATGGAGGAACGTTTCCCATTTGCTAGGAAGACATTTGGGCGATTCCATGCCAGTATGGCCTGAAAATATTTTTGGTATCTCAGATTGTTCTGGCAATTCTCACATAGAAACTTAATTGAGAGGAATAATGTTTGATATGCTTTTTACACTTTTAACACACACCATTTTTTTAGAAAATCATGATGAAAGTGGCCGTTTTAGACCTATACATGCCTCCTAATATTGTGCTCTGAAATATGGATTATATCTATATTCTGAAATACAATTGTATTTATTCAACCTTAAAACTATTAATATCTCAAAAGTACAGTTTTTGATTTTGTTCATTTTTAGACATATTGTTTTAAGCAATATACTCTACAAGAACATCACATTTCCAGAGTGTGCACTCTGCTACTTTTAAAGTTATGATACATTTTATGAGCACCACCAACACAGTGAATGGGAAAATGGATTCAAAGGGAACTCGCTCTGCTGGTGATTTGCTGAATGTGCCATCCTACAGGAGGGCTATGATTTCTATGTATAAAATTTATAATTTCTTCAAAAGTAGCAGAGAGTCCACTCTGGAAATGTTATGTGTTTGAAGAGTATATTGTTCCAAACAATGTCTAAAAATAAGCTAAATGAAAAAGGGTACTTTTATATGAATAATAATGTTTTCTGTTGAATAAATGTACATGAAAAATAGTATTTCAGAATCTAGACATACTACATATTTTAGAGCACACTATAAGGAGTATAATGACACCAAGATGTTGTCTGTACAATGTATGGTTCACGGATCATAGGGTCTTACAGGAGGAATGTATACAGATATTGGCTCTTAATTTGACCTATATTGTGACAGTGAAATAATCCTGCAGCAACAGGATTTGAACGTTTAGTACATAATGTTGCTTGATCGGTAATTAGGCTATTAGCTTTCCAAAAGTAGGCTACATGAAAAGTGCAATACTGTTAATATAACCGTGTGTTAGTGTGGGTTTTCAGTGAATTTATGTAAATCACGAAGCTCATCTGCCTTTCCAGGAAAATTCTCAGCAACAAAAGTGATCAAATTAAGATGTTACATCTGTAGGTCTAAAACGGGCCTAAAATTGTCACTTCCATCATGATTTTCTCAAATCTGAGATACCAAAAATATTTTGGAGCCATGCTGGGGTGGAATTGCCCATCTGACTCTTACGGGTCAGCTGCTCTTTAGCGTTTGAGGGATGAAGCACTATCAATAATTCATTAGCTAAAATTAGATTTGTCGCTAGTGCCGGATGAGGATGGAGGCAATGAGCTACAGGTCTTAGGGCCCACACCTCTCTGACCTTACTACAGCACACAGGAAATAGATTCAGGTATAATCACATTCTGGGAGCCAGCCTGGATCATACATCTGGGCCAAGCTCCTTTACAGTGTGTTCATAATGCTAACAGGCTGCCTTAACAATGTCATCTGTTTTCCCATAGTGGTTTAGCCATTTACGCTGAAAAACTAATGTCACATAGTACACAGTGACAGGCTCTAAGGTTGTATTTCCAGGGATTTAAAATGTAAAACATTTTAGTGGCCCCCCTCTTGGCGTTGGAGAGAATGTTGCAAATTTCCTGCAGGTCAGGGCCCCTGTGCACGTGCCTTGTGTGTCCGATCAGTAATTTGCCCATGATCACTACAAGGTTTAGATTGCTAGGTACTGTAAGTGAGTGTAGCCAGCTATCTATAAAATGTTAGCTGACATGGGCTAATTGAGTGACTGTCAGTGACTGACATAACAAGAGAAAAACTACTGATGCACTACCAAATTTTGAAATCGCCGTTGTGTATTCTACTATCCTAGCTAGCAGTAAGTTGAGACCCCGACTGACTTCCTAGAAAAAGCCTGTCTGACTTTCTAAGCGGCCGCTTAAGTCGCTTATGCCTACAAACGGCCCTGTGCTGTAGTCTCCAAGTGTAAACAACTGATTTGTGATATAGACTGCACCTTTTATATTTTCACCGGTGATACAAATAAAAAAGCCATAATGCCACATTCACACCCATTCTAGTTTTCATTACATTTACATTTACATTTTAGTCATTTAGCAGACACTCTTATCCAGAGCGACTTACAGTTAGTGAGTGCATACATTATATATATATATATTTTTCATACTGGCCCCCCCCATGGGAATCGAACCCACAACCCTGGCGTTGCAAACGCCATGCTCTACCAACATCCCCTGCCGGCCATTCCCTCCCCTACCCTGGACGACGCTGGGCCAATTGTGCGCCGCCCCATGGGTCTCCCGGTGGCGGCCGGCTACGACAGAGCCTGGATCAGGTGAGATACTATCCAATCACTTATTTTATCGACTATCAAACTCTCTACTCCGTCTCAAGGAGTCTGCCTGGGTCCCACAGGGCTGCAGGAAGATGACAAACAGAATTAAAGTGACACAGGGAATTTCAGGACACGTTCCTGCGATTTTAAAGGCCATCCAATCTTGCTCCAATTCTCTCTCCCCTCGTCTTTCTTTCAGTCTTGAAGCAATGAAGAAAGCCTTACTGAACTGGGAGTTGTCTCCACTGAGACGGTAGGCTATAAGAGAGCAACACATAACGTTTTAATCAATAGCCACCCTCATGAATATGGTGTTTTGATGGGTTTAATTCGCTGCTTCATCTCTGAGAGTGCTGTGAGGGGATTCCCAGATTAATGATTGCATTCAGTGTTAGCATAGAATCCCACTCAATCTCCTCAATGGGAGACAGAATTAGCCGACGCCTAAACTGTTAGGGTTTGTCCTGCACTGCAGTGGGATCCACCTTCTGACACCAGTGTAATCATGCTTGACTATTTTGTGGTACTCACAATGATACCATTCACTAAAAACACTGGGCCTTGAGGAGTGGATGAAACTGAACCAAAATAGTTTGAGGGTTTAATTATACACTGCTCAAAAAAATAAAGGGAACACTTAAACAACACAATGTAACTCCAAGAGCATGGAGGCGCTACCAGGAGACAGGCCAGTACATCAGGAGACGTGGAGGAGGCCGTAGGAGGGCAACAACCCAGCAGCAGGACTGCTACCTCCGCCTTTGTGCAAGGAGGAGCAGCAGGAGCACTGCCAGAGCCCTACAAAATGACCTCCAGCAGGCCACAAATGTGCATGTGTCTGCTCAAACGGTCAGAAACAGACTCCATGAGGGTGGTATGAGGGCCCGACGTCCACAGGTGGGGTTTGTGCTTACAGCCCAACACCGTGCAGGATGTTTGGCATTAGCCAGAGAACACCAAGATTGGCAAATTCGCCACTGGCGCCCTGTGCTCTTCACAGATGAAAGCAGGTTCACACTGAGCACGTGACAGACGTGACAGAGTCTGGAGACGCCGTGGAGAACGTTCTGCTGCCTGCAACATCCTCCAGCATGACCGGTTTGGCGGTGGGTCAGTCATGGTGTGGGGTGGCATTTCTTTGGGGGCCGCACAGCCCTCCATGTGCTCGCCAGAGGTAGCCTGACTGCCATTAGGTACCGAGATGAGATCCTCAGACCCCTTGTGAGACCATATGCTGGTGCGGTTGGCCCTTGGTTCCTCCTAATGCAAGACAATGCTAGACCTCATGTGGCTGGAGTGTGTCAGCAGTTCCTGCAAGAGGAAGGCATTGATGCTATGGACTGGCCCGCCCGTTCCCCAGACCTGAATCCAATTGAGCACATCTGGGACATCATGTTTCGCTCCATCCACCAATGCCACGTTGCACCACAGACTGTCCAGGAGTTGGCGGATGCTTTAGTCCAGGTCTGGGAGGAGATCCCTCAGGAGACCATCCACCACCTCATCAGGAGCATGCCCAGGCGTTGTAGGGAGGTCATACAGGCACGTGGAGGCCACACACACTACTGAGCCTCATTTTGACTTGTTTTAAGGACATTACATCAAAGTTGGATCAGCCTGTAGTGTGGTTTTCCACTTTAATTTTGAGGGTGACTCCAAATCCAGACCTCCATGGGTTGATACATTTGATTTCAATTGATAATTTTTGTGTGATTTTGTTGTCAGCACATTCAACTATGTAAAGAAAAAAGTATTTAATAAGATTATTTCATTCATTCAGATCTAGGATGTGTTATTTTAGTGTTCCCTTAATTTTTTTGAGCAGTGTATTTTGTCAATCCAATACATCTGAAAAAATACAGATTATAGATATAGGAATTGCCTTTCATATTATAGTTAAATAGAAGTTGATGACCAGCCACACAACACTGCAGGCTATACAGCGCATTCAGAAAGTATTTCCACATTCTGTTACGTTATATTCCTACTCTTAAATGGAATAAATGTTCCTCATCAATCTACACACAATACCCCATAATGACAAAGCAAAAACAGGTTTTTAGAAATTTTTGCAAATGTCTTAAAAATAAAACACTGAAATACCTTATTTAAATAAGTATTCAGACCCTTTGCTATGAGACTCGAAATTAAGCTCAGGTGCATCCTGTTTCCATTGATCATCCTTGAGATGTTTCTACAACTTGATTGGAGTCCACCTGTGGTAAATTCAATTGATTGGGCATGATTTGGAAAGGCACACACCTGTCAGTTGACAGTGCATGTCAGAGAAAAAAACAAGCCATGAAGTTGAAGGAATTGTGCGTAGAGCTCTGAGACAGGATTGTGTCAAGGCACAGATCATGGGAAGGGTACCAAAAAAATTCTGCAGCATTGAAGGTCCCCAAGAATACAGTGGCCTCTGTCATTCTGAAATGGAAGAAGTTTGGAACCACCAATACTCTTCCTAGCTGGCCGCCCGGCCAAACTGAGCAATCGGGGGAGAAGGGCCTTGGTCAGGGAGGTGACCAAGAACCCAATGGTCACTCTGACAGTGCTCCAGAGATCCTCTGTGGAGATGGGAAAACCTTCCAGAAAGACAACCATCTCGGGAGCACTCCATCAATCAGGCCTTTATGGTAGAGTGGCCAGACTGAAGCCACTCCTTAAAAAGGCACATGAAGGCCTGCTTGGAGTTTGCCAAAAGGCACCTAAAGACTCTCAGACCATTGGAAACAAGATTCTCTGGTCTAATGAAACCAAGATTTAACTCTTTGGCCTGAATGCCAAGTGTCATGTCTGGAGGAAACCTGGCACCATCCCTACAGTGAATCATGGTGGTGGCAGCATCATGCTGTTGGGATGTTTTTCAGCGGCAGGGACTGGGAGACTAGTCAGGATCGAGGGAAAGATGAACAGAGCAGAGTACAGAGAGATCCTTGATGAAAACCTGCTCCAGAGCACTCAGGACCTCAGACTGGGGTGAAGGTTCACCTTCCAGCAGGACAACAACCCTAAGCACACAGCATGACAACGCAGGAGTGGCTTTGGGACAAGTCTCTGAATGTCCTTGAGTGGCCCAGCCAGAACCCGGACTTGAACCTGATCGAACATCTCTGAAGAGACCTGAAAATAGCTGTGCAGCGACACTCCCCATCCAACCTGACAGAGCTTGAGAGGATCTGCAGAGAAGAATGGGAGAAACCTCCAAATACAGCGTCATACCCAAGAAGACTCGAGGCTGTAATCGCTGCCAAAGGTGCTTCAACAAAGTACGTAGCAAACGGTCTGAATACTTATGTAAATGTGATATTTCAGTTTTCTTTTAAATATAAATTTGCAACAATTTCTAAAAATCTGTTTTTGCTTTGTCATTATGGGGTATTGTGTGTAGTTTGATGAGGAAAAAAACGACATAATCCATTTTAGAATAAGGCTGTAACGTAACAAAATGTGAAAAAGGTCAAGGGGACTGAATACTTACTGAATGCACTGTACCTGTTCTGTGGTGAAAACACTACAGCAAAAATAAATCGCCCCTGGCATTTCTAACACACCAGCCCATTTCTTCCCTTGAGGCCCCCATTATTAACCAGATAATGATTATTTTGTGCAAAAAAGTTGTTCGACCAGCCCACTGGGCTAAAAATGGATCATCCCAGATGGTCAGGCCGCCCCTGGAGGAACCAGTCATACAGTGTCTTCAGAAAGTATTCGCAACCCTTTACTTTTTCTGCATTTTGTGGTGTTACAGCCTACATTTAAAATTGATTAACTTAAGATTTTGTGTCACTGGCCTTCTCACAATACCGCATAATGTCAAAGTGAAATTAGGTTTTTAGAAATGTGTACAAATTAATTCAAAAGGAAAAGATGAAATGTCTTGAGTCAATAAGTATTCAACCCTTTGTTATGGCAAGCTTAAATAAAGTTGAGGAGTAAAAATGTGCTTAACAAGTCACATAATAAGTTGCATGGACTCACTCTGTGTGCAATAAAAGTGTTTAACATGAATGACTACTTCATCTCTGTACATACAACTATCTGTAAGGTCCCTCAGTCGAGCCGTGAATTTCAAACACAGATTCAACCACAAAGACCAGGGAGGTCTTCCAATGCCTCGCAAAGAAGGGCACCTATTGGGAGATGGGTAAAAAAAAGCAGACATTGAATATCCCTTTGAGCATGGTGGAGTTCTTAATTACACTTTGGATGCTGTATCAATACACCCAATCACTACAAAGATACAGGCGTAATGTTGCAAGTAATGTTGGATTGTGGTCGTGTGGTTTCCTAAGAGAGAAATACTTTTTTATCAGGTAGAATCTTTTGAATACCTTCATAAAACAGGGGCCACTAGTTCATGGCTGCCAAGTTGTGTAGCTGAAGATGTGACCGGCATCATTAAAGGCATCTATAGTAACAAGGTTATGGATGTTAACTCTCTTAAAACATGTCCTGTCAATGCACCTCCGTTCTAAAGGCTTTTTAGAAACTCAATTCACAATGTTATCCAAGTCATTCCAATATCTTTTATTTCATTTGAATAAAATACGTATTTTCTTGAACATTGTTATTAGCTTTATGTTAAATACCAGTCATCAAAGAACATGATGTAATTGTGTGCTGGAATTATTCCCTAATACAACTATAGTCAAGTCGATACTTACAGTATATTTGACTTGCCCTGTTTCCACTTTCAAAAACAGAACTACATCAATTAAAATCTAAATGTCACTGTAACTGCTTTGGATCAATGTTGCTCCATCTTGCTAGCTACTATTTTGTGTCTGGGGGATGTTTACACTAGGGCAACAAGTGGATAAGGCAGTGACTTAAAGCCAGATGTCCCAACTCCGCCCTTTCCTTTATGCCAAACTGACGTTGTATCCATAGAGACTTGTAAGCCGAACATTGATACATTGTGGGTGGCAACCCGTCTGTCTAGACTCTAGACTCTAGAGAGACTAACTAATAACATGTACTGTATCTGCACTGCCAGAGAGGTGTGGGAAGATTTGTGTCCCTACTAAGCCACTGTCAAGCTCTGCTGAAATAACATCTAGATTCTGTACTGGGGGCCTCTGTGCTTTCAGGGCACTTTATAGATCTCCTTAGTTAAGCATGCCATTTAATGGAGATTAATTTATTATCAGTAACATATTAAGTTAAAAGCTTATTGAACGAGGGAACATTTCAGTGTATCCAAAGGAATTAGATATGGTCAAATTTCCAGTGCTGTAGTCATTGCTGTTATGCTATGCTATTATTGGGAAGCTGTATTTTATATAATTTAGATCATTGAGATACACTACATGACCAAAGGTATGTGGACACCTGCTCATCAAACATCTCATTCCAAAATCATGGGCATTAATATGGAGTTGGTCCCCCCTTTGCTGCTATAACAGCCTCCACTCTTGTGGGAAGGCTTTCCACTAGATGTTGAAACATTGCTGCGGGGATTTGCTTCCATTCAGCCACAAGAGCATTAGTGAGGTCGGGCACTGACGTTGGGCGATTAGGCCTGGCTCGCAGTCGACATTCCAATTCATCCCAAAGGTGTTCGATGGGGTTGAGTTCAGGGCTCTGTGCAGGGCAGTCAAGTTCTTCCACACCGATCTCGACAAACCATTTCTGTATGGACCTCGCTTTGTGCAAGGGGGCATTGTCATGCTGAAACAGGAAAGGGCCTTCCCCAAACTGTTGCCACAGAGTTAGAAGCACAGAATCGTCTAGAATGTCATTGTATGCGATAGCGTTAAGATTTCCCTTCACTGGAACTAAGGGGCCTAGCCCGAACCATGAAAAACAGCCCCAGACTATTATTCCTCCTCAACCAAACTTTACAGTTGGCACTATGCATTGGGTCAGGTAGCGTTCTCCTGGCATCCGCCAAACCCAGATTTGTCCATCGGACGGCCAAAGAACACATTTCCTCTGCGAATGGCAGCAAGCTATACACCACTCCAGCCGACGCTTGGCATTGTGCATGCTCGGCCATGGAAACCCATTTCATGAAGCTCCAGACAAACAGTTATTGTGTTGATGCTGCTTCCAGAGGCAGTTTGGAACTCGGTAGTGAGTGTTGCAACCGAGGACAGACGGTTTTTACGCGCTGTGCACTTCAGCACTCAGCGGTCCCGTTCTTGTGTGGCCTACCACTTCATGGCTGAGCCGTTGTTGCTCCTAGACATTTATACTTCACAATAACAGCACTTACAGTTGACCGGGGCAGCTCTAGCAGGGCAGAAATTTGACAAACTGACTTGTTGAAAAGGTGGCATCCTATGACAGTGCCACGTTGAAAGTCACTGAGCTCTTCAGTAAGGCAATTCTACTGCCAATGTTTGTCTATGGAGATTGCATGGCTGTGTGCTCAATTTTATACACCTGTAAGCAACGGGTGTGGCTGAAATAGCCGAATCCACATACTTTTGATCCCCTGCTGATTTTGCACGTTTGCCTACTGACAAAGAAATGATCAGTCTATAATTTTGATGGTTGGTTTATTTGAACAGTGAGAGACAGAATAACAAAAAATCCAGAAAAACGCATGTCAGAAATGTTATAAATTGATTTGCATTTTAATGAGGGAAATAAGTATTTGACCCCCTCTCAATCAGAAAGATTTCTGGCTCCCAGGTGTCTTTTATACAGGTAACGAGCTGAGATTAGGAGCACACTCTTAAAGGGAGTGCTCCTAATCTCAGCTTGTTACCTGTATAAAAGACACCTGTCCACAGAAGCAATCAATCAATCAGATTCCAAACTCTCCACCATGGCCAAGGCCAAAGAGCTCTCCAAGGATGTCAGGGACAAGATTGTAGACCTACACAAGGCTGGAATGGGCTACAAGACCATCGGCAAGCAGCTTGGTGAGAAGGTGACAACAGTTGGTGCGATTATTCGCAAATGGAAGAAACACAAAATAACTGTCAATCTCCCTCGGCCTGGGGCTCCATGCAAGATCTCACCTCGTGGAGTTGCAATGATCATGAGAATGGTGAGGAATCAGCCCAGAACTACACGGGAGGATCTTGTCAATGATCTCAAGACAGCTGGGACCATAGTCACCAAGAAAACAATTGGTAACACACGTATGCCGTGAAGGACTGAAATCCTGCAGCGCCCGCAAGTTCCCCCTGCTCAAGAAAGCACATATACAGGGCCGTCTAAAGTTTGCCAATGAACATCTGAATGATTCAGAGGATAACTGGGTGAAAGTGTTGTGGTCAGATGAGACCAAAATCGAGCTCTTTGGCATCAACTCAACTTGCCGTGTTTGGAGGAGGAGGAATGCTGCCTATGACCCCAAGAACACCATCCCCACGTCAAACATGGAGGTGGAAACATTATGCTTTGGGGGTATTTTTCTGCTAAGGGGACAGGACAACTTCACCGCATCAAAGGGACGATGGACGGGGCCATGTACCGTCAAATCTTGGGTGAGAACCTCCTTCCCTCAGCCAGGGCATTGAAAATGGGTTGTGGATGGGTATTCCAGCATGACAATGACCCAAAACACACGACCAAGGCAACAAAGGAGTGGCTCAAGAAGAAGCACATTAAGGTCCTGGAGTGGCCTAGCCAGTCTCCAGACCTTAATCCCATAGAAAATCTGTGGAGGGAGCTGAAGGTTCGAGTTGCCAAACGTCAGCCTCGAAACCTTAATGACTTGGAGAAGATCTGCAAAGAGGAGTGGAACAAAATCTCTCCTGAGATGTGTGCAAACCTGGTGGCCAACTACAAGAAACGTCTGACCTCTGTGATCGCCAACAAGGGTTTTGCCACCAAGTCATGTTTTGCAGAGGGGTCAAATACTTATTTCCCTCATTAAAATGCAAATCAATTCATAACATTTTTGACATGTGTTTTTCTGGATTTTTTTGTTGTTATTCTGTCTCTCACTGTTCAAATAAACCTACCATTAAAATTATAGACTGATCATGTCTTTGTCATTGGGCAAACTTACAAAATCAGCAGGGGATCAAATACTTTTTTCCCTCACTGTGTATAGTGTAGTTCAGCACCATTTATTCTACTGCCTGGGTAGTTGAGTCAGATCAGACGATGCAGTGTCTCTGTAGCCATGTCGTCAGACTGTCACCATGGCTGTTGTTGCTGGGACTGGGAGGATATGGGATCCCCCTGCCAGTCCTAAACCACACAGCACCGACGGCCCAGGCTCCCAACCCATCCCCATTCCCCCATGTCAAGCAGCTCCACGCACTTCCTGGATCAGACAATGATTAAACCTGGCATCCTCAAAGCAGGGAGACAGACTACTACACCATGTCTGTCATTGAAGTGTCCTTGTCGGGATCCTGACTTTTCCATCTTTGTTTTCTACTCAAATCTGAAAATCTGTTTTCATTATTTATTTTTTTATATTGGGAGACCCAGTAATAGGTTTGTGTAGTCTTTGTTATACAGCATTTATCATGTTGTCAGCTTTCATACAGTCACAATTTTGATGGCTCTGAGAAGAATGACACCAATGCTAGAGTAAGCTTTCAATATGTCTCATGTCAAGTTATAGTATACAGTGGTTTGCGAAAGTATTCACCCCCCTTGGCATTTTTCCTATTTTGTTGCCTTACAACCTGGAATTACATTTTTTGGGGGGTTTGTATCATTTGATTTACACAACATGCCTACCACTTTGAAGATGAAAACAAAGAAGAAATAAGACAAAAAAACAGAAAAATGGAGCGTGCATAACTATTCACCCCCCTCCTTCAAGTTGGATGGGTTCCACTGGTGTACAGCAATCTTTAAGTCATACCACATATTCTCAGTTGGATTGAGGTCTGGGCTTTGACTAGGCCATTCCAAGACATTTAAATGTTTCACCTTAAACAACTCAAATGTTGCTTTAGCAGTATGCTTAGGGTCATTGTCCTGCTTGAAGGTGAACAACCATCCCAGTCTCAAATCTCTGGAAGACTGAAACAGGTTTCCCTCAAGAATTTCCCTGTATTTAGCGCCCTCCATCATTCCTTCAATTCTGACCAGTTTTCCAGTCCCTGCCGATTAAAAACATCCCCACTAATTTTTTGAAACAAGTTATTTTTTTCATTTCACTTCACCAATTTTGACTATTTTGTCCATTACATTAAATCCAAATAAAAATCAATTTAAATTACAGGTTGTAATGCAACAAAATAGGAAAAACGCCAAGGGGGATGAATACTTTTGCAAGGCACTGTACTCACACTTTCACCACATTGTAAGTGGCATGAGTGTTATTGTAGACGATATCAACTGTCACGAGGATACAAGTGTCACAAATGTCAAACTATTGTAATGCATATGAAACACTCATCTAGGATAACTCCTCCAGTACAGTTAAATAATAAGTCTCTCTATCTGAAGAGCATATTATTTAGACTACATGTACACCTGTGTTCGAAAAGATTTCCCTAACTTCCCTTAGATGATCATAGTCCAATTTGCTTTACTACACGCTGTGTAAATCAAGTCAGGGAGAACAAATTACGTTCAAAAACGTTTAAACATTTCTTATGTAAATAAAGAGGTGCTCTAACAATGAGAAATCTATATAAAGGAACAAATGGAGTGTGTATCCTTAAAAGCCCATTCTTGCGATGACACACAGAGGCCCATAATTTCTCCTCGATTGGCGCTCTTGGGCCCTTAGATTAGGGCCTCTGATACTGTAGAGCCATTTGATGTAGTGAGGCTATAGTGGGGGATTCCATTAGGTCCCAATCATCAGACTGCTACTGGGGGATAATGAGCGTCAGTCCTGAAGCCTGCCAGCAGCCATGAGTACTTTAACAAGGCCAGATCAGTCTCAGCTACCATTAGCGCAAATGTCAACACTGAATTAAGGGCTTGAATAATTTACTGCTGTCTCTATACAGTATAAACATAATACCTTGCCATTCTCATCTTTGCCAGGTCATATATTTTCACCTTGGTCTTCATTGAGGACCTTATATTTTCACATTTTTGTATTTTCACATCTATTTTCACTTTCTCATAATTTTATATCTTTGTGGTTAGGTTTTTTTATTTATTAGTTGCTGTCAAAACTTATTTCATCAGACTGTCATGGCGTTCAAGTTTAATTAGGCTACTATGAAAGATGCAATCAACCGTCTGGATGGGTATCTTTTTGACCACCCGTGCATCCATTCATCAAAAGGCTGCAGCTAATGTCGGATGACATTGTGTCACATATCAGTTGATGTAAACATTCCGTAGTGTTTCCACGTCATATTCAATATTACACTGTTCAAATCAATGATTTTGAAGCTAATCAGTATGCCCTTTTGTCAGTGTCCTGTCGATGACCGAGTTTGGTTCAGTACCGAATGCCACAGTTTCAAACCTATACATCCTTAGAATAATAGTTCCATAATTGCTCAGTTTTCATGTACTGGAATCCTTTGCTTTTGAGAGATACATTTTCCATTCAGCTTCCCTCTTTGATACCACCATGTACAGTTGAGACAAAGTGTAAATGGCTTTGTCGCCAACACAATGGCTCAGCTTAATGAATTATTCCCAACTAGTAATTAGAATTTCTGAGGGGGTACGTCTTTGCTAGTTATTTAATTAATGTTACCAGGACTGGTGCGACTAGTCCTCCATTAATATGAACCTCCTATGTAGACCTTAAACATATTGTAATTCCTCTGTAGGGGCCTCCCGAGTGGCGTAGTGGTCTAAGGCACTGCATCGTAGTGCTTGAGGCGTCACTTCAGACCCGGGTTTGATCCCAGGCTGTGTCACAACCAGCTGTGACCGGGAGTCCCATAGGGTGGCTCACAATTGGCCCAGCATCGTCCGGGTTAGGGGAGGGTTTGGCCGGGGGGGCTTTACATTTACTTTTTTTTTATTTTTTTTTACATTTTTTAGTCATTTAGCAGACGCTCTTATCCAGAGCGACTTACAGAAGCAATTAGGGTTAAGTGCCTTGCTCAAGGGCACATCGACAGATTTTTCACCTAGTCGGCTCGGGGATTAGAACCAGCGACCTTTCGGTTACTGGCACAACGCTCTTGCCCACTAAGCTACCTGAGACCCCATTTACATTTTTACATTTTTGGCTTTACTTGTCTCATCGCGCTCTAGCAACTCCTTGTGGCGGGCCGGGCGCCTGTTTCCTCTGACACATTGGTGCGGGTGGGTGTTAAGGAGCGCTGTTTGGCGGGTCATGTTTTGGAGTACGCATGACTCGACCTTCGCCTCTCCCGAGCACGTTGGGGAGTTGCAGCGATGAGACAAGATCGAAAAATACACACACAAAAAAAAGACAGTTGCATCTGTAGACAGTTCCCATGCTACAATTCTCAGCTCCAAGAAACGATGCATGATTAACACCCAAGGTCATTAAATTAACACCCAGTTAACTACCTTGAATTTACCATGCATAAGGACAACAATGCGGTATTATTTTGTCCTTAACAATGAATTAAAGCAAGGTTAGACTAATCCTGTCAATGCAGTCACATTCAGATAAGCCTCACTCTCTGTCTCTGTTTTAATGGGGGGGGGGGAATCATTCTGTGCACAGAGAGAAAATTGAGAGAGAGAAAGAGAGAGAAAGAGAGTGTGGCATGGCTGAGGTTTCACAGAGATGCTCCCTGGTCAATATCTGCCTGTTCAGCTGGGACTGCAGCGCGCGGATTAGCGCCGCAAGACACTTACTCAGCATGCAAGGCAAATCAGCCAGTCAACATCAGTCTTTAGCATAAGGGGATCGGGTCTCTGTCTCCCTGAGCATTGATCTGACTACACACACACACACACACACACACACACACACACGCACACACACACACGCCGAGTAGACAGTGCAGAGCAGCCCATGCTTGGGGGGAAATCTAATCATAACACTGCAGAAGCCCAGTCTGCTGTGAGTCCTGTGACAAAGGAAAATGGGTTTTGAATAGCGTTGCATAGACGCCATCTTTTAAAGCCGACGTGTAATATATAACCCGCTCGCTCATGACCAAAGAAAAAGGGCAAGAATGAGGTATGACACTAAAGGATCATTAGTAGTCGACAAGCAAATGGGGTTGAGTTGATGAATGGGACATGAAAGCCTGTTGTAAGTTTGGTGGCTTGTTAAACCCCAACCAACTTCCTGTCAACTTTTCTCTTTGAAATAAAAGGAGTGGTTCTCTGTATGTCAGGAGAGAACGTCTGTCAGTTACCGCTTAGGCTTTTGCGGCGTACCCCATTAGTTTCTTGCAATAAAACAATTTGTTCCTGAAGAAATGTCACAGTAACGCATTCACTGATTTTCAGAGCATGTCCACAATGGTGTTTCAGTCAGGCAGGTGAACATATGTTGGCTTCCCTGGGGGATATGGACTTGCGTCAGCATGGCAGGAGAGGGTAGGGAATCAGACACCCAGCCTGAGGAAGGACATTTAGGAAGGGGAAAACAAGCAAACAAAAAGTGTTCACTCTCAACAATGTAGTTAAAAATGGATGAGGAACGGTGCATTATAAACCGGTAACATGATTCTTTAGAAGTATTTTTCACTGAAAAAGAAGATGCAATTGTAGAAAGAAAGAAAGGTGAGGTTTCCACATTGTTTACTTTTGATGCATTCAGGAACCAAATCTTGTTGCAAATTGTAAAAGCAATGTGTTTTACTACACACACTGTACATCAAATCAAATCAAATTGTATTGGCCACATGCGCCGAATACAACAGGTGCAGAGATTACAGTGAAATGCTTACTTACAGCCCTTAACCAACAGTGCATACTGTGACGGCCCTGAATATTTCTGAACCGTCTCAGTGCTTCTCCTTCTAATAGGGCGCTTCCCCTTTAATTCCTCATTAAATAGCCAGCATCAGCTGCGCAAAAGGGGAAGTTGTGATTGAGACATGAATGAGGATGTGTACTACCTTCAGTTGATGAAGCTTCGCCATGACGTTTGTTTTGTTGCCTTACAGTGTGTTTTGTAGCCTTAAAGCGAGTTTACCCAGGATTGGATCCACTCTGTGCGTCTGTGGACTACAACTCTCCGTTGGTTTTCGTGGCCTTTTCTCCGCTGGGGAGCTGTTGGCGGATTGTCTGACTGACCGACTGACTACAACTTTTTGTACACGGTATTTCATTTGTTTGGGGTGATGTATACTGTGATTTATGTAGTTGTGAGGACGTATTATTCTTTGGGTAGTCTTTGATACGCTTTATAGTTGTGTTACAAAATAAGTGTTATTTGGAGTGTATGAATATACTGGGTTTATGCTACGGACAAACGTTGCGGGACTAAGGTCACTTGAGTCACTGAACTTATTTACCGGGCTGGACTCTTTTTATGCCCGAGGTACAGGACATTTCTAAATGAACATAAGTGCATTGATTTGTTATATTGTTGTGTGTGGGTGTGTGATCATTTATGTTGTTAATACAACCACGCAAAGAATACACTTGTTTGAAGTTCTTTCCAAGGTTTTAAGGGGTTTATGAAAAGTATATTTCCATCTTGACTTTTACATAAGTCCTTTGTATTGGTGTGACTTGACGGACCAGATGGGACTTATTCCCTCCCAAACTAAAAGGAGAAACCCATGCTTTCTCTGGTAGGCACAACCTACCTGGCACCCCTATAAATAACCTCAAGTCAAAACCGTTACATAAAAATGGCACCCCAGATGGGACCTCAACATTGAGAACTAACCAAAGCAAATCTTTTGAGTGGAATTAAAATAATGGATTCACTACAAGAAAATGTGCTCATCCATATCCTACCAGTCAATGGGAATACACAGGGCCATTCTGACTACCGAGCCAACAATACAAATCATAATGTGACTGGAAATAATGGAGTTGATTTGGGCCAGAGCCCTGGGAATCTAAATGCTCGGTCTGGACCACAGGCCACAGGTCTAACTAGTAACTCACTTATTGACATGGATCTGTGTGAAAGTACTGAGCTAGTCCTCCCTCTGACGCCCAACCTTCCTCCATTGTCTGGTTTATTCTCCAGAGGGTTGTAGTCTTACAACTTCAAGGTGACATCCTTGATATTCGTAAGACTCAACAACATCTCCAAACTCTAATCCATCATAAATTCAAATGTCTGAGTGTAGAGCAACAACAGAGTGCCATGGAATTCAGAAACTCACTGAGTACTCTAACTCACACTCTGACAGAGCTCAGTGAGAGTGGAAGACGGGAAATTACTGGTGCCATGGACAGGCAGTTTGACTACCAACAAAGCCAACTCACTGCCACTCTCCAGTGGCGCCTGCAACATCATCACACTGAGGTCCTCAAGGACGTCAATTCTGTATTTTCTCCCCTGGTTAACACTGTAGACCACTTGCAGACAGCGCTCTCTAATTGTGTTAAAATGTTGGATGATGTGTCTGTTGACATGGCCTCCATTAGGCACAACTCCTTGCACAGAGCTTCTCTTGTGTCCACTTCTGTTCAGACCACTGAGGGCCAAGCGGGCACCTCAGAACAGCCAAGACAAGGCCATGCTGCAGCCACCCCTTGCAGGATGCAATCCACCATGCATCCTGGTGTTCATTTTCATGGTCCCATAACTCCCTCACCCTCTACTTCCTCAATCCCTCCTAGCTCTTTTGTTCATGGTGATTTGAGTAGACGTCATGTGGGAGCGATGCCCATTAAATTGCAATTTCCCACCTTTGGGAAAAAGGATGACAGTCCTGATCCGCTAATGTATCTGGAAAGATGTCATGACTTTCTTGCCCTCAATCCCCTGGCTGACGAAGAACTCCTTGCCACATTGAGGAATGTGTTGCATGGGACAGCTCGAGACTGGTGGGATGTGGCACGTCTCACCACTACCTCCTGGGCTGACTTTGAGGCCAAGTTTTCCTCTGCATTTCTGTCTGAGGACTACACAGATGAGCTGGCAGACAGAGTCAGGAATCGAGTGCAAAGGGAGAATGAGAATATCCGTGACTTTGCATACGGTTACCACTCCCTGTGCAGAAGGTGGAAACCTGGCATTGAGGAGGAAGAGGTCATTAAGTTGATCTTGAAGAACATCAACCCACTACTAGCCAGTCAACTCAGAGAAAGAGTCACCACTGTCGATGGACTGGTTCGCCTGGGACAGCAGTTCGAGAAGGACAGAGAATGCCAACAGCAATATGAACAGAGAAAGAAACAGACACCCAAACAGTTACCCAAGCCAGATCATCAACCACAGCCAGAGTCTCCAGCCAAGACCCCTCCCATGTTCTGTTGGAGATGTAGCCAAAAGGGACATTCTTCAGCTACATGTCCAAGACCGTATCAAGTAAACCCTTCCAGAAACCACAAATCACAACAGGCCAACACACCTAACACACTTCGCAGGAACGACCATCCTACTCTGGGTGCTTTGACCAGAGCTGAAACCTCAAGAGTCACTGCCTACGCCCCCCGCCCGACATCCCCTTCCTTTCAGTTAATACCACACCAGCTGGTGTTACCCCTGTCCATAGGCCCATGGACAGGAAGAGCCATCCTGGACACCGGGTCATCCCACACACTGCTCAATGAGAAACTGTGGAAGGAGGTTCAAGGTCCAAAATACAACTTGAAGCCGTGGACAGAAGGTCCACTGTATCTGGCTGACGGTGAGGCTAAACGACCACTTGGATGGAGTGAGGTGGAGTTCCGCCTGTGTAACCGCTCCTATATGATTCCTTCGGTTATCCTACAAACCAAGAACCTTGCTTTTCCTGTCGTGTTGGGAATTGATTTTATGTACTTCAGCGGTGTCCAGATTGATATCGCACACAATTGCTACTGGTTTCCAAACAATCCGAGCAAGAAGCATTTCTTCCAATCAGAAGTGCCATTTTTTATGTAACGGTTTTGACTTGAGGTTATTTATAGGGGTGCCAGGTAGGTTGTGCCTACCAGAGAAAGCATGGGTTTCTCCTTTTAGTTTGGGAGGGAATAAGTCCCATCTGGTCCGTCAAGTCACACCAATACAAAGGACTTATGTAAAAGTCAAGATGGAAATATACTTTTCATAAACCCCTTAAAACCTTGGAAAGAACTTCAAACAAGTGTATTCTTTTGCGTGGTTGTATTAACAACATAAATGATCACACACCCACACACAACAATATAACAAATCAATGCACTTATGTTCATTTAGAAATGTCCTGTACCTCGGGCATAAAAAGAGTCCAGCCCGGTAAATAAGTTCAGTGACTCAAGTGACCTTAGTCCCGCAACGTTTGTCCGTAGCATAAACCCAGTATATTCATACACTCCAAATAACACTTATTTTGTAACACAACTATAAAGCGTATCAAAGACTACCCAAAGAATAATACGTCCTCACAACTACATAAATCACAGTATACATCACCCCAAACAAATGAAATACCGTGTACAAAAAGTTGTAGTCAGTCGGTCAGTCAGACAATCCGCCAACAGCTCCCCAGCGGAGAAAAGGCCACGAAAACCAACGGAGAGTTGTAGTCCACAGACGCACAGAGTGGATCCAATCCTGGGTAAACTCGCTTTAAGGCTACAAAACACACTGTAAGGCAACAAAACAAACGTCATGGCGAAGCTTCATCAACTGAAGGTAGTACACATCCTCATTCATGTCTCAATCACAACTTCCCCTTTTGCGCAGCTGATGCTGGCTATTTAATGAGGAATTAAAGGGGAAGCGCCCTATTAGAAGGAGAAGCACTGAGACGGTTCAGAAATATTCAGGGCCGTCACAATACATACATATATACATACATACATAAACCGTGCAGAGGCAGCTGTTATTTTGAACTCTAGTGTAAATATTAACATGCTACACAATATGGTTGATTGATAAGTTGTCAAATTCTACAGGGTTCACCCTCAAGTTATTTTTGTTGCTCACAGGGAATCTGTTGCACTTTTCAAAGACATTATGATCAATGTTAGCCTAGCAACTAGACATGTTTGCATATCAAACCCTATACCTCAAAATATCTTAGCATAATTGAAATCTAATTTCCGGCTCCATTCTCCTATGTCAATTTAAGTTAAATATTCTATGTTGACACTGGAGGCTCCTATTCACAAGAAAAAACAACCTACATATAGTTTCCGGAAAACCAGCAGTCCCACATCGAGGGGTGCTGGAACGCGTTCTGGCTTATAGCGGCACAAATTAAGCACTGGTATCTATGAACTGGTACTCTATGTACCTATAAACTGCCAGAGTCTATGAAACGGTGATCCTGCATCTGTTGCTTGGTGCTTACAGTAGCACAATAGCTTTTCAGAGGTTTTCTGAGCCAGCAGCGCAGCTAAATTCCAGAGCCCTACGTTTGTTTTTTCTTCTAGAATACATATTTTTCTACCACATGCAGGTTTCCTCTTATCATCACAATAGCGGGGGCCTGAAGAGTGTGTGTGTGTGTGTGTGTGTGTGTGTGTGTGTGTGTGGGTGTGTGGAGTGCGAGGGACCCAAAGCTACTGACCTTTTTAAATCCATAGGAGTCCTTCGCAGCTAACACCACCACATATATATGGGCTTAGAGGAGCAACACCCACTCAACCAGACGAGAAACCATCCTTGAGTGAAATGAACTCCGCAATATGCTGAAGAGGACGAAGGATTTTAAGATGACTGAGAATGAATATGGCTGGAATAATATTATCTACATTCAGTTCATGCAACAGTATTGCAGATTAAGTCAAGGTGTCTAACTTTATTGTTAGAAACCATTGGCTTCTCCAACATGAATTCTTTACTAAAATCTTTATCAAATGTAACAGGTAGGAAATACCTGTTTTTTGTAGGGTTTTTCTCAGACCAGCCTTGGGAGGTTGAGCAACAAACAGAGCTGTGTCTCTGTTGCCCAACACATTTAACCTCACCACAGTACTTAGTAGTAGTGGCACCTTTCCTAATAGTATAGGGTGAAAAGTTACAAATAACTCACTGTATGCAGCCCCTCAGCGTCCACCTGCAATACATCCCAATACCTAAGACAGGTTAGGCCCATTACCCCAAGGCAGTAGTAATGAAAATACAGTTCTGCCTTAAAATAATTAAAATATATTGTCAGTTTTAGGCAACAACACAACAGACACAATTTCACAGTTAACAGAATAGCCTACTGTAACCTACCTCACGTGCATGTGTAGCCTAGCTTGAAGACAACCAATGAAAATATAGCAATACAACCTAGCAGTCTTACAGCATTTATATCAGATATCCCAATAACAAACAAAAAACTAAAATAAAGAATGACACCCGTTACTGTGTTCATGGAGTCTGTATGAGGGCTGGCAGGGACTAAAATAATAGAAGTAGCCTGCAACGCTGTCACAGTAATATTATTCTCCTCTGAATGGCTAATTAGGCCTAATTGTTCCATTATTAACAGTGTCCCTTCTTATCCTTGCACTACTATGTAATGTCAAACAACTGAAAAGTCCACACCTTTCGATGTCCTCTTCTTTCATGACATAAACAGAAAGTTCAATTACTTCCACAGGAATCTTTTATAACTAAATCACTTCAACTCGCGGCTCTCCTCTGGTGTCGATAACAATTCTTTGATGTCCATCCCTCCGGTGGGTAGCTAGCTAGCTGGCATCACTCTGGCTGGTAGCTAGCTCCATCGATTGAACTCACGTTAATCCCGACGGCGAAAATGACAGTCATTCGGTGGTATGGAACAATCCTCTCCAGAACTAGTACGTCCTCTTACTCCAACGATACTCGGTATGGAACAATCCTCTTCCAGAACTAGCACGTCCTCTTTCTCCAATGACACTCGGTATGGAACAATCCTCTTCCAGAACTAGCACGTCCTCTTTCTCCAATGACACTCGGCATGGAACAATCCTCTTCCAGAACTAGCACGTCCTCTTTCTCCAACGATACTCGGTATGGAACAATCCTCTTCCAGAACTAGCACGTCCTCTTTATCCAACGATACTCGGCATGGAACAATCCTCTTCCAGAACTAGCACGTCCTCTTTATCCAACGATACTCGGCATGGAACAATCCTCTTCCAGAACTAGCACGTCCTCTTTCTCCAACGATACTCCGACATATGTTACTTTCTGAATTCGGCTCCTCTCTACTCGTTATCGTTCTCTCTCTCCTCCTTCTGCAACACACTTGCCTGTGCACTCCCTCACGCCACCTGGCTCATAGTAGTCTTGGAAAGTCACTGAACAGAACAGCAAAAGCCATATCCCTAGACTCCGCCACATTCCCCCCTGCAAAACCCTACCAAGCCCGAGTAACTCTGAACACAGAAATGAACAATTCACATGCTTGACCTTGCAGTGCACATCAACTTAATTTCTACAGGTTTCAAGTATCAGTATCACAGGATAAGGATAAGACATACCCTTCCCTGAACCTCACAGGCAATGTACCCCTAGAGCTCCTCTGACCGTCGGGGACCATTCAACGCCTTAGTCTCAGTGTGCATGCTTTCCTTCTCCTCAGGGGGTGTCTCCTCTTCCCCTGACATCAACTCAGGCTGTTATATGCCTACTTCCATTTGCAGCACCCCTGCTGGCACATCCACATGACCGTCAGGCTGCTAAATCCAAATGGAGTCGATAGGGTCAACCTCATTTTCCTCTGTGCACTCTGTGCCCATCTGGGGTCTTTGCCTCTGTATCGGTCTCCTTGCTGGGATGTTGAAAGTGCAGGGTTTGATTTGCTCCCTGTGGACCACCTTGGAGTTTCCTCCACCCTCTGGTCGAACAGTGAATACCGGCAGCTCTGCGCTGTTCCTCTTCACCACAATGTAGGGCATCGATTCCCACTTATTCTGGATCTTGTTTCTGCCTCTGTGTTTATGATTGCGAAGCAGCACACGGTCCCCTGGCCGGATCAGGGCCCCCGAGGTCCCTCTATCATAAGTCCTTTTCCTCCTCCTTGAAGACTCTTCGGCTGTGGCACGATCAATGTCTGTGGCCGCGCTCAACTTTTCATGGTGCTCCCATACCCAGTCATCCAGATTGTCAACTGTGGCCTCCCTGGGTTCTTCACCTCCAAGCACATCAAAGGGTAGGCAAGCATCAGTCCTGAACATGAGGTAGAATGGGGGGTACCCAGTAGATGAGGGGGTCTGATTATTGTACACCATCACCAACTCAGGCAGGTGATCCTTCCACTTCCGCTTCTTGTCCTGGGGCAGTGCTCTCAACATGTCATGCATTGTACGATTGAACCTTTCACACTGACCATTTCCCTCGGGGTGGTAGGGGCTGGTGCGAAAACATAGCAATACAACCTAGCAGTCTTACAGCATTTATATCAGATATCCCAATAACTAACAAACAAACAAACAAAAATAAAGAATGACACCCGTTACTGTGTTCATGGAGTCTGTATGAGGGCTGGCAGGGACTAAAATAATAGAAGTAGCCTGCAACGCTGTCACAGTAATATTATTCTCCTCTGAATGGCTAATTAGGCCTAAAATTTCATTATTAACAGCGTCCCTTCTTATCCTTGCACTACTATGTAATGTCAAACAACTGAAAAGTCCACAACTTTCGATGTCCTCTTCTTTCAGGACATAAACAGAAAGTTCAATTACTTCCACAGGAATCTTTTATAACTAAATCACTTCAACTCGCAGCTCTCCTCTGGTGTCAATAACAATTCTTTGATGTCCATCCCTCCGGTGGGTAGCTAGCTAGCTAGCATCACTCTGGCTGGTAGCTAGCTCCATCGATGGAATTCACGTTAATCCCGAAGGCAAAAATGACAGTCATTCGGTGGTATGGAACAATCCTCTCCAGAACTAGCACGTCCTCTTTCTCCAACGATACTCGGTATGGAACAATCCTCTTCCAGAACTAGCACGTCCTCTTACTCCAACGATACTCGGCATGGAACAATCCTCTTCCAGAACTAGCACGTCCTCTTACTCCAACGATACTCGGCATGGAACAATCCTCTTCCAGAACTAGCACGTCCTCTTACTCCAACGATACTCGGCATGGAACAATCCTCTTCCAGAACTAGCACGTCCTCTTTCTCCAACGATACTCGGTATGGAACAATCCTCTTCCAGAACTAGCACGTCCTCTTACTCCAACGATACTCGGTATGGAACAATCCTCTTCCAGAACTAGCACGTCCTCTTACTCCAACGATACTCGGTATGGAACAATCCTCTTCCAGAACTAGCACGTCCTCTTACTCCAATGATACTCGGCATGGAACAATCCTCTTCCAGAACTAGCACGTCCTCTTACTCCAACGATACTCGGTATGGAACAATCCTCTTCCAGAACTAGCACGTCCTCTTACTCCAACGATACTCGGTATGGAACAATCCTCTTCCAGAACTAGCACGTCCTCTTTCTCCAACGATCCTCCGACGTAAATTACTTTCTGAATTCGGCTCCTCTCTACTCGTTATCATTCTCTCTCTCTCTCCTCCTTCTGCAACACACTTACTTGCGCACTCCCTCACGCACCTCTCCTTAGGACCTTTTTAGAGCCAGCCGTGATGTCATCTGGCTTATAGTAGTCTTGGAAAGTCACTGAACAGAACAGCAAAAGCCATATCCTTAGACTCCACCACCCATGTTAAAATTAATATAATTGAATGGCTTGGTGATAAGCTTATAGTGATTCCTAGTTATGCTCACACATTTACTACAATTTGCAAATATCCAACCAACATTCTGTAACTGGAAGATGGTCATGTTATTTAGAAGCTGGCTTGGTAACGTGAGAGTCTTACGTTCCATTGTGCCCTGTATGATAATTTTTCACATGCTATTTCAAGTACTCTGTTAAATTGGGGAAGAAGTGCAGTTGTTGCACAATAAACAGTTTAGTTGATGCTTATTTATTGTCCAATCATGATCATCTTTAGTTATCCTCGCATGAGGGATCCAATCATGCAGATTGTTCAAAATCAACGTTTGAATTCCAGAGTTCGGACAACACACAAATCAAAATGCATAAAGAAGTTCACTTAGGAGTCAATGTTACACAACTTGAGCACACTTAACTCACATGATTAGGGCAAAAATGATATGTCTTATTAGTGGAGAATTTCAAAGCACCGGGAGACCTTAAAAATAAATGATCCTTCTCAACAAAGAATACAGTATATACCCTTTCTCTTGGAGAAAGATGAAAGTGTAGTTGAATGGGGAAGAAATTCCCTTGTAGGCAGTACCTCACATTTGAAAGGCCATGAAGTAACTGAGTTGATTTCACATATAAAATGCCTTTTGTAGTTGCCAGTTGTAGGAGCATCCATTATTACTCACATTCATTTTTTTATGAATTGTCTCTAATTTCAAGTCCTCCCAAAATCTCGATCAATATTACTGTATATATTTAAACAATGATATAGTTTTTCTTATGCATGAAATTATAATAAAGTCTGAGTCATTTTGTTGATCTTCTTTTGTTCTTCAATTCTGAACGAAAATCTGAAGGAGTGTAAATTACTGTTTAGAGGCATCTTACTAAATGCCCCATTAAAGCCTAATATACTGCATGTGATTGGCTCATTGTTACCCCATCTAATAGGTTGTGATCATTGCACCTATCCAATAATATCAACTAACAATACCAGATCACTTGAGCCAATTAGTGTGAAACAATGTTTTCTGACAGGAAACCACAGGTGTTTTGCTTGCCAACAAGGGGTCCTGCAGAGATGGTTAAAGGCTAACATATGAGTAACACTAAATCACATTAGACAACCTTTCGAATGATTGGCTTAATTAGGTGTGTGCTTTAAGCCCATTACAATTCCAATGTGGATCCTTTAGAAAGAGTTAGAGAAAACTGACAGTTTGTTTATCACTATTTTTAAATGAGAAAAAAAAACAGAATGTTTGTAGATATGTTTATTATGCTTATGGTGAATTTGAGAACTTGCTGAAATTGATATGTGGAGAATTGGTTGGCTGGGATTGTAAACCTATACACTGTGAATAATTTATCTTGAATAATCTGTTTGTTTAGTTCACCCAAAAGCATCGCTAGGAATAACATTTTGTGACCGTTGAAGATGTCGAAAAATCCAATATTGCAATTTCCCCACAGCTTTTGGAGCAAAATGTATTGAGATAACCGTCACTTCTTGGAAAGCTGTGAGCCACAAACACTCAAGCAAGTCTCTCTCTCTCTCTCTCTCTCTCTCTCTCTCTTTTTTCTCTCTCTCTCTCTCTCTCTCTCTCTCTCTCTCTCTCTCTCTCTCTCTTTTTTTTTTTTTTTTTTTTTTTTTTTTTTTTTTTTTTTTTTTTTTTTTTTTTTTTTTTTTTTTTTTTTTTTTTTTTTCTCTCTCTCTCTCTCTCTCTCTCTCTCTCTCTCTCTCTCGGCGGAGCTGTGGTACAAAGCCCCCAATTGCAGTTGTCAGGGGCCCAGCATCAACTCTATATGTAACTGACAGCTCCTGAGTTCCACCATGAGCTGAATCTGCAAAGTGACACACAGAAGCTATCTGGCACAGGACCAACAATGGATGATCTGCATAAACAGTGCAGGCACCTGAGTTTCTTGACTGGATGAAGTTCTGAATGGAATATTTGATGCGGAGCTAACTTCATATTGCTTAGCTTTTGCATATTCACTTGGAACATCTAAATAGTTTTTATATGCTCCAAATATAAAGTATTTATACTGAACAAAAATATAAATGCAACATGTAAAGTGTTGGCCCCATGTTTCATGAGCTGAAATACATACACACAACATTTCTCAGTTGCCAAGATAATCCATCCACCTGACAGGTGTGGCATTTCAAGAAGCTGATTAAACAGCATGATCATTATACAGGTGCACCTTGTGCTGGGGACAATAAAAGGCCACTCTAAAATGTGCAGTTTTGTCACACAATACAATGCCACAGATGTCTCAACTTTTGAGGGAGCATGCAATTGGCATGCTGACTGCAGGAATGTCCACCAGAGCTGTTGCCATAAGCCGCCTCCAATGTCATTTTAGGGAATTTGTCCAACCAGCCTCACAACCGCAGACCATATATGGCGTCGTGTGGGCGAGCGGTTTGCTGATGTCAACGTTCAGCCATCATTGATGAATGACCCACATAATGGCCACGTCACTTTTATAATGGGGCAACCAATACAACTCGTAAAAACTTTCCTCCGTAAACATACTGTAATGAAGCCAAAACACAGGGGACATCTCTCTCCGGTGATGACACCTTAAATCAGGCTGAGAGAGTATCACACCAAAATGAGCCCATTAAATGCATGGCTGCCAATCTGTCGAGGCTTGTTTGTTTGTCCTTGGTCCTCTGGCAGCAAGAACAATGTGTTCCAGCCATCACCTCGTCCCTCTCTCAGCCCTACCCTTCCTTATTTTAACCTCCCCAACTCAAGGACAAGCTAGAGAGAAGCGGTTGTTGTAGCTTTCTGTCAAGAGGAGTGATGTTAAGGAAGTGTCTGTGAAGTTGTGCCGGTGATGAGAGGAGACCACAGAATGGAACAGCTTCCTATCTTCTTACTGCCTATTGCTCCTCAATATAACTTCTCTGAATGTTTCCAAAAGAAAATACTGGAACTAGCTTATGACGTGAACTTGGGCAACATCTTCTACTTCTAATCGCACCCAGACAGTGCCCAAAGTAACCATAACATTTTACATTTTACCCTATGCCTCTTGTCACATATCGTTCTCTAACTTCAATTGTGTATCAATTCCCGGTGTAACACAGCAAGTATACACCAAGCTTAATCATACAAAAGCCTTAGAAATAGGAAAGTGTTTTGAATTATGCTTGCAAGTGCAACCATGGAGAGAGATACGTTTTGAGATGTAGAGGGTGAAAGGAAGTCGGGCTTGCTGAAAAGGCACTAGAGGGCATAGAATTCCAGATTTATTCAGAACTTGCATGAGGTCTACGGCATTGTTTGTGATAATGCTGATCTGGCCTCGAATCTCCTAGACATCAGATATGGGCGCAAGTTTTTTAAAGAGATGTTCTCATGGCAGAAAAAAAAAGGTTATCTTCCAAATCACTTATCGGCTCTGGTGAATCTAAACTGATGCATTGTGACTTCGAAGGACATTAAGCATGCGAAAGGATGCTTGAATCGTAAAAGGTTCCCCTTTTTGCTAACAGAAATACGAGTATCCCCTTCAGCAGAACATTCCTAGAAGTTGAGCTACTACACATAAATGTGAATGATTGGAATGGATGTAATTTCACACTCAAAACAACACACACATGTTCGGTGACAACTGATAAGGAATAACCTCAAAACAGACTCACTAATCATGTGTGCACACATTCACTCTGCTTCCAGATACATGCCTACATAGTTAGGGAAATTCTAATCCATGCACGTAAACAGATTTAGTGCACGTCTCCTTGCAGGCAGCTATGTATGCAGGCATTAGAAGTATAGCATTTACCATACCACACCAATGCCTGGGCATTCCTCTGTTATGCTAGACACAAAAACATACTGTGGACATGTGATATGCACCACATGAGATTATAATGTAGAAACCACTTAACTAAAAACAGTGAGTCATTGGCCTTTAGAGCTTATAAAATAAACCACTCAAAGCTTCCACAGGTTTTTGTCAGTATCCTGTCGGAATGAGAGTATTGGAATCCATTGATCCATTGACTAGACTATTGGCAACACAACACTGTATCATCACATTCATTATTTAATTGGATAGTGCACTTGGACAGTGTCAGACTATCAGAGACTGTGAAACAGGGAAATCATCCGTACAAATGGGAAGGAGTTAACTGATTGTCCTCACGGGCATCTGACTGATTTATAGTTAGTTCTCAGCTGACTATACAGTGTACAAAGCTGTAAGATGTTACAGTGGTATAGTAGAGTATAAATTAAATGTGTTGTACTATGACATTTTATTATTTGATTAGACTGTTAATCAAAACAGCACTGCTCTCTTACAATGTGGGAACTTGGTCTAATTAAATACATGTTCCCCATGCCGTTACAATGAAATGGATTGCATATTACAGTGAGGGAAAAAAGTATTTGATCCCCTGCTGATTTTGTACGTTTGCCCACTGACAAAGAAATTATCAGTCTATAATTTTAATGGTAGGTTTATTTGAACAGTGAGAGACAGAATAACAACAAAAAGATCCAGAAAAACGCATGTCAAAAATGTTATAAAATGATTTGCATTTTAATGAGGGAAATAAGTATTTGACCCTCTCTCAATCAGAAAGATTTCTGGCTCCCAGGTGTCATTCATACAGGTAACGAGCTGAGAATAGGAGCACACTCTTAAAGGGAGTGCTCCTAATCTCAGCTTGTTACCTGTATAAAAGACACCTGTCCACAGAAGCAATCAATCAATCAGATTCCAAACTCTCCACTATGGCCAAGACCAAAGAGCTCTCCAAGGATGTCAGGGACAAGGCTGGAATGGGCTACAAGATCATCGGCAAGCAGCTTGGTGAGAAGGTGACAACAGTTGGTGCGATTATTCGCAAATGGAAGAAACACAAAAGAACTGTCAATCTCCCTCGGCCTGGGGCTCCATGCAAGATCTCACCTCGTGGAGTTGCAATGATCATGAGAACGGTGAGGAATCAGCCCAGAACTACACAGGAGGATCTTGTCAATGATCTCAAGGCAGCTGGGACCATAGTCAACAAGAAAACAATTGGTAACACACTACGCCATAAAGGACTGAAATCCTGCAGCGCCCGCAAGGTCCCCCTGCTCAAGAAAGCACATATACATGCCCGTCTGAAGTTTGCCAATGAACATCTGAATGATTCAGAGGAGAACTGGGTGAAAGTGTTGTGGTCAGATGAGACCAAAATCGAGCTCTTTGGCATCAACTCAACTCGCCGTGTTTGGAGGAGGAGGAATGCTGCCTATGACCCCAAGAACACCATCCCCACCGTCAAACATGGAGGTGGAAACATTATGCTTTGGGGGTTTTTCTGCTAAGGGGCCAGGACAACTTCACCGCATTAAAGGGACAATGGACGGGGCCATGTACCGTCAAATCTTGGGTGAGAACCTCCTTCCCTCAGCCAGGGCATTGAAAATGGGTTGTGGATGGGTATTCCAGCATGACAATAACCCAAAACACACGGCCAAGGCAACAAAGGAGTGGCTCAAGAAGAAGCACATTAAGGTCCTGGAGTGGCCTAGCCAGTCTCCAGACCTTAATCCCATAGAAAATCTGTGGAGGGAGCTGAAGGTTCGAGTTGCCAAACGTCAGCCTCAAAACCTTAATGACATGGAGAAGATCTGCAAAGAGGAGTGGAACAGAATCCCTCCTGAGATGTGTGCAAACCTGGTGGCCAACTACAAGAAACGTCTGACCTCTGTGATTGCCAACAAGGGTTTTGCCACCAAGTACTAAGTCATGTTTTGCAGAGGGGTGAAATATTTATTTCCCTCATTAAAATGCAAATCAATTTATAACATTTTTGACATGCGTTTTTCTGGATTTATTTTGTTGTTATTCTGTCTTTCACTGTTCAAATAAACCTACCATTAAAATTATAGACTGATCATGTCTTTGTCAGTGGGTAAACGTACAAAATCAGCAGGGGATCAAATACTTTTTTCCCTCACTGTATATCAGCCTCTCACATTGATTTAAACCTAGTACCTGATCCCGTCTGTAGAGAGAGGGAACCTATGTTAACATTTTACCTATGGTGTCTCCCTCCTTCAAATGTGTCAAACATTCACATATACTGAACAAAAATATAAACGCAACATGCAACAATTTTAAAGATTTTACTGAGTTACAGTTCATACAAGGAAATCAGTCAATTGAAATGAATTCATTAGGCCTTAATCTATGGATTTCACATGACTGGGAATACAGATATGCATCTGTTGGTCACAGATACCTTAAAACAAAGTAGAGGCATGGATCAGAAAACCAGTCAGTATCTGGTGTTACCACCATTTATCTCATGCAGCACAACACATCTCCTTTACATAGAGTTGATCAGGCTGTTGATTGTGGCCTGTGGAATGTTGTCCCACTCCTCTTCAATGGCTGTGCGAAGTTGCTGGATATTGGCAGGAAGTGGAACACGCTGTCGTACACGTCAATCCAGAGCATCCCAAACGTGATCAATGGGTGACATGTCTGGTGAGTATGCAGGCCATGGAAGAACTGGGACATTTTCAGCTTCCAGGAATTGTGTACAGATCCTTGCGACATGGGGCCGTGCATTATCATGCTGAAACATGAGGTGATGGCGGCGGATGAATGGTACGACAATGGGCCTCAGGATCTCGTCACAGTATCTCTGTGCATTCAAATTGTCATCGATAAAATGCATTTGTGCTCGTTGTCCGTAGCTTATGCCTGCCCATACCATAACCCCATCGCCACCATGGGGCACTCTGTTCACAGCGTTGAAATCAGCAAACCTCTCTGCAACACGATGCTATATATGTTGTCTGCCGTTTTGAGGCTGGTTAAATGTACAGCCAAATTCTCTAAAACGACGCTGGACATTCCTGCAGTCAGCATGCCAATTGCACACTACCTCAAAACTTGAGACATCTGTGGCATTGTGTTGTGTGACAAAACTGCACATTTTAGAGTGACCTTTTATTGTCCCCAGCACAAGGTGCACCTGTGTAATGATCATGCTGTTTAATCCGCTTCTTGATATGCCACACCTGTTTGGTGGATGGATTATCTTGACAAAGGAGAAATGCTCACTAACAGGGACGTAAACACATTTGTGCACAACATTTCTGAGAAATAAGCTTTTTGTGCATATGGAAAATTTCTGGGATCTTTTATTTCAGCTCATGAAACATGGAACCAACACTTTACATGTTGCGTTTATCTTTTTGTTCAGTGTAATTTGATTATAAATCAAACCCAAGCTCTCAAATGGAGACGGCATTTGATAGAGCTTCTTAATCTCTTGACACCACAGAAATGGCCGTGCTTTACAATGGGCCACCTTAATGCACTCCAAGAACAAAATAAAATGTCTCTAAGAGGTGAATTGCTTATCAAGAATATGAATTAAATTTACATTTACATTTTAGTCATTTAGCAGACTGTACTGTACAAACTTTAATTTCAATCTGCTTTGTAATATAGGCCTGTAAGACATACCCTGGGACTCCTATTACCCGCCCATAGTAGCGTACCTCAATGAAATACAGGAAAATATTTCAGTATGTTTCCCTTCATGGATTTTCCTCAAGCAGTTGCTTTAAATTGGATTGCGTACTTGTATCTGTCTCTGGCTTTGATTAACACAGAAGATTGGCCTGGCTCTAGAGAGGTAAACACTGTTAACATTTGACATGTTACCCACCCCCACTCAGAAGCGTCAATCATTTCACATAATTCAATTATAAATCAGAATTTGATAGAGCCTCTTGACCTAGTGAGCTACCGCAATTGCTCTAGTTTACTTTACAACATCAGGAGGCAGGATTAATTACTGTATGAAGATGAATTAAATTAATATACTGTATGCGCTTGGCTTTCAGGATAATGCTTAAAGTCCTGACAGAAAGTCACAAGGAGAGCCATTAAGAAGTAGAAGAAAATCAAGGGTCAAACAAAATTCTATGATTATAATCTCTACCTCGGGGCAGTTGATGATATCAAGTTTATTGGTTTGAAGTCGAGGGGAAAAAATCCTTTGGAACTCAGCCCTTTACAGCAGGTGAACTATGTTCAGTTGTTATGATGACCACTGTTCATGAGAGAGAAAGCGAGAGAGAGAGATCAATGCCCAAAGCTATCTTCATTACCCAAGCCAGGTCGAAATCAATACACTATCTTGGCTGTTTGCTGTTTTGGACATGTTTGCGCACAACAGTGCAGAGTGCCTTGAATATCCAAAATATAGTAGCCTTGTACTGGAGAATGAATTGAAATCCATTTTTGCATTATGTGCTGTAGATGCTCCTTTCTTATGATGACCATCTTGTTTTACCCTATTGTCTTTGATTATTCTAAACATCCTATTTATTTATCCTATTTTAAGATCCCTGCTGTTGAGAAATTAAAACCAAAACAAGACAGTCAATCTCCTAGACATGCCAACAGAACATATAGGGTATGTCACAGTGAATACATCTCACTGGCACACAAAACCACCCCTAGAGACATAAAACATTCCCACAGAGTCCATTTTTATTTCCCTATTTCTTCAGCTGGAAAACATTGATATCCAATATGCCAGTAACACAGGAGACATGAAAGCCTGACAGATTTGTTCACCTAACCACATAACTGCCATTGGGAGCTTCATCCTCCCACACATACATCTTAAAAGCCCCCATCTCCACTAGTAGTCCATATTACAATCCTGATTACACACACACACACACACACACACACACACACACACACACACACACACACACACACACACACACACACACACACACACACACACACACACACACACACACTGTGGAAGCACAGGCTTTACGCATTGCAGAGACAGGAGGAACAGCAGACGCCTTGTACAGTTTCCTCTTAAGGCGCCAACTTTAGCAACAGTTCGGCTTTATACTGCACAAATGGGAGAGGCAGAGGAGCCCTTTCATGTTTATTCCCTTTGTTTAGTGTAATGTGTTTCTCCCCCACATTGCCTCAATTGCTAGAGGTTCTTCTGTGCTAAATGCAGTTCAAACCACACTGGGTTGTATCTGTCTACTTTCCCCACCTAATGCACTGAATTCAATTCTAACTGAAGATATTGTAAATTAGATGCATTATGCTATGCTATGGGTCCCAATGGGCCTGTGTTCCTCTATATATTGACCACTTTGTCGAAGCAATGGGATAAATTGATTCTATCAAAAAGAGGGAATTAAAATGTCCACATGTCAAGAATTAAGCAACAGTAAGTCCATGTATTTCAATATTTCAGCTGTATGGGGAGGAAAGGCATAGGACCATTAGATGGGGCTACACAATTCCAGTCAATAAGCCATCGACCCTACATTGTAATTGACCATTCATTCTCCAAGGCACAAGAGCGGGATCACCTTTGGTGTAACTAGTAGGAGTTTGGGGATTTCAGAACATTGTGTATCCCAATAAACATTTCCATTGTGATAGCATTTTTATCTTGACAATACTTAGAAAATGTTCCTGTAACCCAGCAACATTAGGCCTTAAACCTATGAGAAATGTCCTTACATTATAGAAATATCGTCTCCATCTCTATTGATCTCCCCCCCCTTTTGTTTCCCTCCAGACCTACAGCACCAGAGACTGTTTCTATGACGATGGCTTCCTCACCACACCACACACAAGAAGAGTTACTTACCTGCATAGCCGCACGAAGTAGGGGTGCTGAGGGTGCTGCAGCACCACCTGAAGAATCAGAATAAAAAAGAATAATTGATATATATATGTGTATATATACAGTGGGGGAAAAAAGTATTTAGTCAGCCACCAATTGTGCAAGTTCTCCCACTTAAAAAGATGAGAGAGGCCTGTAATTTTCATCATAGGTACACGTCAACTATGACAGACAAAATGAGGAAAAGAAATCCAGAAAATCACATTGTAGGATTTTTAATGAATTTATTTGCAAATTATGGTGGAAAATAAGTATTTGGTCAATAACAAAAGTTTCTCAATACTTTGTTATATACCCTTTGTTGGCAATGACACAGGTCAAACATTTTCTGTAAGTCTTCACAAGGTTTTCACACACTGTTGCTGGTATTTTGGCCCATTCCTCCATGCAGATCTCCTCTAGAGCAGTGATGTTTTGGGGCTGTCGCTGGGCAACACGGACTTTCAACTCCCTCCAAAGATTTTCTATGGGGTTGAGATCTGGAGACTGGCTAGGCCACTCCAGGACCTTGAAATGCTTCTTACGAAGCCACTCCTTCGTTGCCCGGGCGGTGTGTTTGGGATCATTGTCATGCTGAAAGACCCAGCCACGTTTCATCTTCAATGCCCTTGCTGATGGAAAGAGGTTTTCACTCAAAATCTCACGATACATGGCCCCATTCATTCTTTCCTTTACACGGATCAGTCGTCCTGGTCCCTTTGCAGAAAAACAGCCCCAAAGCATGATGTTTCCACCCCCATGCTTCACAGTAGGTATAGTGTTCTTTGGATGCAACTCAGCATTCTTTGTCCTCCAAATACGATGAGTTGAGTTTTTACCAAAAAGTTATATTTTGGTTTCATCTGACCATATGACATTCTCCCAATCCTCTTCTGGATCATCCAAATGCACTCTAGCAAACTTCAGACGGGCCTGGACATGTACTGGCTTAAGCAAGGGGACACGTCTGGCACGGCAGGAGTCCCTGGCGGCGTAGTGTGTTACTGATGGTAGGCTTTGTTACTTTGGTCCCAGCTCTCTGCAGGTCATTCACTAGGTACCCCCATGTGGTTCTGGGATTTTTGCTCACCGTTCTTGTGATCATTTTGACCCCACGGGGTGAGATCTTGCGTCGAGCCCCAGATCTTCCATTTCCTAATAATTTCGCCCACAGTTGATTTCTTCAAACCAAGCTGCTTACCTATTGCAGATTCAGTCTTCCCAGCCTGGTGCAGGTCTACAATTTTGTTTCTGGTGTCCTTTGACAGCTCTTTGGTCTTGGCCATAGTGGAGTTTGGAGTGTGACTGTTTGAGGTTGTGGACAGGTGTCTTTTATACTGATAACAAGTTCAAACAGGTGCCATTAATACAGGTAACGAGTGGAGGACAGAGGAGCCTCTTAAAGAAGAAGTTACAGGTCTGTGAGAGCCGGAAATCTTGCTTGTTTGTAGGTGACCAAATACTTATTTTCCACCATAATTTGCAAATAAATTCATTAAAAATCCTACAATGTGATTTTCTGGAAATTTTTTCCTCAATTTGTCTGTCATAGTTGACGTGTACCTATGATGAAAATTACTGGCCTCTCTCATGTTTTTAAGTGGGAGAACTTGCACAATTGGTGGCTGACTAAATACTTTTTTTCCCACTGTATATAATTTTTCTTTTTACACTGTATATAATTTTTCTTTTTACCTTTTTTTATTTTCTCCCTGTCTGCGCAGCAGCCCCACCCTAAAACTGGCTATGCTTACCTGGGTTCAGTTCCACCCTCCCCGTCGGCGCAGCACCCCTACCCCCAAACTGCTTCCCGCGGCTATGCTTACCTGGGTTCAGTTCCACTAGAGACCAAATAAATCATGTAGGCAACAGTTTGGAGTGAGTGGCACATCTGTCTCCCTGGCACTCCATTAAAATACTGATGGGTTCATATTCCTCACCAGGAGCAATCAGCTTTGCCCGGATGACTGCTGAACACACCTCCATTTGGAAGCGCTGGAGTGGCACAGCGTGGGAGAAGACCTGGGAAGTCTCTTGTGTCGCATGAAGGGAAAGTGAAAATAAAATACGGTAATATCCAGCGGTGTCATCTTACTAGTCATTGACATCTCTTAGGGCAGAAGAACCCGGACAGGACCGTGGACATGGAGTGCCCCAGGCATGGTATTCAACCCTGTCAAAAAGGTTGGGGATCATCTTTCACAGCAACTAAGGGGTAGTAAAAAGAAAACAGGCTCTGCACTCAGGGCTAACTTTCACTCCTACCATATGGCACTATGCAGCAGGATTGAATGAATGCTCAAGGGAAAGACTGCGTTGTCCACCTGTAAAACAAGTAGCAGAGCCATAGATAATGTAGATACTGTAGATACTGTAGATACTTTGATGGATGCCATGTTGGCATCAAGAGTATCAAGACAATTGCATTCTAGTAAGATATTAAATTAGAATGTAAATTACAACATTGGTTCCAGCATGGCAAACAGTTTGCACTGATAAAATGTCATATATTTTTTGCTTTTCCTCTCATGAGCAAACAACAAGAATGCATTATGTTGTTTAACAAGTTTTTATAATTTTTATTATTGACACCCCTGTTTTCAATACCTCACCTTGCGAGTATAGTGTAGCCTTTTTCTAAAATGTTTTATGAGTTGGAGAACACATTGGGAGGGATCTTAGACCATTCTTCCATACAGAATCCTTCCAGATCCTTGATATCCTTCGTCTGCTTCCTGGCGGAGGCAACCAGGTTTTTGTCTAAAATGTCCTGGTACTGGGTAAAGTTCATGATGCCGTTGACCTTAACAAGGGCCCCAGCACCAGTGGAAGCAAAATAGCCCCATAACATCAACGATCCACCAGCATATTTTACAGTAGGTATGGGGTTATTTTCTGCTCATGCATCCTTATTTCGACGCCAAACCCACCACCCAGTGTGCGTGGCCAAAGAGCTCTATTTTCATGTCATCTGACCAAAGCACCGATTCCAATCCAAGTACCAACGTCGTTTAGAAAACTCCAGGCGTTTACGGTTGTTGGATGACATATAGAGCTCTGTGGTCACACACACCAGTTATCCTCGCAAACAGCATGTTGCAACCCACTGAGCTATTGGTTATCATTATGAATAACAAAATGACCTATTGTGTGTCTACCATGGCCTTGACTAGAAGACAAGAGATGGTGAATCACCGAGGGTGTGTAAATGTTCTGTGTAATTAGTGAGGCACTGTTTGATCACACAGACACCTAAATTACCAGATCATATCCAAGGCGATTCTACCCTAATAGATCATTGACCCTTTTGTGGATCTGGAGACTGGGACCAGAGGGAAGGCTAAAGATGAAATAAGTGGGGGACATTGATAAACGAGAGCATTGTATTCGCTTCACAGTCATGTCTCAATGTACTCCCAAGACTATTGTGTTGTTCAAAAAGACTCTGGAGAGGAAAAGAATACCTGGACTTCGCAAGACTTGGAACGGGGGGAAGCAGCAAATTAAGAAGCTCAGATCGAAGGGATTCACTGCCAGGGCCAAAGAAAGAAACATTTCAGCTTGATTTCCTCATTTCGGATAGAGCCACAGATGATTTGACTCTTATAGCAGATTGATTCTTGATTCTTACTCTTATAAGCGCTATTAAAAAATATTTAGTCAAAGCCATTTGAAACAAGAAGGTGAACTTGAGAAATGAACTCAGGCCTACTTATTTAGAACCAAGAAATATAAAAATATGACTTCGATATTTATATTACTCATATCATCTAGTTTAAATTTCCATGAAATCCATTGCATTACATGTATCTGAGTAACAGGCTACATTACTCACAGGCTAGATTCATTCAGCTGCATTCTACATGAAAAGGGCTCCAATGCCAGATATTCCAGATATTCCTTGTCTCGCAGTCAAAAACGATATTCAGACCCCTTGACTTTTTCCACATTCTGTTACGTTACAGCCTTATTCTAAAATTGATTAAATCGTCCGTCTCCCCCCATCAATCTACACACAATACCCCATAATGACAAAGCAAAAACAGGTTTTTATAATTTTTTGCAAATTTATAAAAAAAGAAAACCCAGAAATATCACATTTGCAAAAGTATTCAGACCCTTTACTCAGTACTTTGTTGAAGAACCTTTGGCAGCAATTACAGCCTCGAGTCTTCTTGGGTATGACGCTACAAGCTTGGCACACCTGTATTTGGGGATTTTCTCCCATTCTTCTCTGCAGATCCTCTCAAGCTCTGTCAGGTTGGATGGGGAGCGTCGCTGCACAGCTATTTTCAGGTCTCTCCAGAGATGTTAGATCGGGATCATGTCCGGGCTCTGGCTGGGCCACTCGAGGACATTCAGAGACTTGTCCCGAAGTCACTCCCGAAGTCACTGTCTTGGCTGTGTGCTTAGGGTCATTCGCCCCAGTCTGAGATCCTGAGCACTCTGGAGCAGGTTTTCATTAAGGATCTCTCTGTACTTTGCTCCGTTCATCTTACCCTCAAACCTTACTAGTCTCCCAGTCCCTGCCACTGAAAAACATCCCCACAGCATGATTCACCCACCACCAGGCTTCACCGTAGGGATGGTGCCAGGTTTCCTCCAGACGTGATACTTGGCATTCAGGCCAAAGAGTTCAATCTTGGTTTCATCAGACCAGAGAATCTTGTTTCTCATGGTCTGAGAGTCTTTAGGTGCCTTTTGGCAAACTCCAAGCGGGCTGTCATGTGCCTTTTACTGAGGAGTTGCTTCTGTCTGGCCACTCTACCATAAAGGCCTGATTGGGGGAGTGCTGCTGAGATGGTTGTCCTACTGGAAGTTTCTCCAATCTCCACAGAGGAACTCTGGAGCTCTGTCAGAGTGACCATTGGGTTCTTGGTCACCTCCCTGACCAATGCCCTTCTCCCCCGATTGCTCAGTTTGGCCGGGCTGCCAGCTCTAGGAAGAGTCTTGGTGGTTCCAAACTTCTTCCATTTAAGAATGATGGAAGCCACTGTGTTCTTCGGGACCTTCAATGCTGCAGAAATGTTTTGGTACCCTTCCCCAGATCTGTGCCTCGACACAATCCTGTCTCTGAGCTCTACGGGCAATTCCTTCGACCTCATGGCTTGGTTTTTGCACTGACATGCACTGTCAACTGTGGGACCTTATATAGACAGGTGTGTGCCTTTCCAAATCATGTCCAATCAATTGAATTTACCACAGGTGGACTCCAATCAAGTTGTAGAAACATCTAAATGATGATCAATGGAAACAGGATGCACCTGAGCTCAATTTCGAGTCTCATAGCAAAGGGTCTGAATACTTATGTAAATACGGTAATTCTGTTTTATATTTTTTATACATTTGCGAAAATGTCTAAAAACCTGGTTTCGCTATGTCATTATGGGGTATTGAGGTGGAAAAAGGGAAGGGGTCTGAATACTTTCCGAATACACTGTACATTTACACACTATGAGGTTGGAATAATATTGTAAAAATTATGATGATGCCCTTTTAGTGTAAGAGCTGTTTGAAAAGACCACCTGAAATGTCTGCCTGTTTTGGTGGTTTTAAAGGTGCAATGCAGCCGTTTTCATCTCAATATCAAATAATTGCTGGGTAACAATTAATTGTTTTCAACTAAAATGGTCAAAAAGAAAGAAATACAGTGGGGGAAAAAAGTATTTAGTCAGCCACCAATTGTGCAAGTTCTCCCACTTAAAAAGATGAGAGAGGCCTGTAATTTTTATCATAGGTACACGTCAACTATGAAAGACAAAATTAGAAAATAAATCCAGAAAATCACATTGTAGGATTTTTAATGAATTTATTTGCAAATTATGGTGGAAAATAAGTATTTGGTCAATAACAAAAGTTTCTCAATACTTTGTTATATACCCTTTGTTGTCAATGACACAGGTCAAATGTTTTCTGTAAGTCTTCACAAGGTTTTCACACACTGTTGCTGGTATTTTGGCCCATTCCTCCATGCAGATCTCCTCTAGAGCAGTGACGTTTTGGGGCTGTCGCTGGGCAACACGGACTTTCAACTCCCTCCAAAGATTTTCTATGGGGTTGAGATCTGGAGACTGGCTAGGCCACTCCAGGACCTTGAAATGCTTCTTACGAAGCCACTCCTTCGTTGCCCGGGCGGTGTGTTTGGGATCATTGTCATGCTGAAAGACCCAGCCACGTTTCATCTTCAATGCCCTTGCTGATGGAAGGAGGTTTTCACTCAAAATCTCACGATACATGGCCCCATTCATTCTTTCCTTTACACGGATCAGTCGTCCCTGGTCCCTTTGCAGAAAAACAGCCCCAAAGCATGATGTTTCCACCCCCATGCTTCACAGTAGGTATGGTGTTCTTTGGATGCAACTCAGCATTCTTTGTCCTCCAAACACGACGAGTTGAGTTTTTACCAAAAAGTTCTATTTTCGTATCATCTGACCATATGACATTCTCCCAATCCTCTTCTGGATCATCCAAATGCACTCTAGCAAACTTCAGACGGGCCTGGACATGTACTGGCTTAAGCAGGGGGACACGTCTGGCACTGCAGGATTTGAGTCCCTGGCGCGTAGTGTGTTACTGATGGTAGGCTTTGTTACTTTGGTCCCAGCTCTCTGCAGGTCATTCACTAGGTCCCCCCGTGTGGTTCTGGGATTTTTGCTCACCGTTCTTGTGATCATTTTGACCCCACAGGGTGAGATCTTGCGTGGAGCCCCAGATCGAGGGAGATTATCAGTGGTCTTGTATGTCTTCCAATTCCTAATAATTGCTCCCACAGTTGATTTCTTCAAACCAAGCTGCTTACCTATTGCAGATTCAGTCTTCCCAGCCTGGTGCAGGTCTACAATTTTGTTTCTGGTGTCCTTTGACAGCTCTTTGGTCTTGGCCATAGAGGAGTTTGGAGTGTGACGGTTTGAGGTTGTGGACAGGTGTCTTTTATACTGATAACAAGTTCAAACAGGTGCCATTAATACAGGTAACGAGTGGAGGACAGAGGAGCCTCTTAAAGAAGAAGTTACAGGTCTGTGAGAGCCAGAAATCTTGCTTGTTTGTAGGTGACCAAATACTTATTTTCCACCATAATTTGCAAATAAATTCATAAAAAATCCTACAATGTGATTTTCTGGATTTTTTTCCCTCAATTTGTCTGTCATAGTTGACGTGTACCTATGATGAAAATTACAGGCCTCTCTCATCTTTTTAAGTGGGAGAACTTGCACAATTGGTGGCTGACTAAATATTTTTTTCCCCCACTGTAGCTTCTTAGCAAAGAGCAATTTCTGAAGCAAGCATTTTGCTAGGACCATTTGGGAGTGGTCTGAGTGGGGAGGGGGAAACTGAAAACTAGCTTTTATTGGATTTAATGGTGCTCCGTGGGATGTTATTTTTTTATAACCCAACCCTGATCTGTACTTCTCCACAACTTTGTCCCTGACCTGTTTGGAGAACTTCTTGGTCTTCATGGTGCCGCTTGCTTGGTGGTGCCCCTTGCTTAGTGGTGTTGCAGACTCTAGGGCCTTTCAGAACAGGTGTATACAGTGAGGGAAACAATTATTTGATCCCCTGCTGATTTTGTACGTTTGCCCACTGACAAAGAAATGATCAGTCTATAATTTTAATGGTAGGTTTATTTGAACAGTGAGAGACAGAATAACAACAAAATAATCCAGAAAAACGCATGTCAAAAATGTTATAAATTGATTTGCATTTTAATGAGGGAAATAAGCATTTGACCCCTCTGCAAAACATGACTTGTTGGCAATCACAGAGGTCAGATGTTTCTTGTAGTTGGCCACCAGTTTTGCACACATCTCAGGAGGGATTTTGTTCCACTCCTCTTTGCAGATCTTCTCCAAGTCATTAAGGTTTCGAGGCTGACGTTTGGCAACTTGAACCTTCAGCTCCCTCCACAGATTTTCTATGGGATTAAGGTCTGGAGACTGGCTAGGCCACTCCAGGACCTTAATGTGCTTCTTCTTGAGCCACTCCTTTGTTGCCTTGGCCGTGTGTTTTGGGTCATTGTCATGCTGGAATACCCATCCACAACCCATTTTCAATGCCCTGGCTGAGGGAAGGAGGTTCTCACCCAAGATTTGACGGTACATGGCCCCGTCCATCGTCCCTTTGATGCGGTGAAGTTGTCCTGTCCCCTTAGCAAAAAAACACCCCCAAAGCATAATGTTTCCACCTCCATGTTTGACGGTGGGGATGGTGTTCTTGGGGTCATAGGCAGCATTCCTCCTCCTCCAAACACGGCGAGTTGAGTTGATGGCAAAGAGCTCGATTTTAGTCTCATCTGACCACAACACTTTCACCCAGTTCTCCTCTGAATCATTCAGATGTTCATTGGCAAACTTCAGACGGGCCTGTATATGTGCTTTTCTTGAGCAGGGGGACCTTGCGGGCGCTGCAGGATTTCAGTCCTTCACTGCGTAGTGTGTTACCAATTGTTTTCTTGTTGACTATGGTCCCAGCTGCCTTGAGATCATTGACAAGATCCTCCTGTGTAGTTCTGGGCTGATTCCTCACCGTTCTCATGATCATTGCAACGCCACGAGGTGAGATCTTGCATGGAGCCCCAGGCCGAGGGAGATTGACAGTTATTTTGTGTTTCTTCCATTTGCGAGTAATCGCACCAACTGTTGTCACCTTCTCACCAAGCTGCTTGGCGATGGTCTTGTAGCCCATTCCAGCCTTGTGTAGGTCTACAATCTTGTCCCTTGACATCCTTGGAGAACTCTTTGGTCTTGGCCATGGTGGAGAGTTTGGAATCTGATTGATTGATTGCTTATGTGGACAGGTGTATTTTATACAGGTAACAAGCTGAGATTAGGAGCACTCCCTTTTAGAGTGTGCTCCTAATCTCAGCTCGTTACCTGTATAAAAGACACCTGGGAGCTAGAAATCTTTATGATTTGCAGAGGGGTCAAATACTTATTTCCCTCATTAAAATGCAAATCAATTTATAACATTTTTGACATGCGTTTTTCTGGATTTTTTGTTGTTGTTATTCTGTCTCTCACTGTTCAAATAAACCTACCATTAAAATTATAGACTGATCATGTCTTTGTCAGTGGGCAAACGTACAAAATCAGCAGGTGATCAAATAGTTTTTTCCCTCACTGTATATACTGAGATTATGTGACAGATCATGTGACACTTAGATTGCGCACAGGTGGACTTTATTTAACTAATTATGTGACTTCTGAAGGTAATTTGTTGCATCAGATCTTATTTAGGGGCTTCATAGCAAAGGGGGTGAATACATATGCACGCACCACTTTTCCGTAATTTATTTTGTAGAATTTCACTTCACCAATTTTGACTATTTTGACTATGTCCATTACATGAAATCCAAATAAAAATCCATTGAAATTACAGGTTGTAATGCAACAAAATAGGAAAAACACCAAGGGGGATGAATACATTTGTAAGGCACTGTACTAATGTGTTATTTAATGTGTTTCTATGGACTATAGCAGTAAAGGCCAAATTCAATGTTTCAACAAATTGTTTTTGTTTTTTACACCTACAGGGGTCCTAAAATTCCAAATTAAATGGCAAAATGTTATGGCCATCTTAAAATAATTATATATGTTAGCTTAGTAGATCTAAGGGCTTAAATCTACAGGTGTTATCTAATTTACCGCCTGGTGATGTCACCAGTCAGGCCAAAACTCCATCCCACCAAAACAGACTGAAATTTCAGGCTGTATTTTCAAACAGCTCTTACAATAAAAGTGCATCATCATCATTTTCACAATTTCACAGTATCATTCCAAGCTCATAGTGTCAAAATAATAAATATAAAACACAGGAAAATCACGTTTCTGACTACACTGGGCCTTTACATCAATGAGTTCTTGCTGCAGATTTTATCCTACATAAAACCTCAGAAAGATCGCAACAAGCATAATAACCCTTGAACGCTACTAAACTCGTATATTATATTTCTGATGGCTATGCTTAAATCCTGCATGCTTGACTGTGCTTCCCTAAAGTTTGTTTGTGCCAGAGGTTCTGACAGGACATTTCTTATGCTAATTCCAAGGCGTAGGTGTCCCATCTGTTTCCCAATAGCCTACACATACGCAATTTAGGAAAATAATTTAGCAACAAAGAAGGCGTTATGCACTTTTCTCTATTGTCATGCACACAAGGTTTCACATTCTGTTCTCACAACCTATTATAATCCATCTACAAAACATATGTGCACATAAGGAATGATTGGGCAAAAAAAGAGGCACTGCACTATTCAATATGCAATATTCCACATAATGCACCACAGGAGCTATACTAGAGTCATCAGTGGTCTTTTGTGTAGACCTCCAAGTGCATAGAGACAAGATGGCTAGAGAAGATGGTTAGCAAATGATCTTGGTTATGCCTTAGAAGAGCTGATTGAAGAAAGGGATTGAATTACCATTGCCTGTTACATTGAGTGTAATAATATCTGATTTAATGTGATGAATCAGCCCCAACTGTTAACCAGTGATGTGATTTAATTTCTTTCTTTGGAAAAAGTAGGGAACTTAGGGTGGGGAATTGAGTGTGGAGTTGCCTGTGGCAGCGACAGATTTCACAGCCTTCAAAGGCCACTCAAGAGATGCTGCAACCCTGACTTGACATTGCCCAGCAAGGGATTTCTGAGTGCTAACATTATGGGAATATCAATGTAGAATAAATCATGGAGTTCCCAGTTCATATGAAGTATAAAGGAGGCAAGTTATATTGGCCTATATGTAAAAGCAATAACTCACAAGCAAACTAAGCGCTCATGATTACATTCACATTCTGAAGCTATCTAGTAAAATGGAGAAAATGTGCAACCCTAGAATTGTATCGTTAGACATACATAATGTATTAGCTTGAAGAGAGATGAGTCTACTGTACAATTGGATCTCCATGCTTTAGTATTGTGGTTTTCACTCAGCCTGGGGAATGGACCGCCCTCAGAGTGGCTGGATCTGTCCAGCAATTGAAATACCCATCTATACAAACAAAACATGGTCACCAGCTTTTGATCTCATATGATATGCATGCAGTGCAATCTGCAAAGAAATAATTGCCTGAGAGTGAGCCATTTTGAACCTGTCCTCTGTTCCCTCTATTTCCAGGCTCCATCATTTCCCATGAGATGAGCCCTTTAATGGGTTTTCTCATCTCCTTGTCTCAGGTAATATGATGTATATTCATCTGAGTATAAACAGCTACCTCTGGGATAGAAGACTGATGGAGAGGCTTTCTCGTACAAACATTGTTTTGTTTGGAGAAATCAAAAGCGCCTCCTTATTACTATTGTGTAGATGCATCGTATTTGGCTTTTGCTCATATTAACATTCAAACGCCTGAACCTTTATCACTTGTTTCCCCCCATTACTGCTTAATGTTTGAGACGCTATCAATACTGTATCACTTTATTTGTCAAGGGTGCTGGATGAGGCTGCTGTCTAAAACCCTGTCAAATCGTTGTATTGGTATAAAATCGGCATGCAGGCAGCTACTCCTGTGCTATAAAGGGCTATGAGGATCTCCATGCTCCTGCAGTGTGTCTCCTGGGAAACTGCTTGGATGAGAGTTACACCCCCAAGACAATCTGTGGCTTCCCTGGGTCATATGTAGACGTACCTTGAACTTACACATTCCCCAGAGGTCTCAATATCACAGAGACACTTTGGGTGAATAATACAGATCTCAAAATGGAGCCTGAAGATCTGAGTCGGTACCCGGAGTATGTGGGTCGTGTGGAGTATCGTAGGAATGGTAGCGACTGCACCCTGAGAATCACAGATTTGAGAAAGAGCGACTCGTCCAAGTACAGGTTCCTGTTTAAAACGCAAGGGACATACTTCAATTAGCCCGTGGTCTCTCTGTCTGTCGCAGACTTATATGTGCATGTACTGTATATCCTGCCGTCGTGGAAGAAAGAGCCTCTGTGTCGATCTGGTGCCATACCAAGTGCGGTCTTCCACAAGGCTTTGGGGGCTTCATCTGATACAAAGACGGACAACGCATACCCAACCCAAATGAAGAACAAGATTACATAATGCTCCACACAGTCAGCAGTGAGGATGCAGGTAGCTACTCCTGTGCACTGATTGGTCAGGAGAAGTTACGCTCCCTGGAAGCTACACTCACCGTCACTAAAGGACTAGTGTCTGTGTTGATTGTTGTTCTGTGGGTGGTTGCTCTCCTGACTGTCAGAGCTCTGCTGGTCTTTACCTTCAGCATACTGAAAAGGAGAAACATGGGAGCACATGATATTAGATCTAACGCCCAAACTGTCAATAATGATGGCGCTCATCTAGATGTCAGTAGGAGGGACAGTTCCCCCGACTATGAAAACGTAGAACACATCTATGCGGACCCAGATGAGTATGATGACATGTACACAGCTCTTTGGCGGGGGCATTGGCACTTCGTGTATGACACCATCCAGAGGAGGGAGTCACCACAGAACCTGGACTAAAGGCAGTCTGTAAGGAGAGCACTCACACAATTAAAAAGCAATTTTGGACTGACCAATGTAGACATTTTGAAATAAATGCAACTTAAAAGTTTTATATCAAGACATTTCGAAAGCTTTTGGACATCAGAGCAATGTTGAGGGAATCCTATTTGAGTCAGAAAAAGATACTCATATGAGAGGTAAGATACACAAAATCTTGTAGAGCATATCCAACTGACAATCTCTTAGAAAAAAATATTAGCTATACGAACCAAGACTTAAAAATAACTAATATTGGAACAAGATGGAGGAACATAACTAACAAAATTACAGTTAACGAAAATGTATGCTTAATCCAGTATCAACTAATGTACATAATTTATGCCTTCTGGGAGTGCTATAAAGTCCAAATGTTATGGGCAGAATTAGAAAGCTGGCTGTCAGAAATTTTACAATGTAAGTTTACCTTTAATCAGTCTATCTGCATATTTCAAGACATGGTGCATATTTCAAGACTTAGTAAGATACTCAATGGGTTGGACATTATTATTTTTGTCACTTATATTGAAGAAGCTATTACTTAAATACTGGAAGTCAAATGATACTCCAATGTTAAGAGAATGGAAGAATCAAATGCCTTATTATTTAAATATTTTAAACAATCTGTCTACAGACAGAAACAACATAACACAATTTGAAGTCATAGGGGGCAGTCTTACAAGTATTAGAAACAACATTGGGGGTGGATACGGTGGGAACATGTGGGTGTGAGCATGTGTGATGTCATTAATGTTTGTGGAAATGTATGTAAACATTAAGTTATTTATTGTTTATTGTCATATATATATATAAATACAGTGGGGGAAAAAAGTATTTAGTCAGCCACCAATTGTGCAAGTTCTCCCACTTAAAAAGATGAGAGAGGCCTGTAATTTTCATCATAGGTACACGTCAACTATGACAGACAAAATGAGAAAAAAAATTCCAGAAAATCACATTGTAGGATTTTTAATGAATTTATTTGCAAATTATGGTGGAAAATAATTATTTGGTCAATAACAAAAGTTTCTCAATACTTTGTTATACACCCTTTGTTGGCAATGACACAGGTCAAACGTTTTCTGTAAGTCTTCACAAGGTTTTCACACACTGTTGCTGGTATTTTGGCCCATTCCTCCATGCAGATCTCCTCTAGAGCAGTGATGTTTTGTGGCTGTCGCTGGGCAACACGGACTTTCAACTCCCTCCAAAGATTTTCTATGGGGTTGAGATCTGGAGACTGGCTAGGCCACTCCAGGACCTTGAAATGCTTCTTACGGCCACTCCTTCGTTGCCCGGGCGGTGTGTTTGGGATCATTGTCATGCTGAAAGACCCAGCCATGTTTCATCTTCAATGCCCTTGCTGATGGAAGGAGGTTTTCACTCAAAATCTCACGATACATGGCCCCATTCATTCTTTCCTTTACACGGATCAGTCGTCCTGGTCCCTTTGCAGAAAAGCAGCCCCAAAGCATGATGTTTCCACCCCCATGCTTCACAGTAGGTATGGTGTTCTTTGGATGCAGCTCAGCATTCTTTGTCCTCCAAACACGACGAGTTGAGTTTTTACCAAAAAGTTCTATTTTGGTTTAATCTGACCATATGACATTCTCCCAATCCTCTTCTGGATCATCCAAATGCACTCTAGCAAACTTCAGACGGGCCTGGACATGTACTGGCTTAAGCAGGGGGACACGTCTGGCACTGCAGGATTTGAGTCCCTGGCGGTGTAGTGTGTTACTGATGGTAGGCTTTGTTACTTTGGTCCCAGCTCTCTGCAGGTCATTCACTAGCTCCCCCCATGTGGTTCTGGGATTTTTGCTCACCGTTCTTGTGATCATTTTGACCCCACGGGGTGAGATCTTGCGTGGAGCCCCAGATCGAGGGAGATTATCAGTGGTCTTGTATGTCTTCCATTTCCTAATAATTGCTCCCACAGGTGATTTCTTCAAACCAAGCTGCTTACCTATTGCAGATTCAGTCTTCCCAGCCTGGTGCAGGTCTACAATTTTTTTTCTGGTGTCCTTTGACAGCTCTTTGGTCTTGGCCATAGTGGAGTTTGGAGTGTGACTGTTTGAGGTTGTGGACAGGTGTCTTTTATACTGATAACAAGTTCAAACAGGTGCCATTAATACAGGTAACGAGTGGAGGACAGAGGAGCCTCTTAAAGAAGAAGTTACAGGTCTGTGAGAGCCAGAAATCTTGCTTGTCTGTAGGTGACCAAATACTTATTTTCCACCATAATTTGCTAATAAATTCATAAAAAATCCTACAATGTGATTTTCTGGAAAAAAAATTCTCAATCTGTCTGTCATAGTTGACGTATACCTATGATGAAAATTACAGGCCTCTCTCATCTTTTTAAGTGGGAGAACTTGCACAATTGGTGGCTGACTAAATACTTTTTTCCCCCACTGTAAATACATATAGATAATGAGAGAGCACTGGCACTAAACGAAGGCCAGGACTCACAAGGTCATTGGATACATTCTTGAGAAAGGCTGATCTCTGTTTCCTTTTTAGGGAAACATTTATTGAATGGAAATATTATAATATTTTTCCTTAGAGCTATTTCTATGGTTATTATTACAAGCTAATGCATACAAGCTAATGAATGTGCCATTATCTACAGCATGTAAGCCATTTATAGGCATGTGTAGGCTACATTAAAGAAACCTAATGTTAGTCATTTATTTAGTCTTGTTTTTATGACTACTGCCAAGACAGGCAATTACCTTGCATAATTACCTGAGCGTTTAGCAAATAGGTAACTGATTACCTGCTGATAGACTTTAAATAATTACAATTTAATCATACTAAACAAATATTCTGGCCATAGACTGAAACACTCTAACATTCAGAATATTCCATGCAATGTCTTCCATAGTGTATGCACAGTGATGACACTGACCTGAGTTGTAAGTTCAGGGTTTTTGCGAACCGACTCTCTCATTAGTCCTGTCACTGTGATCTGCACACTGAGGAAATGTTGAAAAGGATGCCACATAGGCCCACTCCATCGTAGCCCTGCACAGTACACGTCGTCCTCAACCTTGTCCTTGCTCTCTCTGGAGTTTGACCGTGAGCGGGCACAAAATGTCACCAAGATGAAGTGGCAGACAGGCACCCACTCTCCGGTGCTTCAGGTCGCTTCTCCTCTCATTAGAGAACATAACACGATCTCACCCTTCTCCTCAAATCAAAGAAGGAGTATGTGATGATGTCCTTGGCAACCTGAAGGCCATTAACGAGTTTCAAAGGACACTATTCTTTCTTTATTTTCTTAAAATCACTATTTCTATCCCTCTGTTTCTATCCCTCTCTTTCTATCCCTCTCTTTCTATCCCTCTCTTTCTATCCCTCTCTTTCTATCCCTCTGTTTCTATCCCTCTGTTTATATCCCTCTGTTTCTATCCCTCTGTTTCTATCCCTCAATTACTATCCCTCTGTTTCTATCCCTCAATTACTATCCCTCTGTTTCTATCCCTCTGTTTCTATCCCTCAATTACTATCCCTCTGTTTCTATCCCTCAATAACTATCCCTCTGTTTCTATCCCTCTGTTTCTATCCCTCTGTTTCTATCCCTCTGTTACTATCCCTCTGTTTCTATCCCTCTGTTACTATACCTCTGTTTCTAATCCTCTGTTAATATCCCTCTGTTTCTATCCCTCAATTACTATCCCTCTGTTTCTATCCCTCAATTACTATCCCTCTGTTTCTATCCCTCTGTTACTATCCCTCTGTTTCTATCCCTCAATTACTATCCCTCTGTTACTATCCCTGTTCCTATCCCTCTGTTACTATCCCTCTGTTTCTATCCCTCTGTTTCTATCCCTCTGTTTCTATCCCTCAATTACTATCCCTCTGTTTCTATCCCTCTGTTTCTATCCCTCAATTACTATCCCTCTGTTTCTATCCCTCAATTACTATCCCTCTGTTTCTATCCCTCTGTTTCTATCCCTCTGTTTCTATCCCTCTGTTACTATCCCTGTTTCTATCCCTCCATTACGATCCCTCTGTTTCTATCCCTCAATTACTATCCCTCTGTTTCTATCCCTCTGTTTCTATCCCTCAATTACTATCCCCCTGTTTCTATCCCTCTGTTTCTATCCCTCTGTTTCTATCCCTCAATTACTATCCCTCTGTTTCTATCCCTCTGTTTCTATCCCTCAATTACTATCCCTCTGTTTCTATCCCTCAATAACTATCCCTCTGTTTCTATCCCTCTGTTTCTATCCCTCTGTTTCTATCCCTCTGTTACTATCCCTCTGTTTCTATCCCTCTGTAACTATACCTCTGTTTCTATCCCTCAATTACTATCCCTCTGTTTCTATCCCTCAATTACTATCCCTCTGTTTCTATCCCTCAATTACTATCCCTCTGTTTCTATCCCTCTGTTACTATCCCTCAATTACTATCCCTCTGTTACTATCCCTGTTCCTATCCCTCTGTTACTATCCCTCTGTTACTATCCCTCTGTTTCTATCCCTCTGTTTCTATCCCTCAATTACTATCCCTCTGTTTCTATCCCTCAATTACTATAACTCTGTTTCTATCCCTCAATTACTATCCCACTGTTTCTATCCCTCAATTACTATAACTCTGTTTCTATCCCTCTGTTTCTATCCCTCAATTACTATCCCTCTGTTTCTATCCCTCAATTACTATCCCTCTGTTTCTATCCCTCTGTTTCTATCCATCTGTTTCTATCCCACTGTTACTATCCCTGTTTCTATCCCTCTGTTACTATCCCTCTGTTACTATCCCTCTGTTTCTATCCCTCTGTTACTATCCCTCTGTTTCTATCCCTCTGTTTCTATCCCTCTGTTTCTATCCCTCTATTACTATCCCTCTGTTACTATCCCTCTGTTTCTATCCCTCTGTTTCTATCCCTGTTACTATCCCTCTGTTACTATCCCTCTGTTTCTATCCCTCAATTACTATCCCTCTGTTTCTATCCCTCTGTTTCTATCCCTCTGTTTCTATCCCTCTGTTTCTATCCCTCTGTTTCTATCCCTCTGTTTCTATCCCTCTGTTTCTATCCCTCAATTACTATCCCTCTGTTTCTATCCCTCAATTACTATCCCTCTGTTTCTATCCCTCTGTTTCTATCCCTCTGTTCCTATCCCTCTGTTACTATCCCTCTGTTTCTATCCCTCTGTTACTATCCCTCTGTTTCTATCCCTCTATTAATATCCCTCTGTTTCTATCCCTCTGTTACTATCCCTCTGTTTCTATCCCTCAATTAATATCCCTCTGTTACTATCCCTGTTCCTATCCCTCTGTTACTATCCTTCTGTTTCTATCCCACTGTTACTATCCCTCTGTTACTATCCCTTTGTTTCTATCCCTCAATTACTATCCCTCAATTACTATCCCTCAATTACTATCCCCCTGTTTCTATCCCTCTGTTTCTATCCCTCAATTACTATCCCTCTGTTTATATCCCTCAATTACTATCCCTCTGTTTCTATCCCTCTGTTTCTATCCCTCTGTTTCTATCCCTCTGTTACTATCCCTCTGTTACCATCCCTCTGTTACCATCCCTCCGTTACCATCCCTCTGTTTCTATCCCTCAATTACTATCCCTCTGTTTCTATCCCTCTGTTTCTATCCCTCTGTTTCTATCCCTCTGTTTCTATCCCTCTGTTTCTATCCCTCTGTTTCTATCCCTCTGTTTCTATCCCTCTGTTACTATCCCTCTGTTACTATCCCTCTGTTTATATCCCTCAATTACTATCCCTCTGTTTCTATCCCTCAATTACTATAACTCTGTTTCTATCCCTCAATTACTATCCCTCTGTTTCTATCCCTCAATTACTATAACTCTGTTTCTATCCCTCTGTTTCTATCCCTCAATTACTATCCCTCTGTTTCTATCCCTCAATTACTATCCCTCTGTTTCTATCCCTCTGTTTCTATCCATCTGTTTCTATCCCACTGTTACTATCCCTGTTTCTATCCCTCTGTTACTATCCCTCTGTTACTATCCCTCTGTTTCTATCCCTCTGTTACTATCCCTCTGTTTCTATCCCTCTGTTTCTATCCCTCTGTTTCTATCCCTCTGTTTCTATCCCTCAATTACTATAACTCTGTTTCTATCCCTCAATTACTATCCCTCTGTTTCTATCCCTCAATTACTATAACTCTGTTTCTATCCCTCTGTTTCTATCCCTCAATTACTATCCCTCTGTTTCTATCCCTCAATTACTATCCCTCTGTTTCTATCCCTCTGTTTCTATCCATCTGTTTCTATCCCACTGTTACTATCCCTGTTTCTATCCCTCTGTTACTATCCCTCTGTTACTATCCCTCTGTTTCTATCCCTCTGTTTCTATCCCTCTGTTTCTATCCCTCTGTTTCTATCCCTCTGTTTCTATCCCTCTGTTTCTATCCCTCTGTTTCTATCCCTCAATTACTATCCCTCTGTTTCTATCCCTCTGTTTCTATCCCTCTGTTTCTATCCCTCTGTTTCTATCCCTCTGTTTCTATCCCTCTGTTACTATCCCTCTGTTTCTATCCCTCTGTTACTATCCCTCTGTTACTATCCCTCTGTTTCTATCCCTCTGTTTCTATCCCTCTGTTTCTATCCCTCTGTTTCTATCCCTCTGTTTCTATCCCTCTGTTTCTATCCCTCTGTTTCTATCCCTCTGTTTCTATCCCTCTGTTTCTATCCCTCTGTTACTATCCCTCTGTTTCTATCCCTCTGTTTCTATCCCTCTGTTTCTATCCCTCAATTACTATCCCTCTGTTTCTATCCCTCTGTTTCTATCCCTCAATTACTATCCCTCTGTTTCTATCCATCTGTTTCTATCCCACTGTTACTATCCCTGTTTCTATCCCTCTGTTACTATCCCTCTGTTACTATCCCTCTGTTTCTATCCCTCTGTTACTATCCCTCTGTTTCTATCCCTCTGTTTCTATCCCTCTGTTACTATCCCTCTGTTTCTATCCCTCTGTTTCTATCCCTCTGTTTCTATCCCTGTTTCTATCCCTCTGTTACTATCCCTGTTACTATCCCTCTGTTACTATCCCTTTGTTTCTATCCCTCAATTACTATCCCTCTGTTTCTATCCCTCTGTTTCTATCCCTCAATTACTATCCCTCTGTTTCTATCCCTCTGTTTCTATCCCTCTGTTTCTATCCCTCTGTTTCTATCCCTCAATTACTATCCCTCTGTTTCTATCCCTCTGTTACTATCCCTCTGTTACTATCCCTCTGTTTCTATCCCTCAATTACTATCCCTCTGTTTCTATCCCTCAATTACTATCCCTCTGTTTCTATCCCTCAATTACTATCCCTCTGTTTCTATCCCTCTGTTTCTATCCCTCTGTTCCTATCCCTCTGTTACTATCCCTCTGTTTCTATCCCTCTGTTACTATCCCTCTGTTTCTATCCCTCTATTAATATCCCTCTGTTTCTATCCCTCTGTTACTATCCCTCTGTTTCTATCCCTCAATTAATATCCCTCTGTTATATCCTGTTTCTATCCCTCTGTTACTATCCTTCTGTTTCTATCCCTCTGTTACTATCCCTCTGTTACTATCCCTTTGTTTCTATCCCTCAATTACTATCCCTCAATTACTATCCCCCTGTTTCTATCCCTCTGTTTCTATCCCTCAATTACTATCCCTCTGTTTCTATCCCTCAATTACTATCCCTCTGTTTCTATCCCTCTGTTTCTATCCCTCTGTTTCTATCCCTCTGTTACTATCCCTCTGTTACCATCCCTCTGTTACCATCCCTCCGTTACCATCCCTCTGTTTCTATCCCTCAATTACTATCCCTCTGTTTCTATCCCTCTGTTTCTATCCCTCTGTTTCTATCCCTCTGTTTCTATCCCTCTGTTTCTATCCCTCTGTTTCTATCCCTCTGTTACTATCCCTCTGTTACTATCCCTCTGTTTCTATCCCTCAATTACTATCCCTCTGTTTCTATCCCTCAATTACTATCACTCTGTTTCTATCCCTCAATTACTATCCCTCTGTTTCTATCCCTCAATTACTATAACTCTGTTTCTAGCCCTCTGTTTCTATCCCTCAATTACTATCCCTCTGTTTCTATCCCTCAATTACTATCCCTCTGTTTCTATCCCTCTGTTTCTATCCATCTGTTTCTATCCCACTGTTACTATCCCTGTTTCTATCCCTCTGTTACTATCCCTCTGTTTTTTATCCCTCTGTTTCTATCCCTCTGTTTCTATCCCTCTGTTTCTATCCTAATTACTATCCCTCTGTTTCTATCCCTCTGTTTCTATCCCTCTGTTTCTATCCCTCTGTTTCTATCCCTCTGTTTCTATCCCCTGTTACTATCCCTCTGTTTCTATCCCTCAATTACTATACCTCTGTTTCTATCCCTCTGTTTCTATCCCTCAATTACTATCCCTCTGTTTCTATCCCTCTGTTTCTATCCCTCTGTTTCTATCCTCTGTTTCTATCCCTCAATTACTATCCCTCTGTTTCTATCCCTCTGTTTCTATCCTCTGTTTCTATCCCTCTGTTACGATCCCTCTGTTTCTATCCCTCTGTTACTATCCCTCTGTTTCTATCCCTCTGTTTCTATCCCTCTGTTTCTATCCCTCTGTTTCTATCCCTCTGTTACTATCCCTCTGTTTCTATCCCTCTGTTTCTATCCCTCTGTTTCTATCCCTCTGTTTCTATCCCTCTGTTACTATCCTCTGTTTCTATCCCTCTGTTTCTATCCCTCTGTTTCTATCCCTCTTACTATCCCTCTGTTTCTATCCCTCAATTACTATCCCTCTGTTTCTATCCCTCTGTTTCTATCCCTCTGTTTCTATCCCTCTGTTTCTATCCCTCTGTTACTATCCCTCTGTTTCTATCCCTCTGTTACTATCCCTCTGTTTCTATCCCTCTGTTTCTATCCCTCAATTACTATCCCTCTGTTTCTATCCCTCAATTACTATCCCTCTGTTTCTATCCCTCTGTTTCTATCCCTCTGTTTCTATCCCTCTGTTTCTATCCCTCTGTTTCTATCCCTCTGTTACTATCCCTCTGTTTCTATCCCTCAATTACTATCCCTCTGTTTCTATCCCTCTGTTTCTATCCCTCTGTTTCTATCCCTCTGTTTCTATCCCTCAATTACTATCCCTCTGTTTCTATCCCTCTGTTTCTATCCCTCTGTTTCTATCCCTCTGTTTCTATCCCTCTGTTTCTATCCCTCTGTTTCTATCCCTCTGTTTCTATCCCTGTTTCTATCCCTCTGTTACTATCCCTCTGTTACTATCCCTCTGTTTCTATCCCTCTGTTTCTATCCCTCAATTACTATCCCTCTGTTTCTATCCCTCAATTACTATCCCTCTGTTTCTATCCCTCAATTACTATCCCTCTGTTTCTATCCCTCTGTTTCTATCCCTCTGTTTCTATCCCTCTGTTTCTATCCCTCTGTTTCTATCCCTCTGTTTCTATCCCTCTGTTTCTATCCCTCTGTTTCTATCCCTCAATTACTATCCCTCTGTTTCTATCCCTCTGTTACTATCCCTCTGTTTCTATCCCTCTGTTTCTATCCCTCTATTACTATCCCTCTGTTTCTATCCCTCTGTTTCTATCCCTCTGTTTCTATCCCTCTGTTACTATCCCTCTGTTTCTATCCCTCAATTACTATCCCTCTGTTTCTATCCCTCTGTTTCTATCCCTCAATTACTATCCCTCTGTTACTATCCCTCTGTTTCTATCCCTCAATTACTATACCTCTGTTTCTATCCCTCAATTACTATCCCTCTGTTTCTATCCCTCTGTTTCTATCCCTCAATTACTATCCCTCTGTTTCTATCCCTCTGTTTCTATCCCTCTGTTTCTATCCCTCTGTTTCTATCCCTCTGTTACTATCCCTCTGTTTCTATCCCTCTGTTACTATCCCTCTGTTACTATCCCTCTGTTTCTATCCCTCAATTACTATCCCTCTGTTTCTATCCCTCAATTACTATCCCTCTGTTTCTATCCCTCTGTTTCTATCCCTCTGTTTCTATCCCTCTGTTTCTATCCCTCTGTTACTATCCCTCTGTTTCTATCCCTCTGTTACTATCCCTCTGTTTCTATCCCTCTGTTACTATCCCTCTGTTTCTATCCCTCTGTTTCTATCCCTCTGTTACTATCCCTCTGTTTCTATCCCTCAATTACTATCCCTCTGTTTCTATCCCTCTGTTTCTATCCCTCTGTTTCTATCCCTCTGTTTCTATCCCTCTGTTACTATCCTCTGTTTCTATCCCTCTGTTACTATCCCTCTGTTACTATCCCTTTGTTTCTATCCCTCAATTACTATCCCTCTGTTTCTATCCCTCTGTTACCATCCCTCTGTTACCATCCCTCCATTACCATCCCTCTGTTTCTATCCCTCAATTACTATCCCTCTGTTTCTATCCCTCTGTTTCTATCCTCTGTTTCTATCCCTCTGTTTCTATCCCTCAGTTACTATCCCTCTGTTTCTATCCCTCAGTTACTATCCCTCTGTTTCTATCCTCTGTTTCTATCCCTCTGTTTCTATCCTCTGTTTCTATCCCTCAAATTACTATCCCTCTGTTTCTATCCCTCTGTTTCTATCCCTCTGTTTCTATCCCTCTGTTTCTATCCCTCTGTTTCTATCCCTCTGTTTCTATCCCTGTTTCTATCCCTCTGTTTCTATCCCTCTGTTACTATCCTCTGTTTCTATCCCTCAGTTACTATCCCTCTGTTTCTATCCCTCTGTTTCTATCCCTCTGTTTCTATCCCTCTGTTTCTATCCCTCTGTTTCTATCCCTCTGTTTCTATCCCTCTGTTACTATCCTCTGTTTCTATCCCTCAATTACTATCCCTCTGTTTCTATCCCTCTGTTTCTATCCCTCTGTTTCTATCCCTCTGTTGCTATCCTCTGTTTCTATCCCTCCGTTACTATCCCTCTGTTTCTATCCTCAATTACTATCCCTCTGTTTCTATCCCTCTGTTTCTATCCCTCTGTTTCTATCCCTCTGTTTCTATCCCTCTGTTTCTATCCCTCTGTTTCTATCCCTCTGTTTCTATCCCTCTGTTACTATCCCTCTGTTACTATCCCTCTGTTTCTATCCCTCAATTACTATCCCTCTGTTTCTATCCCTCAATTACTATAACTCTGTTTCTATCCCTCAATTACTATCCCTCTGTTTCTATCCCTCAATTACTATAACTCTGTTTCTATCCCTCTGTTTCTATCCCTCAATTACTATCCCTCTGTTTCTATCCCTCAATTACTATCCCTCTGTTTCTATCCCTCTGTTTCTATCCATCTGTTTCTATCCCACTGTTACTATCCCTGTTTCTATCCCTCTGTTACTATCCCTCTGTTTCTATCCCTCTGTTTCTATCCCTCTGTTTCTATCCCTCTGTTTCTATCCCTCAATTACTATCCCTCTGTTACTATCCCTCTGTTTCTATCCCTCTGTTTCTATCCCTGTTTCTATCCCTCTGTTACTATCCCTGTTACTATCCCTCTGTTTCTATCCCTCTGTTTCTATCCCTCTGTTTCTATCCCTCTGTTTCTATCCCTCAATTACTATCCCTCTGTTTCTATCCCTCTGTTTCTATCCCTCTGTTTCTATCCCTCTGTTTCTATCCCTCAATTACTATCCCTCTGTTTCTATCCCTCAATTACTATCCCTCTGTTTCTATCCCTCAATTACTATCCCTCTGTTTCTATCCCTCAATTACTATCCCTCTGTTTCTATCCCTCTGTTTCTATCCCTCTGTTTCTATCCCTCTGTTACTATCCCTCTGTTACTATCCCTCTGTTTCTATCCCTCTGTTTCTATCCCTCTGTTTCTATCCCTCAATTACTATCCCTCTGTTTCTATCCCTCAATTACTATCCCTCTGTTTCTATCCCTCTGTTTCTATCCTTCTGTTTCTATCCCTCTGTTTCTATCCCTCTGTTACTATCCCTCTGTTTCTATCCCTCTGTTACTATCCCTCTGTTTCTATCCCTCAATTACTATCCCTCTGTTTCTATCCCTCTGTTTCTATCCCTCAATTACTATCCCTCTGTTTCTATCCCTCAATTACTATCCCTCTGTTTCTATCCCTCTGTTTCTATCCCTCTGTTTCTACCCTATGTTCTATCCCTCTGTTACTATCCCCTGTTTCTATCCCTCTGTTACTATCCCTCTGTTACTATCCCTCTGTTTCTATCCCTCAGTTACTATCCCTCTGTTTCTATCCCTCAGTTACTATCCCTCTGTTTCTATCCCTCTGTTACTATCCCTCTGTTTCTATCCCTCTGTTACTATCCCTCTGTTTCTATCCCTCAATTACTATCCCTCTGTTTCTATCCCTCTGTTTCTATCCCTCTGTTTCTATCCCTCTGTTTCTATCCCTCTGTTACTATCCCTCTGTTACTATCCCTCTGTTTCTATCCCTCTGTTTCTATCCCTCTGTTTCTATCCCTCTGTTTCTATCCCTCAATTACTATCCCTCTGTTTCTATCCTCTGTTTCTATCCCTCTGTTTCTATCCCTCTGTTTCTATCCCTCTGTTACTATCCCTCTGTTTCTATCCCTCTGTTACTATCCCTCTGTTTCTATCCCTCAATTACTATCCCTCTGTTTCTATCCCTTCTGTTTCTATCCCTCAATTACTATCCCTCTGTTTCTTTCCCTCAATTACTATCCCTCTGTTTCTATCCCTCTGTTTCTATCCTACCCTATTTCTATCCCTCTGTTACTATCCCTGTTTCTATCCCTCTGTTACTATCCCTCTGTTATTATCCCTCTGTTTCTATCCCTCAATTACTATCCCTCTGTTTCTATCCCTCAATTACTATCCCTCTGTTTCTATCCCTCAATTACTATCCCTCTGTTTCTATCCCTCAATTACTATCCCTCTGTTTCTATCCCTCTGTTTCTATCCCTCTGTTTCTATCCCTCTGTTTCTATCCCTCTGTTACTATCCCTCTGTTTCTATCCCTCAATTACTATCCCTCTGTTTCTATCCCTCTGTTTCTATCCCTCTGTTTCTATCCCTCTGTTTCTATCCCTCAATTACTATCCCTCTGTTTCTATCCCTCTGTTTCTATCCCTCTGTTTCTATCCCTCTGTTTCTATCCCTCTGTTTCTATCCCTCTGTTACTATCCCTCTGTTTCTATCCCTCTGTTACTATCCCTCTGTTACTATCCCTCTGTTTCTATCCCTCAATTACTATCCCTCTGTTTCTATCCCTCTGTTTCTATCCCTCAATTACTATCCCTCTGTTTCTATCCCTCTGTTTCTATCCCTCTGTTTCTATCCCTCTATTACTATCCCTCTGTTTCTATCCCTCAATTACTATCCCTCTGTTTCTATCCCTCTGTTTCTATCCCTCTGTTACTATCCCTCTGTTACTATCCCTCTGTTTCCTATCCCTCCGTTACTATCCCTCTGTTTCTATCCCTCAATTACTATCCCTCTGTTTCTATCCCTCTGTTTCTATCCCTCTGTTTCTATCCTCTGTTTCTATCCCTCTGTTTCTATCCCTCTGTTTCTATCCCTCTGTTTCTATCCCTCTGTTACTATCCCTCTGTTTCTATCCCTCTGTTTCTATCCCTCAGTTTACTATCCGTCTGTTTCTATCCCTCAATTACTATAACTCTGTTTCTATCCCTCAATTACTATCCCTCTGTTTCTATCCCTAAATTACTATAACTCTGTTTCTATCCCTCTGTTTCTATCCCTCAATTACTATCCCTCTGTTTCTATCCCTCAATTACTATCCCTCTGTTTCTATCCCTCTGTTTCTATCCATCTGTTTCTATCCCACTGTTACTATCCCTGTTTCTATCCCTCTGTTACTATCCCTCTGTTTCTATCCCTCTGTTTCTATCCCTCTGTTTCTATCCCTCTGTTTCTATCCCTCAATTACTATCCCTCTGTTACTATCCCTCTGTTTCTTTCCCTCTGTTTCTATCCCTGTTTCTATCCCTCTGTTACTATCCCTGTTACTATCCCTCTGTTTCTATCCCTCAATTACTATCCCTCTGTTTCTATCCCTCTGTTTCTATCCCTCAATTACTATCCCTCTGTTTCTATCCCTCTGTTTCTATCCCTCTGTTTCTATCCCTCTGTTTCTATCCCTCAATTACTATCCCTCTGTTTCTATCCCTCTGTTACTATCCCTCTGTTTCTATCCCTCAATTGCTCTCCCTCTGTTTCTATTCCTCAATTACTATCCCTCTGTTTCTATCCCTCTGTTTCTATCCCTCTGTTTCTATCCCTCTGTTACTATCCCTCTGTTACTATCCCTCTGTTTCTATCCCTCTGTTTCTATCCCTCAATTACTATCCCTCTGTTTCTATCCCTCAATTACTATCCCTCTGTTTCTATCCCTCTGTTTCTATCCCTCTGTTTCTATCCCTCAATTACTATCCCTCTGTTTCTATCCCTCAATTACTATCCCTCTGTTTCTATCCCTCTGTTTCTATCCCTCTGTTTCTATCCCTCTGTTTCTATCCCTCTGTTACTATCCCTCTGTTACTATCCCTCTGTTACTATCCCTCTGTTTCTATCCCTCTGTTTCTATCCCTCAATTACTATCACTCTGTTTCTATCCCTCAATTACTATCCCTCTGTTTCTATCCCTCTGTTTCTATCCCTCTGTTTCTATCCCTCTGTTTCTATCCCTCTGTTTCTATCCCTCTGTTACTATCCCTCTGTTTCTAAACCTCAATTACTATCCCTCTGTTTCTATCCCTCTGTTTCTATCCCTCTGTTTCTATCCCTCTGTTTCTATCCCTCAATTACTATCCCTCTGTTTCTATCCCTCTGTTTCTATCCCTCTGTTTCTATCCCTCTGTTTCTATCCCTCTGTTTCTATCCCTCTGTTTCTATCCCTCTGTTACTATCCCTGTTTCTATCCCTCTGTTACTATCCCTCTGTTACTATCCCTCTGTTTCTATCCCTCTGTTTCTATCCCTCAATTACTATCACTCTGTTTCTATCCCTCAATTACTATCCCTCTGTTTCTATCCCTCAATTACTATCCCTCTGTTTCTATCCCTCTGTTTCTATCCCTCTGTTTCTATCCCTCTGTTTCTATCCCTCTGTTTCTATCCCTGTTTCTATCCCTCTGTTACTATCCCTCTGTTTCTATCCCTCAATTGCTATCCCTCTGTTTCTATCCCTCAATTACTATCCCTCTGTTTCTATCCCTCTGTTTCTATCCCTCAATTACTATCCCTCTGTTTCTATCCCTCTGTTTCTATCCCTCTGTTTCTATCCCTCTGTTACTATCCCTCTGTTTCTATCCCTCAATTACTATCCTCTGTTTCTATCCTCTGTTTCTATACCTCAATTACTATCCCTCTGTTTCTATCCCTCTGTTTCTATCCCTCAATTACTATCCCTCTGTTTCTATCCCTCAATTACTATCCCTCTGTTTCTATCCCTCTGTTTCTATCCCTCTGTTTCTATCCCTCAATTACTATCCCTCTGTTTCTATCCCTCTGTTTCTATCCCTCAATTACTATCCCTCTGTTTCTATCCCTCTGTTTCTATCCCTCTGTTTCTATCCCTCTGTTTCTATCACTCTGTTACTATCCCTGTTTCTATCCCTGTGTTACTATCCCTCTGTTACTATCCCTCTGTTTCTATCCGTCAATTACTATCCCTCTGTTTCTATCCCTCAATTACTATCCCTCTGTTTCTATCCCTCTGTTTCTATCCCTCTGTTTCTATCCCTCTGTTTCTATCCCTCTGTTACTATCCCTCTGTTTCTATCCCTCTGTTACTATCCCTCTGTTTCTATCCCTCAATTACTATCCCTCTGTTTCTATCCCTCTGTTTCTATCCCTCAATTACTATCCCTCTGTTTCTTTCCCTCAATTACTATCCCTCTGTTTCTATCCCTCTGTTTCTATCCCTCTGTTTCTATCCCTCTGTTTCTATCCCTCTGTTACTATCCCTCTGTTTCTATCCCTCTGTTACTATCCCTCTGTTACTATCCCTCTGTTTCTATCCCTCAATTACTATCCCTCTGTTTCTATCCCTCAATTACTATCCCTCTGTTTCTATCCCTCTGTTTCTATCCCTCTGTTTCTATCCCTCTGTTTCTATCCCTCTGTTACTATCCCTCTGTTTCTATACCTCAATTACTATCCCTCTGTTTCTATCCCTCTGTTTCTATCCCTCTGTTTCTATCCCTCTGTTTCTATCCCTCAATTACTATCCCTCTGTTTCTATCCCTCTGTTTCTATCCCTCTGTTTCTATCCCTCTGTTTCTATCCCTCTGTTTCTATCCCTCTGTTACTATCCCCTGTTTCTATCCCTCTGTTACTATCCCTCTGTTACTATCCCTCTGTTTCTATCCCTCTGTTTCTATCCCTCAATTACTATCACTCTGTTTCTATCCCTCAATTACTATCCCTCTGTTTCTATCCCTCAATTACTATCCCTCTGTTTCTATCCCTCTGTTTCTATCCCTCTGTTTCTATCCCTCTGTTTCTATCCCTCTGTTTCTATCCCTCTGTTTCTATCCCTCTGTTTCTATCCCTCTGTTACTATCCCTCTGTTTCTATCCCTCAATTACTATCCCTCTGTTTCTATCCCTCAATTACTATCCCTCTGTTTCTATCCCTCTGTTTCTATCCCTCAATTACTATCCCTCTGTTTCTATCCCTCTGTTTCTATCCCTCTGTTTCTATCCCTCTGTTACTATCCCTCTGTTTCTATCCCTCTGTTACTATCCCTCTGTTTCTCCTCTGTTTCTAACCCTCAATTACTATCCCTCTGTTTCTATCCCTCTGTTTCTATCCCTCAATTACTATCCCTCTGTTTCTATCCCTCAATTACTATCCCTCTGTTTCTATCCCTCTGTTTCTATCCCTCTGTTTCTATCCCTCTGTTTCTATCCCTCTGTTTCTATCCCTCAATTACTATCCCTCTGTTTCTATCCCTCTGTTTCTATCCCTCAATTACTATCCCTCTGTTTATATCCCTCTGTTTCTATCCCTCTGTTTCTATCCCTCTGTTTCTATCCCTCTGTTTCTATCCCTCAATTACTATCCCTCTGTTTCTATCCCTCAATTACTATCCCTCTGTTTCTATCCCTCTGTTTCTATCCCTCTGTTTCTATCCCTCTGTTTCTATCCCTCTGTTACTATCCCTCTGTTACTATCCCTCTGTTACTATCCCTCTGTTTCTATCCCTCTGTTTCTATCCCTCAATTACTATCACTCTGTTTCTATCCCTCAATTACTATCCCTCTGTTTCTATCCCTCTGTTTCTAAACCTCAATTACTATCCCTCTGTTTCTATCCCTCTGTTTCTATCCCTCAATTACTATCCCTCTGTTTCTATCCCTCAATTACTATCCCTCTGTTTCTATCCCTCTGTTTCTATCCTCTGTTTCTATCCTCAATTACTATCCCTCTGTTTCTATCCCTCTGTTTCTATCCCTCAATTACTATCCCTCTGTTTCTATCCCTCTGTTTCTATCCCTCTGTTTCTATCCTCTGTTTCTATCCTCTCTGTTACTATCCCCTGTTTCTATCCCTCTGTTTACTATCCTCTGTTCTATCCTCTGTTTCTATCCGTCAATTACTATCCCTCTGTTTCGTCCCTCAATTACTATCCCTCTGTTTCTATCCTCTGTTTCTATCCCTCTGTTTCTATCCCTCTGTTTCTATCCCTCTGTTACTATCCCTCTGTTTCCTATCCCTCTGTTACTATCCTCTGTTTCTATCCCTCAATTACTATCCCTCTGTTTCTATCCCTCTGTTTCTATCCCTCAATTACTATCCCTCTGTTTCTATCCCTCAATTACTATCCCTCTGTTTCTATCCCTCTGTTTCTATCCCTCTGTTTCTATCCCTCTGTTTCTATCCCTCTGTTACTATCCCTGTTTCTATCCCTCTGTTACTATCCCTCTGTTACTATCCCTCTGTTTCTATCCCTCAATTACTATCCCTCTGTTTCTATCCCTCAATTACTATCCCTCTGTTTCTATCCCTCAATTACTATCCCTCTGTTTCTATCCCTCAATTACTATCCCTCTGTTTCTATCCCTCTGTTTCTATCCCTCTGTTTCTATCCCTCTGTTTCCTATCCCTCTGTTACTATCCCTCTGTTTCTATCCCTCTGTTTACTATCCCTCTGTTTCTATCCCTCTGTTTCTATCCTCTGTTTCTATCCCTCTGTTTCTATCCCTCAATTACTATCCCTCTGTTTCTATCCCTCTGTTTCTATCCCTCTGTTTCTATCCCTCTATTTCTATCCCTCTGTTTCTATCCCTCTGTTACTATCCCCTGTTTCTATCCCTCTGTTACTATCCCTCTGTTACTATCCCTCTGTTTCTATCCCTCTGTTTCTATCCCTCAATTACTATCCCTCTGTTTCTATCCCTCAATTACTATCCCTCTGTTTCTATCCCTCAATTACTATCCCTCTGTTTCTATCCCTCTGTTTCTATCCCTCTGTTTCTATCCCTCTGTTTCTATCCCTCTGTTTCTATCCCTCTGTTTCTATCCCTCTGTTACTATCCCTCTGTTACTATCCCTCTGTTTCTATCCCTCAATTACTATCCCTCTGTTTCTATCCCTCAGTTACTATCCCTCTGTTTCTATCCCTCTGTTTCTATCCCTCAATTACTATCCCTCTGTTTCTATCCCTCTGTTTCTATCCCTCTGTTTCTATCCCTCTGTTACTATCCCTCTGTTTCTATCCCTCAATTACTATCCCTCTGTTTCTATCCCTCTGTTTCTAAACCTCAATTACTATCCCTCTGTTTCTATCCCTCTGTTTCTATCCCTCAAATTACTATCCTCTGATTATATCCCTCAATTACTATCCCTCTGTTTCTATCCCTCTGTTTCTATCCCTCTGTTTCTATCCCTCTGTTTCTATCCCTCAATTACTATCCCTCTGTTTCTATCCCTCTGTTTCTATCCCTCAATTACTATCCCTCTGTTTATATCCCTCTGTTTCTATCCCTCTGTTTCTATCCCTCTGTTTCTATCCCTCTGTTTCTATCCCTCAATTACTATCCCTCTGTTTCTATCCCTCAATTACTATCCCTCTGTTTCTATCCCTCTGTTTCTATCCCTCTGTTTCTATCCCTCTGTTTCTATCCCTCTGTTACTATCCCTCTGTTACTATCCCTCTGTTACTATCCCTCTGTTTCTATCCCTCTGTTTCTATCCCTCAATTACTATCCACTCTGTTTCTATCCCTCAATTACTATCCCTCTGTTTCTATCCCTCTGTTTCTATCCCTCTTTTCATATCCCTCTGTTTCTATCCCTCTGTTTCTATCCCTCTGTTACTATCCCTCTGTTTCTATCCCTCAATTACTATCCCTCTGTTTCTATCCTCTGTTTCTATCCCTCAATTACTATCCCTCTGTTTCTATCCCTCTGTTTCTATCCCTCTGTTTCCTATCCCTCTGTTTCTATCCCTCTGTTTCTATCCCTCTGTTTCTATCCCTCTGTTACTATCCCTCTGTTTCTATCCCTCTGTTTACTATCCCTCTGTTACTATCCCTCTGTTTCTATCCCTCTGTTTCTATCCCTCAATTACTATCACTCTGTTTCTATCCTCAATTACTATCCCTCTGTTTCTATCCCTCAATTACTATCCCTCTGTTTCTATCCCTCTGTTTCTATCCCTCTGTTTCTATCCCTCTGTTTCTATCCTCTGTTTCTATCCCCTGTTTCTATCCCTCTGTTACTATCCCTCTGTTTCTATCCACTCAATTACTATCACTCTGTTTCTATCCCTCCTTACTATCCCTCTGTTTCTATCCCTCTGTTTCTATCCCTCCAATTACTATCCCTCTGTTTCTATCCCTCTGTTTCTATCCCTCTGTTTCTATCCCTCTGTTACTATCCCTCTGTTTCTATCCCTCAATTACTATCCCTCTGTTTCTATCCCTCTGTTTCTACCTCAATTTACTATCCCTCTGTTTCTATCCCTCTGTTTCTATCCCTCAATTACTATCCCTCTGTTTCTATCCCTCAATTGCTATCCCTCTGTTTCTATCCTTCTGTTTCTATCCCTCAATTATCTATCCCTGTGTTTCTTTCCCTCAATTACTATCCCTCTGTTTCATCCCTCTGTTTCTATCCCTCTGTTTCTAACCTATGTTTCTATCCCTCTGTTACTATCCCTGTTTCTATCCCTCTGTTGCTATCCCTCTGTTACTATCCCTCTGTTTCTATCCTCAATTACTATCCCTCTGTTTCTATCCTAATTACTATCCCTCTGTTTCTATCCCTCAATTACTATCCCTCTGTTTCTATCCCTCTATTTCTATCCCTCTGTTTCTATCCCTCAATTACTATCCCTCTGTTTCTATCCCTCTGTTTCTATCCCTCTGTTTCCTATCCCTCTGTTTCTATCCCTCTGTTACTATCCTCTGTTTCTAAACCTCAATTACTATCCCTCTGTTTCTATCCCTCTGTTTCTATCCTCAATTACTATCCCTCTGTTTCTATCTTCTGTTTCTATCCCTCTGTTACTATCCCTCTGTTTCTATCCCTCTGTTACTATCCCTCTGTTGCTATCCCTCTGTTTCTATCCCTCTGTTTCTATCCCTCAATTACTACTCTGTTTCTATCCCTCAATTACTATCCCTCTGTTTCTATCCTCAATTACTATCCCTCTGTTTCTATTCCTCTTTTTCTATCCCTCTGTTTCTATCCCTCTGTTTCTATCCCTCTGTTTCTATCCCTGTTTCTATCCCTCTGTTACTATCCCTCTGTTACTATCCCTCTGTTTCTATCCCTCAATTACTATCACTCTGTTTCTATCCCTCAATTACTATCCCTCTGTTTCTATCCCTCTGTTTCTATCCCTCAATTACTATCCCTCTGTTTCTATCCCTCTGTTTCTATCCCTCTGTTTCTATCCCTCTGTTACTATCCCTCTGTTTCTATCCCTCAATTACTATCCCTCTGTTTCTATCCCTCTGTTTCTAAACCTCAATTACTATCCCTCTGTTTCTATCCCTCTGTTTCTATCCCTCAATTACTATCCCTCTGTTTCTATCCCTCAATTACTATCCCTCTGTTTCTATCCCTCAATTACTATCCCTCTGTTTCTATCCCTCTGTTTCTATCCCTCAATTACTATCCCTCTGTTTATATCCCTCTGTTTCTATCCCTCTGTTTCTATCCCTCTGTTTCTATCCCTCTGTTTCTATCCCTCAATTACTATCCCTCTGTTTCTATCCCTCAATTACTATCCCTCTGTTTCTATCCCTCTGTTTCTATCCTCTGTTTCTATCCTCTGTTTCTATCCCTCTGTTTCTATCCCTCTGTTACTATCCCTCTGTTACTATCCCTCTGTTTCTATCCCTCTGTTTCTATCCCTCAATTACTATCACTCTGTTTCTATCCCTCAATTACTATCCCTCTGTTTCTATCCCTCTGTTTCTAAACCTCAATTACTATCCCTCTGTTTCTATCCCTCTGTTTCTATCCCTCAATTACTATCCCTCTGTTTCTATCCCTCAATTACTATCCCTCTGTTTCTATCCCTCTGTTTCTATCCCTCTGTTTCTATCCCTCAATTACTATCCCTCTGTTTCTATCCCTCTGTTTCTATCCCTCAATTACTATCCCTCTGTTTCTATCCCTCTGTTTCTATCCCTCTGTTTCTATCACTCTGTTACTATCCCTGTTTCTATCCCTGTGTTACTATCCCTCTGTTACTATCCCTCTGTTTCTATCCGTCAATTACTATCCCTCTGTTTCTATCCCTCAATTACTATCCCTCTGTTTCTATCCCTCTGTTTCTATCCTTCTGTTTCTATCCCTCTGTTTCTATCCCTCTGTTACTATCCCTCTGTTTCTATCCCTCTGTTACTATCCCTCTGTTTCTATCCCTCAATTACTATCCCTCTGTTTCTATCCTTCTGTTTCTATCCCTCAATTACTATCCCTCTGTTTCTTTCCCTCAATTACTATCCCTCTGTTTCTATCCCTCTGTTTCTATCCCTATGTTTCTAACCCTATGTTCTATCCCTCTGTTACTATCCCTGTTTCTATCCCTCTGTTACTATCCCTCTGTTATTATCCCTCTGTTTCTATCCCTCAATTACTATCCCTCTGTTTCTATCCCTCAATTACTATCCCTCTGTTTCTATCCCTCAATTACTATCCCTCTGTTTCTATCCCTCAATTACTATCCCTCTGTTTCTATCCCTCTGTTTCTATCCCTCTGTTTCTATCCCTCTGTTTCTATCCCTCTGTTACTATCCCTCTGTTTCTAAACCTCAATTACTATCCCTCTGTTTCTATCCCTCTGTTTCTATCCCTCTGTTTCTATCCCTCTGTTTCTATCCCTCAATTACTATCCCTCTGTTTCTATCCTCTGTTTCTATCCCTCTGTTTCTATCCCTCTGTTTCTATCCTTCTGTTTCTATCCTCTGTTACTATCCCTGTTTCTATCCCTCTGTTACTATCCTCTGTTACTATCCCTCTGTTTCTATCCCTCTGTTTCTATCCCTCAATTACTATCACTCTGTTTCTATCCCTCATTACTATCCTCTGTTTCTATCCCTCAATTACTATCCCTCTGTTTCTATCCCTCTGTTTCTATCCCTCTGTTTCTATCCCTCTGTTTCTATCCCTCTGTTTCTATCCCTGTTTCTATCCCTCTGTTACTATCCTCTGTTACTATCCCTCTGTTTCTATCCCTCAATTACTATCACTCTGTTTCTATCCCTCAATTACTATCCCTCTGTTTCTATCCCTCTGTTTCTATCCCTCAATTACTATCCCTCTGTTTCTATCCCTCTGTTTCTATCCCTCTGTTTCTATCCCTCTGTTACTATCCCTCTGTTTCTATCCCTCAATTACTATCCCTCTGTTTCTATCCCTCTGTTTCTAAACCTCAATTACTATCCCTCTGTTTCTATCCCTCTGTTTCTATCCCTCAATTACTATCCCTCTGTTTCTATCCCTCAATTACTATCCCTCTGTTTCTATCCCTCTGTTTCTATCCCTCTGTTTCTATCCCTCTGTTTCTATCCCTCAATTACTATCCCTCTGTTTCTATCCCTCTGTTTCTATCCCTCAATTACTATCCCTCTGTTTCTATCCCTCTGTTTCTATCCCTCTGTTTCTATCCCTCTGTTTCTATCCCTCTGTTTCTATCCCTCAATTACTATCCCTCTGTTTCTATCCCTCAATTACTATCCCTCTGTTTCTATCCCTCTGTTTCTATCCCTCTGTTTCTATCCCTCTGTTTCTATCCCTCTGTTACTATCCCTCTGTTACTATCCCTCTGTTACTATCCCTCTGTTTCTATCCCTCTGTTTCTATCCCTCAATTACTATCACTCTGTTTCTATCCCTCAATTACTATCCCTCTGTTTCTATCCCTCTGTTTCTATCCCTCTGTTTCTATCCCTCTGTTTCTATCCCTCTGTTTCTATCCCTCTGTTACTATCCCTCTGTTTCTAAACCTCAATTACTATCCCTCTGTTTCTATCCCTCTGTTTCTATCCCTCAATTACTATCCCTCTGTTTCTATCCCTCTGTTTCTATCCCTCTGTTTCTATCCCTCTGTTTCTATCCCTCTGTTTCTATCCCTCTGTTTCTATCCCTCTGTTACTATCCCTGTTTCTATCCCTCTGTTACTATCCCTCTGTTACTATCCCTCTGTTTCTATCCCTCTGTTTCTATCCCTCAATTACTATCACTCTGTTTCTATCCCTCAATTACTATCCCTCTGTTTCTATCCCTCAATTACTATCCCTCTGTTTCTATCCCTCTGTTTCTATCCCTCTGTTTCTATCCCTCTGTTTCTATCCCTGTTTCTATCCCTCTGTTACTATCCCTCTGTTTCTATCCCTCAATTGCTATCACTCTGTTTCTATCCCTCACTTACTATCCCTCTGTTTCTATCCCTCTGTTTCTATCCCTCAATTACTATCCCTCTGTTTCTATCCCTCTGTTTCTATCCCTCTGTTTCTATCCCTCTGTTACTATCCCTCTGTTTCTATCCCTCAATTACTATCCCTCTGTTTCTATCCCTCTGTTTCTAAACCTCAATTACTATCCCTCTGTTTCTATCCCTCTGTTTCTATCCCTCAATTACTATCCCTCTGTTTCTATCCCTCAATTACTATCCCTCTGTTTCTATCCTTCTGTTTCTATCCCTCAATTACTATCCCTCTGTTTCTTTCCCTCAATTACTATCCCTCTGTTTCTATCCCTCTGTTTCTATCCCTATGTTTTTAACCCTATGTTTCTATCCCTCTGTTACTATCCCTGTTTCTATCCCTCTGTTACTATCCCTCTGTTATTATCCCTCTGTTTCTATCCCTCAATTACTATCCCTCTGTTTCTATCCCTCAATTACTATCCCTCTGTTTCTATCCCTCAATTGCTATCACTCTGTTTCTATCCCTCACTTACTATCCCTCTGTTTCTATCCCTCTGTTTCTATCCCTCAATTACTATCCCTCTGTTTCTATCCCTCAATTACTATCCCTCTGTTTCTATCCCTCTGTTTCTATCCCTCTGTTTCTATCCCTCTGTTTCTATCCCTCTGTTACTATCCCTCTGTTTCTAAACCTCAATTACTATCCCTCTGTTTCTATCCCTCTGTTTCTATCCCTCTGTTTCTATCCCTCTGTTTCTATCCCTCAATTACTATCCCTCTGTTTCTATCCCTCTGTTTCTATCCCTCTGTTTCTATCCCTCTGTTTCTATCCTTCTGTTTCTATCCCTCTGTTACTATCCCTGTTTCTATCCCTCTGTTACTATCCCTCTGTTACTATCCCTCTGTTTCTATCCCTCTGTTTCTATCCCTCAATTACTATCACTCTGTTTCTATCCCTCAATTACTATCCCTCTGTTTCTATCCCTCAATTACTATCCCTCTGTTTCTATCCCTCTGTTTCTATTCCTCTGTTTCTATCCCTCTGTTTCTATCCCTCTGTTTCTATCCCTGTTTCTATCCCTCTGTTACTATCCCTCTGTTACTATCCCTCTGTTTCTATCCCTCAATTACTATCACTCTGTTTCTATCCCTCAATTACTATCCCTCTGTTTCTATCCCTCTGTTTCTATCCCTCAATTACTATCCCTCTGTTTCTACCCCTCTGTTTCTATCCCTCTGTTTCTATCCCTCTGTTACTATCCCTCTGTTTCTATCCCTCAATTACTATCCCTCTGTTTCTATCCCTCTGTTTCTAAACCTCAATTACTATCCCTCTGTTTCTATCCCTCTGTTTCTATCCCTCAATTACTATCCCTCTGTTTCTATCCCTCAATTACTATCCCTCTGTTTCTATCCCTCTGTTTCTATCCCTCTGTTTCTATCCCTCTGTTTCTATCCCTCAATTACTATCCCTCTGTTTCTATCCCTCTGTTTCTATCCCTCAATTACTATCCCTCTGTTTATATCCCTCTGTTTCTATCCCTCTGTTTCTATCCCTCTGTTTCTATCCCTCTGTTTCTATCACTCTGTTACTATCCCTGTTTCTATCCCTGTGTTACTATCCCTCTGTTACTATCCCTCTGTTTCTATCCGTCAATTACTATCCCTCTGTTTCTATCCCTCAATTACTATCCCTCTGTTTCTATCCCTCTGTTTCTATCCCTCTGTTTCTATCCCTCTGTTTCTATCCCTCTGTTACTATCCCTCTGTTTCTATCCCTTTGTTACTATCCCTCTGTTTCTATCCCTCAATTACTATCCCTCTGTTTCTATCCTTCTGTTTCTATCCCTCAATTACTATCCCTCTGTTTCTTTCCCTCAATTACTATCCCTCTGTTTCTATCCCTCTGTTTCTATCCCTCTGTTTCTATCCCTATGTTTCTATCCCTATGTTTCTATCCCTCTGTTACTATCCCTGTTTCTATCCCTCTGTTACTATCCCTCTGTTATTATCCCTCTGTTTCTATCCCTCAATTACTATCCCTCTGTTTCTATCCCTCAATTACTATCCCTCTGTTTCTATCCCTCAATTACTATCCCTCTGTTTCTATCCCTCTGTTACTATCCCTCTGTTTCTATCCCTCTGTTACTATCCCTCTGTTACTATCCCTCTGTTTCTATCCCTCAATTACTATCCCTCTGTTATTATCCCTCTGTTTCTATCCCTCAATTACTATCCCTCTGTTATTATCCCTCTGTTTCTATCCCTCAATTACTATCCCTCTGTTTCTATCCCTCTGTTACTATCCCTGTTTCTATCCCTCTGTTTCTATCCCTCAATTACTATCCCTCAATTACTATCCCTCTGTTTCTATCCCTCTGTTTCTATCCCTCAATTACTGTCCCTCTGTTACTATCCCTCTGTTTCTATCCCTCAATTACTATCCCTCTGTTTCTATCCCTCAATTACTATCCCTCTGTTTCTATCCCTCTGTTTCTATCCCTCTGTTTCTATCCCTCTGTTTCTATCCCTCTGTTTCTTGCTATTGTTCTACTCTACTAGGCCTCATGTCATTTATCTGCTTGACAACAGATTGCCATGTTGTCCATTTCATTTTATGTCATATTACATTTTGTGTGTATGCCATTGTGTATATAACTATAGATGTAAGACTGCTATATTCATTTTCGGCATACTAGTATGATTATTTTGATCAATACAGGCTTTGGTTGTTGTTGTTAGTTTTATTCAGTTTTCTTTTCGAGTTCGAAACTGCCAGCCCCTACCTCGCTTGTATGTTTCAGTTTGTGCTTTCCATGTGGTTCATGCAGGTTGAATGAGCCTACTGCTGAGCGCGAGCCTCACCTGTTCTGCTCCATGAAAATGTGATCAGTCAAACTATTAACATTTTACACCTATCAAGGGATGCTAATTAATGCTCCACTGCAGCGTTGGAGCTGGCCTGTCACAAACCTAATTTACTCCACCATATTTTATTAAACGCACACCTGCATTGGGAATAAACTACTTTCCTTGCCAGTGGAGGACCATGGCCTTATTCTCCTGAACTCTCCCTCAAGTTTACTATCTTCCTTTATACCCAGCTTTATGCCAATGCTTCATTTGGGTCATATTCTGTGTCTCTATAGTCATATAGACTCCTTTCCTTGATTCCTTTTATTATGACTGACCACTGATCTGTAGAGAACTTAAATAAAAGCAATATGGCAGAAAGCTATCCATTCCTTTGAAATATGAGTAGTCATCAAGAAAAGGAAGTGCTTTGAGAGTATTGGGACACGGCAGTACAGAATGTATATTTGACTACCTCTTTAGCAGGCGAGTGTGACAGCTGGTCAGACACAAAAGCAACCCTTTATTCCCTCACCTGTGGGTTGTTGCCCATCCAAGTTTTACAATTGGCCATCATTAACTATTTGCATAAAACTATGAGGCTGCTGCATGAAAACAAAAGCAAGAGCCTCTCTATTCCAGATTGATTACTTTCATTTAGTTTAGCTTAGGGTCTAAAATGAGCTCTGTGAATGGTACGTAAACTATAGAACTGGCCTTGGTAACAACAAGTGTTTCTACATCTAATGTCAAGGTTATTTTATATGTTTATTATTAATGTTATTTTCATTGCTATGCTGTCATCGTTGGCCAATATTTCCAGAAATTGTAGAGCTTCTATATCATCAGTCTCCATGAAACATCACACCAATGTGTTCTAGAGGCTCTGAATTTGACTGTTGCTGCAGGAGATATTAATCCAAGATTGCTATGAGTGCCTGAGACTGGTTCGTTCAATCAGCAGATTTGACAAAAATAGCTTAAAATCCCAAGACCGCTGATCCCATTTCTGATTGCCAAATCATTTTAATAGATGTGCTCAGTCTAGTCTTAAGCAAGGTACGCTATATCCTCAGCCTTCATTAGTAGTCTTTACTTGTCTTTATAATGTCTAGTATATCAACCACTTAAATAATCAGGCATCGAGCTGTGGCATTTTTTAAATAATCAGGCATCGAGCTGTGGCATTTTTAGCTCTTCCTCTCGCTCTCTCAAGAGCACAACGTTAGTTCCCGAATCATGAATAACAGAGATAAAAGTCCCATCGGCCACAAAACCGCACTTCCATGGTGCTAGAGTTGCAAATGAACTCCGAGTGACCCTACAGAAGTCTTGCTATGTGAAGCAATACCTCTTAAGAGATTATTGCACAATTCCTTTGAGTTGGTTTACCAATCTAGTGTGTGTACAAAATGCAAAAGGGGCCATAGTTGGTAAGAATCAGTAACTTAAGTTACACTATTGTGTATTAACCATGTACTTACTTAGTTTTGGCAACACACTCAGAGGAACGACTTTCAGTGATGAGCAGAACTGCTATGTGCTCCACCCTACAGTGCAACTCCACCCACTCTCTCTGTCCCTGGCTGAACACTAGGGGGAAAGCATTGTCTGGCCATGATGCTCTTCTGTATTGACGGTAGAATGATTGATGAGTTGTGAGGGCGAAACAATGGAGCCCATTGAGAAATATTAGACTTAGCAGCACTCTCTTCTCCTTGAGACAAGGAGTCAATTACACACTCCACTTACACTTCTAATAAACATCAGACCTTCAGTCCCCCATGCTTTGTTAACACTCCAGAAAGAAGTGGGTTGTTTATCAAACTCCCCCAACGTTTTCAGTTTACTGCTATTCGGTTCAAAATAAAACAATTTGGATCGAGGGAACATTGTCTTGTGAATTTGTACTTGTATCGTAAAACAATGGAAAGGGATGTTAGCCATCTGTAATCAATTATTTATTTTTATCACCTTGGTTATTTGTCACCTATGGGCTAGCCTTTGGTATATGAAAGTGACACTTCAAATTTGCTGAGATGTCTAATATAGCTGAATTCAGCTAAGGTTTTATTATGCTGTTAATTTTGTTCAAATTGTGTCAATGTATGATGATACCACAGCACAGAATCCATTAGTTGGCACGTACAGGGATAAGCCTAGTTGCCAAGGGTATAAAAAGGACCTAGAATTATTGTGTTAAGACAACATGCCTCCCTTTGTTGTAAGAACATACTGTCACACAATCACATGTGTGTTTAGCACTGTCCACATGCAGCGAACATATATTTGGTGACTTCATGCAATTCATCTTAATGACCTACTTCTCCCAGAGCATTATTTCACATTACTACCCATGCTATTTCCTTTCCCCATCATTAAGACCTCTGGTGCATGACCAAATAAAAAAGGCAATAATGGAGAAAGTCTCTTCAATGTCAGCCTATGCATACAGATTTGTAGGATCTTAACTTGATCAGTCTTTTGTTGCTGAGAATTTTTCAGCGCCGCAGGAAATGCAGATGAGCTTGATTTACATAATGAAAACCCACACTAACAAACAGATATATTAAGAGAATTTCACTTTTCATATAGCTAGGGTGGCAAAATTCGGGGAACTTTCAATACATTTTTCAACCCTACATGTAGACTTATTTTAACCAGCTTAACCACCGATCAAGCAGCATCATGGACTAAACCTTTGAATCCTGTTGAAGCATGATTATTTTGGTGCAACAAAATAATCGTGCTTATTTTGCTGCGACAATACGGGTCAAATTAAGATCCTACATCTGTATCTGCGGACGCCACACACAGAGGATAATCAAAATCAAATCCTATAATGACTCTATGAATGAGGGGGAGAAATTGGTTGTGGCAGGGTTAAGGGGAAAGAATAACTCTGTGGCTCCATGTTTTCCAGTGTGACCCAAAAACAACGAGAGGAGACCTAGGTGAGAGAGGAGTTGTGAATGGTAGCAGGAGCTAGGAGATAGGATTTTGGTAGGCAGGGGGCTGTACTATGCTGTACTATGGTGTGTGTGGGAGCTAACTGATTGTCCACAGTTTTCCTATACGACCTTGAACACTGTTTAACCACAGTCACCTCCGATCTCAATTATAATGGAGTTGACTGTAACAGAATATGCTTTCGTGATAGAAAAATAATGTTTGACATAGTTTTGGAAGTGCTATTATTTAAAATTACTGTTAGTTGCTCACATTCCTGCTCCCCAACACTGGTTATGCAATTACGTCATTATGCCTGTCAAATTCCAGAATTCAGTCAAATTGCCCTCCAATCGAGCAAGGGCTTTGCTGTGTCAGAATGTTGGACATTTCATAATATGGTTTCCAAGGGAACTCATGTTCTGTGTTAGTAGATCATAGCAAATATTTTCCAATATGGATACTATTCGGATTAAACAGATTTGCAGTCATTAAGAATTTTCTGAGAATGGTGCAAAACAATCGACTAGCTGGAACTTAAATTCCAGACGGATTCACGCATGGACCCAGAAGGTACTTCTGAGAATTAACTACATAAAATGTTTAATTTCTAATGCTCAATTTGTAGGTGTTTTTTGAGTATGAGTTTGAGGGTTGATAAGATGCTTGATCCATTATTTAATTTTAAAGTTATGTTTGTTTTTTTGAATGTAGGTTTTTACCTTTTTTCACTCATGTCTAAGGTCAACTTCAGTCAGTGATTTTGGAGTGAGGAAGTGGCTATGGTCTACATATCCAACCTTTTGACCAATGACAGTCCAATGACAATGAGGGACATCGAGATCGTATCCCGCAGCATCCCTTCACTGCACAGACGGTCAACTGGGAACCTAGGCAGTAAACGGATCCCCTGGATCCACAATGGATCCCTCCAGGCCAACCTGACTTTGTCCAGTCAGATACAGCAGTGGTAACAGAGAGGCTGGCCGCCCTAAGCCTCACTGATGGGACCCAGACCCAAAGATGTGACTCCACCAAAGACCGAGAGGAGCAGCCCATGGCCTTTGACCTCTCCACAGATCCCCTACCGTCCTGATGATCTACACATGGTGGGCCTCATGAGGGAGCTAAATAATGACATTACCTTGGTAGAAAATAAGGGCCGCAGGTGAATTATTTTCTTCCCCCCTTTTCTTCTCCACGAGAGAGGAGGTGCTGGGGATGTGTAGAGTTTCAGATGATCATAGAATTAGGCATTAAAATACTAGAATGGGCGTGAACTTCCTTATGTTATAAAAGTTCAGCCATTTTGGTTAAGGGAGTTGGTCAACCACAGTTTGCCAGTGTTGTGATAGGATAGTGTAAAATAATCAATTTTAAGATTATCTGCACTGTATGTTTGTTAGCTAGCTAGCCAGCCAGCCAGCCAGATATGCTCTGTTTACATATATTTTAGAGGCTATTTATGAAGACAATTAGTATAAAACCGGTATAAACTGTATTTATATTATATGACAATATTTTAGGTTGGCCCTAATCTATGGATTTCACATGACTGAGAATACAGATATGCATCTGTTGGTCACAGATACTGTACGTAAAAAAAAAGGTAGGGGCATGGATCAGAAAACTAGTCAGTATCTGGTGTGACCACCATTTGCCTCATGCAGCACGACACAGCTCCTTCGCATAGAGTTGATGAGGCTGTTGATTGTGGCCTGTGGAATGTTATCCCACTCCTCTTCAATGGCTGTGCGAAGTTGCTAGATATTGTTGGGAACTGGAACACGCTGTCGTACACGTCAATCCAGAGCATCCCAAACATGCTCAATGGGTGACATGTCTGGTGAGTATGCAGGCCATGGAAGAACTGGGACATTTTCAGCTTCCAGAAATTGTGTCCAGATCCTTGCGACATGGGGCTGTGCATCATCATGCTGAAACATGAGGTGATGGCGGCTGATGAATGGCACGACAATGGGCCTCAGGATCTCGTCACGGTATCCCTGTGCATTCAAATTGCTATTGATAAAATGCATTTGTGTTCATTTTCCGTAGCTTATGCCTGCCCATACCATAATCCCACCGCCACCATGGGGCACTCTGTTCACAACGTTGACATCAGCAAACCGCTCGCCCACACGATGCCATACACATGGTCTGCGGTTGTGAGGCCGGTTGGACATTCTGCCAAATCCTCTAAAACGACGTTGGAGGCAGCTTATGGTAGAGAAATGAATTTTAAATTCTCTGGCAACAGCTCTGGTGGACAATCCTGCAGTCAGCATGCCAATTGTACGCTCCCTCAAAACCTGAGACATCGGTGGTATTGTGTTGTGTGAGAAAACTGCACATTTTAGAGTGGCCTTTCGTCGTCACCAGCACAAGGTGCACCTGTGTAATGATCATGCTGTTTAATCAGCTTCTTGATATGCCACACCTGTCAGGTGGATGGATTATCTTGGCAAAGGAGAAATGCTCACTAACAAGGATGTAAACAAATTTGTGCACAACATTTGAGAGAAATAAGCTTTTTGTTCAGTGTAAATAGGAAATGCATCACCAATGACTCTAATGCCATTGATTCCAATTAGGCTGGTTTGGATTTCTCCCTGACCACAATTGCAACCATTTTCGGACCGTTCTGGAACTTTGAGGGTTGGAGAGGGAGGAGGAAGGCACCAGCCCCTAGAATGGCTCCTCCCAGGGTTCTGAACAATAGGAAAGGCAGAAGCAGCACATCGGAGCTCTTCACCCCCAACTCCCAGAAGAGGTTATTTCCTCAAGGAGGCACTAAGCCTACATGTATAGTATATACTGCCATCTGCACTGATCTGTCTCATAACGTCAGAGGCATATCAGAAATTATTCAGCAGTGGACTGATCATGGCAGCAAAGGCATGTTGTGACTCACTGTCTGAGTGCTATGTGCTGTGTGTGTGTGTGTGTGTGTGTGCGTAAGCACTCCCCATGGGTGGATCAGGGAAGTTCCTGGATAATTGGTCATGATCATTTAAGTGTGTGGTCATCACTCACCCCACCTCAAGTCATCACCATAATACACCCCCCAAGTCTCAACTGCAACTACAAGTAGCCAAAGGCTTAATGACTCCTAATTATTTTATATGCTAGCTACAGACCGGAAGGCAGTTGCATCATAGAAAATGAATGGAAATGCAAGCCACATGCTAACGACACCAAGACAATACAATACCGACATATTTCAAGGAGTCATTTGGGTGTCATATTATAACCTATTTGCACACTTGCCCTTATTAAATTGAGATCCCCACATCTCCCATGCAATATGCTGCAAGGTATCATTCATTAAATAGTGCAACCTCAATAATACATATTAATAAACCAAAGTCGATCTCCAGTAACAAGCAGCAGCACCAAAGGGACTGACACCTTAGGGATTACTATTCAATAATTATCCACGTTAAAATATTAGGTTGATATTATATGACTGGATTGACATTTACACATTGCAGCTTCATTTATTTCCTTTTTCTTATCCACAAAACTATTATTTATTATATTACACTATTATATTCGCTTGTATTACTTTCTACTTCTTATGGATCTGAAATGTATGGATGGGTGAGCAATAGGGTTACAATATCACCTGTTGGCCATATTTCTTACCCCTATTCAGTAATTTTAGATCTGCAAGGTGTGCTCAATGAGGAACCCCAGGGATAGAAGCATGATATTAGGGTATCCATTAGGAGGAATCCCCAAATACCAGGATGTAATATGCCCACTATAATGGCCTCCATTGGTTGGAGATTAGGTATTTCATGACAGGATGATGGATAGATATACCAACTTCCTAGTTATTTACCCACCACCACCATCAGCAACTAGCAAGTGAGCGTCCCCATCCTTCCCAGAGGTAAGAGGAGAACGGAGAAGAAAGCAGAGGCCTCATTCCAATAGTACCCTATAGCATCCCTGTGTCCTCCAGTAGGTGATCATATGAAACACACAATCTCCAGGGGAAATGTATTTTACATTACATTTAGCAGACACTCTTATCCAGAACAACTTACATTAGTGCATTCATCTTAAGATAACTAGGTGAGACAACAACAATTCACAATCGTAGCAAGTACATGTCATCAGCAAAGTCAGTGCTACTAGGAAAATACAAGTACATTGATATTTTTTATACAAGTGCCATGAGATTTTTTATACTCTTTAAAGAGGTAGGGTTTCAGAAGTTTTCGGGAGATCAATAATTAAATTTAAAAAATAAATATAAAAATGTCCACACATCAAGCGGGATCTGAGGCTCCAGAAGGCGGAACGGGCAACGGAATACACGTCATCAATGTTTGTAGATTACCCACCTTGATTTAGAGGCCAACTCACCATTTTAAGGCAAAGATTAGCTTGGGCAGATCAGTGTGATTTATTTAGCTCGGAGAGGCAGAGCATGCATTACAATGACTGTGTCTCTAGTCTTTTGTAATACAGAAAACTGAAGATGCATTACCATGTCCAAACCATGCAACCTTGTGTAGAAGTTGTATTTCCTTTAGTACACTGCTAAACCATTTTTATATATGTGGATTGTATAAGGTTTACTGGAAGTTCTCTTTGAACACTTGAGTGTTTGGTTCAAAATTAGAGGCTTTCTAGAAACTGAAGATGGTTAACCAGGTAAACAAGATGAATATCGCAAATCCGGACAGGTGACTGGCTAGAAAGCAAATACAGTGGGGAAAAAAGTATTTAGTCAGCCACCAATTGTGCAAGTTCTCCCACTTAAAAAGATGAGAGAGGCCTGTAATTTTCATCATAGGTACACGTCAACTATGACAGACAAAATGAGGAAAAAAAATCCAGAAAATCACATTGTAGGATTTTTTATGAATTTATTTGCAAATTATGGTGGAAAATAAGTATTTGGTCAATAACAAAAGTTTCTCAATACTTTGTTATATACCCTTTGTTGGCAATGACACAGGTCAAACGTTTTCTGTAAGTCTTCACAAGGTTGTCACACACTGTTGCTGGTATTTGGCCCATTCCTCCATGCAGATCTCCTCTAGAGCAGTGATGTTTTGGGGCTGTCGCTGGGCAACACAGACTTTCAACTCCCTCCAAATATTTTCTATGGGGTTGAGATCTGGAGACTGGCTAGGCCACTCCAGGACCTTGAAATGCTTCGTACGAAGCCACTCCTTCGTTGCCCGGGCGGTGTGTTTGGGATCATTGTCATGCTGAAAGACCCAGCCACATTTCATCTTCAATGCCCTTGCTGACGGAAGGAGGTTTTCACTCAAAATCTCACGATACATGGCCCCATTAATTATTTCCTTTACACGGATCAGTCGTCCTGGTCCCTTTGTAGAAAAACAGCCCCAAAGCATGATGTTTCCACCCCCATGCTTCACAGTAGGTATGGTGTTCTTTGGATGCAACTCAGCATTCTTTGTCCTCCAAACACGACGAGTTGAGTTTTTACCAAAAAGTTATATTTTGGTTTCATATGACATTCTCCCAATCCTCTTCTGGATCATCCAAATGCACTCCACCAAAAGTATGTGTAGGTAATCCTGTCTAAGGCGGCTTAAAAAAATAAAAAAGATTGTGTAGTGGAGCTGCATAAGTGTTGCTCTCCACTTTCTGGAGCATCGAGTTTTGAAATCAGTGGAATGATTATAGCTAAAGAGATGGAGAAAACACCTGTCTCCGGATTACATCTTCAAACTAAGGGCAACCATGGCATCCGTGACAGGGAGACGCGTCCATCATGTATGATGACGTGTACGGGTAAGATATTACACACTTCTAATTTTGACAGAAAGTGGTTTCATTTCAAGTTAAAGTGTACTGTTAGCTAGCTAGCTCTACCAAAAGCAAACTTCAGACGGGCCTGGACATGTACTGGCTTAAGCAGGGGGACACGTCTTGCACTGCAGGATTTGAGTCCCTAGCGGCGTAGTGTGTTACTGATGGTAGGCTTTGTTACTTTGGTCCCAGCTCTCTGCAGGTCATTCACTAGGTCCCCCCGTGTGGTTCTGGGATTTTTGCTCACCGTTCTTGTGATCATTTTGACCCCACAGGGTGAGATCTTGCGTGGAGCCCCAGATCGAGGGAGATTATCAGTGGTCTTGTATGTCTTCCATTTCCTAATAATTGCTCCCACAGTTGATTTCTTCAAACCAAGCTGCTTACCTATTGCAGATGCAGTCTTCCCAGCCTGGTGCAGGTCTACAATTTTGTTTCTGGTGTCCTTTGACAGCTCTTTGGTCTTGGCCATAGTGGAGTTTGTAGTGTGACTGTTTGAGGTTGTGAACAGGTGTCTTTTATACTGATAACAAGTTCAAACAGGTGCCATTAATACAGGTAACAAGTGGAGGACAGAGGAGCCTCTTAAAGAAGAAGTTACAGGTCTGTGAGAGCCAGAAATCTTGCTTGTTTGTAGGTGACCAAATACTTATTTTCCACCATAATTTGCAAATAAATTCATAAAAAATCCTACAATGTGATTTTCTGGATTTTTTTTTCTCAATTTGTCTGTCATAGTTGACGTGTACCTATGATGAAAATTACAGGCCTCTCTCATCTTTTTAAGTGGGAGAACTTGCACAATTGGTGGCTGACTAAATACTTTTTTTCCCCACTGTATATGGCAACCTACGTAAGAAGCAAGAATACCTTGGGACATGGTTTATGACTGGGAATTACATTACACTGGTCGAAATTGCTAACTGGTGCATAAATATGAAGAAAAGTACATGGATGGTGTTCAATGAAATTAATTTAGAGAAATCATGTAGATCATAGAATTTAGCCAATTTAAATCGTAAAGCAATATGTGACTGACCACCTTGATTCGGTCTTATGCAGCAAAATTTGAAATTGTGTTTTTTACATTGGATAAAAGCAGAGACACAGAGCTACAAAATGGTATATCATACACTGCATTTAAGGGAACAATGGGAAAGTAATTCTGCTTTGAAAGTTGATAATCTCACTTTTGAGAAAATGGCCTTTGAATGTTTTGGTACCTAGTGAAGAGCTCTTCTTTGTCTACACCCATTCAGCATCGTTCACACACTCTTAAGCTTTAGCCCCACCCATCTCGTTTCGCTCTCGGAGCGTACACTTGACGCTCTGGCTGATGAGAAGGGTTGATCCGAGCGTTCTGACCTCACAACGGCACCAAAGCTAACTGGCTAACATTGGTTAGCTTGCTATTTACTTTCAGACACAAAATTGTTTACCTCTGGATAACATGAAAACAGCCTAACCAGCTCTGCTGGCAAAAATTTCATTACACTTTTTTGCCGACATTTACTGACACCGGCCATATTAAATGGGTGTTGTGCATTCATAAATTCATCAGTTATTCTGCGCTCTGGCATATTCGGACTGAATTTACGAACACACCCGAAATAGTTACTTGCATAGTGGAGTCTTTTGTTAAGACATGTAGCTAGCTAGCTAGGTAAACAATTAACCTAGCTAGGTAAACAACGTGTAAGATCATACACGTCACGTAACGTTAGCTAGCGAGCCAGCCAGCTAACGTTAGCTAGTTAAACATAGTGCCAACTCATGTCATTACTACCCTTGCATGAATCTGCTGGTAGTGGTAGCTAACCAACCAGGTTCAATGTTAGCTAGCTAACATTAGGCTCTAACTAGCCAAACAAACGGCTCTGAGATATGAATAATAACATCATACACGTAACATTAGCTAGCAAGCCAGCCAGCTAGCTAACATTAGGCTCTAGTAATAATGTAATAATAATATGCCATTTAGCAGACGCTTTTATCCAAAGCGACTTACAGTCATGTGCGCATACATTTTTACGTATGGGTGGTCCCGGGGATCGAACCCACTACCCTGGCGTTACAAGCGCCATGCTCTACCAATTGAGCTACAGCTACAGAGTCTAAGAGAGTCTAACTAGCCAAGCAAATGGCTCTGAGATATGAATAATAACATCATACACGTAACGTTAGCTAGCGAGCCAGCCAGCTAACGTTAGCTAGCTAGCTAACAGTACACTTTAACTTGAAATGAAACCACTTTCTGTCAAAATTAGAAGTGTGTAATATCTTACCCGTACACGTCATCATACATGATGGACGCGTCTCCCTGTCACGGATGCCATGGTTGCCCTTAGTTTGAAGATGTAATCCGGAGACAGGTGTTTTCTCCATCTCTTTAGCTATCATCATTCCACTGATTTCAAAACTCGATGCTCCAGAAAGTGGAGAGCAACACTTATGCAGCTCCACTACACAATCTTTTTTATTTTTTTAAGCCGCCTTAGACAGGATTACCTACACATACTGACCAGCTCAAATAGACAGAAGCCTTCTATATGGCAGACCAATCCGAACTCCTCTCTCGGCATGTCCAGCCCACTCATTATCTCAGCCAATCATGGATAGTGGGAAGGTTGCTGTCTATTTCTGTGGCTTAACCAACTAGGCTCGTAATTTAACAATTGTATTCGTATTTACAGATGGCATACAAGTTTGTTATTAAGACACATGAAAGTTCACATGTTCCAGAAGGCATTTCTGCCAGAACACGTATTTTGATTTTTAAAAAAAGTTTACGTTCAAATGGCTCTCCTGTGAAGTAGTGACCCGCGACATATGCCTAGTTTCCTGAAACGTGTCACATATTGTAATGAGTGTCAAAATCAATTAATCCGAATCAATATCTGTTTGTGTTGAGAGATCAGTGGTTCTCTCAAGGAAGCATTGGAAGGGATTCAAGATGGTCTAGGGCTGGCGTCTGAGTTGGTTGGACACCTTGGTTGAACCCCTTCAATTATATTAGTCAGCAGCTTCTTCTGTAAATTGGAATAAATTGACTTTATTAAAGGTGGCCAGTAGCCTAGCGGTTAAGAATGTTGGGCGAGTACCTGAAAGGTTGCTTGTTCGAATCCCTGAGCCAACTAGGTGAAACATCTGTCAATGTGCCCTTGAGCAAAGCACTTAACCCTAATTGCTCCTTTAATTCGCTCTGGATAAGAGCGTCAACTAAAATGTAAGATTAATAATAACCTGTTCCAAGGTGACTTCAAAATGTGAGCAATACAAAAGCAACTGATGAATCATGAAAAATATTCATTTTCATCTCAAGTTCATTTATGTACATGTTCCTATGTGTTGTGCTTATGGCTATGGATCTATAACCTATTTCAGTCAATACAAAGCAATAATGCTGTTTGAGTTTACTTGGGTTTTATCTCCACTTATTAAGTTGTGGGTGTTCGGGAAAAACCTCTGTGGGGAATTGCAGAGTAAGTCTAATTGCCTGGTTTTGGCAAGCATGTTCAATCCCAACCTCATTGTTTGGATTCTCAAAATTAAACGAGTGAGAAAGCTAAAAAGGGGAGGATGAAAAATTGTCGACATGCGCCCTAATTTCAGGAAACGTGTCAATCTATTACAGTGGAATACTGGAGGTCCCTCAAAAAACTGTGTACATTTACATATGCAAATGTAAGAGATTCTGTAGATCCATATAGGTCCCTAATGACGTTTAGCTTGTGAACTGCAGTACAAACAATGTATAATATTACAGCTTCTTGTGATAGACTTGCATGGTTAGCAATTCCAACCACACAGCCTTTGACCATGATTGGGTTTGTTTGATCATTGTAAGCCAAAGTGTTTAAATGGGCGAATGTCATGCAATGCACTGAAATGGCATTTACAGTACAGTACAGTATATCCAAGGCACCCCGATGCTAATAATTACAACAACAATGGTAACAATGTTCATGATGATGGAGCACTGACAAAGCCCATTAATTAGTTTGTTTGTTTTCTATATTACTATGTGTGTGGGCCCATGTTGTTCATGTGGGCTCACTAAAAGCAACGGATTACGCTGTGGTGCTTGTTTTGCACTCGGTGGGTGGAGAGAGAAATATCTCAAAATGTCAGGTTTGAATTCCATAGGAATCTGTGACACCCACGTCAACCTGTAATCCTGGCTATTACAGGGCTTTAGTTTCGATACGTGCATCATCATTACTTGGGTTGCCATGCACACACAAATGGCTGGCTTTGAAACCAGGCTTGGGAGAGTACTGCAGTACCAGGGTACTTTATAGTTATGGCACACTGTTGATTCGTCTGCGAACAACCTGCAGGCATGCTACTGCGTTTTCTCCTATGAATGATGTACTTTGAAAGACATACAGAGTGTCTACTGTGTGCATATGTGTCTGCATAGAGAAGGTCACCAGCCAACTCAAGATGTGTACATATTGTTAGCAGTTGATGTTAATCTTCAATAACACAGACCCCAAAGCAAATCAGGGGGAGAAGAATAAATCATAGTTATGCTGGGAAGTAGATGGTAGATGTTCATTCTTCCCTGTTCTCAATGTTTCTCCACTGAACAAAGAGACATGATGTAGTTTATAGCCTCAAGTCTAGCATGTGGCTGACCAATTAGAATTCCTTGCAATAAAATTGGGCTACTTGCCAAACCCCCAAGTATCCTGTTTCAGGCTCAATGTATAGACCATTTGGACCAATTAGAACTTGCCACATGTAGCTATGAGTCGCTGGTTGGAACCACTACAAAGATTCTAAACAGATGTTGAACTGAAAAACAACTATTTCCATTGATTGTTAATTCCCTCTTGACCACTAGTCCTCTTGACCACTAGTCCTCTTGACCCCTAGTCCTCTTGACCACTAGTCCTCTGCGTTGGGTATATTTATCGTCTAATATTCTTACAATATCTATGCCTTTTGCTAATTCAACTTTTAAACTGGGAGAGCTTTACATTAAATGGGGGATGATTTAACCCTACCCATCTCTAATCTAATTGGAGGAAAGGTTAAATCAATGTGAATCTAAGAAGACCAGAAAACATTGCAAGCCTCCAAATGACTGCACATAGAATTCCATTAAATAATCTATCAGTCAAAGCTTAACAGGCAAAGATGATCAGCTGAATCTGCGACTAATTCCACCATCTTATTGGCTAATGGTGGCCAATTCTGCTATAAATGTTTAATTGCAGTAAATTACATCATTGTTGTGTTGAAAATATCGACACATGATGTTGCTACAGTACATCTGCAAGGCCAATACAATATTGGAGGACAGAGGTTTTGGGCCTAACAAAGGTTTGAACTGGGCCAAGTACCAATGGTGGGCAGGGGTGTGGGTAGATTACATTTCTTCCTGGTAAGGGAACTCCTATGTGTGCACCAACATTATTTATGGGCATAATCATATAATTACATATAGAATCCCTATTAATTCAATAGGATCTCTGTGGGCCTAGTCTCTGTGGGCCTAGTCCTCATTTAACTTTGAAAATGTATTACCTTTTATTGTGGCATGAACACAACCAGTCATGATGTTTTCATCTGATTGTCAAATGATCACTTCAAAGGGCTCCTTTACTAGGCTACTCAAATGACCAGCCTCCAAACCTTGGTGAATGGAAAGAGACATCTCTTACACAAAACACCAAAAAGTGTTATGATATTTGCCAATTGTAATTAGGTCAGAATTTATGCGTCCACTGCCTTGGCAAAATGTCAGTGTTCTCTTTGAACCACATCGCATTTTGGAGCGTAGGTTATACCACCCGTTTTCATGCCCATTCGCTCATTTTTCATGCCTCTGACATGCGGAAATGATAAATAATGGTGTAATAGCCTACAGTTTTCTTGACATTTTGTTTTAATTATTTTGATAGGCTCATGTTTTAGCGGTATGGCGTACCCCCACTATTTATTTTGCCAGGCACCGTACCAGACCATACCACCTTACTTTCACCCCTGTTTAAATGTAATGTGAAACCTTTGCAATCTGGTTAAGTCTGTGTCAATGATGAGACAAACCTAAAAAACCGAGGTGCTCAAGAAACACCTGACAATGGATAAGTAGGCCTACACATGTTGTCCTTTGCTTTCATATATATATGTGTAGCCTAATGGAAGGCTACCCTAGATGGATGTCACCTTAAAAGGGATGCATTCAACCACATGGAGACACAAAAACAGACGCTTGGGAAAATAGAATGTAGGTCAGACATTGTTAAAAGGCAGAAAGGCAGGTATATAGCTGGTCATAAAAGCCGTCCATTTGGTATTCTTGGTTGTCGGCTATATACCGGTAAACTACTCAAGGATACACAATTGGACCGAAAGGGGTGGGACGCACAAAGCCTGGACCGCATCAATAATTGATCGCTCTCTTTCGGTCAGAACGTGGGACGTTTCAGAGGGGAGCTCTCCATGTGATTCAGTGAGTTCCTTCATCAGCTGCAGTTCCCCTCATAAACACACTCATATAGCCAGTGTGCAAGAAGGAGCAAGGACATACCTTTTTGCCAGGAAACCGGAGATGCTCAGAGTCTGCGCTTAATATCATCGCCTGCCATTGCAAGGAAACTTCATTTTTGAGAGTCTTACTGACGTTTTTGATAGATTCCAATCGCCGGACAGGTAATTATTATGAGCGCTGAAGAAAACCCTTCTGTCGGGTTAACTATGTTGAAGGGTGAGAAAGGAGCTCTCCACTAGCAATGGTGCTGAAACCTGCCTTTGGTCGAACAAGGAAGTGTTTCTGTATAACCGCAATCATTTCCATGGTGCTTTCACAAATGCAACGCCTTTATTCATCAGTTTTATGTTGACATTGACTGATAATCTAAATGCATACGCTATTTTTGCAATAGGCTACATACAATCAAAAAGGCATGGTTATTGTTCATGAAACAACATCGTAGGTTATAGGAATTATGAATATTGATCGGTTGTAGATGCGTTGACAAACATTTGGAATCCTTAAAATATAAATTATGTGTATTGGAAGATGGAAGTTTTCAATATGAGGAGGATTATTGTGTATTTTGGTCATCACCCTTCACCTCTGCAACTCCCGGGAAATGTGGAGACCTCTAAGAAATAGTTGTAAACGTGGTTTTAAGTATCGGGGACACATTTTAGACTTTGAGTAACCTACCAATAAGAACACAAGTTTCTTTATAATTCTCAATAACAAACCAGACATGATCAAATGTGATGTTTTAGGCCAACAATGAACATACTAAGTGTGTAGGAGAAGTGTATAGCACCATATTGTTATTTGTGTCAGTGAAAAAAGGTACATGCATGATTGTGCATGCCTCTGTGTATAGGCTATGAGGTCTGATATATTGACGGTTGGTGTCCTTCCTATGGCGCCCTGAACAGTCAGCCTACCTATGAGCTATTACATGCTTATTTTTATTGGTGCTAAGAGGCATATTCAATTATTTACATCAATGGATTCTTATAGAAATATGGCTGAATAGGGTTTTAAAAGTTTCTTCAGAGTAAAGGGTTTCGGTCAAGACAAGTTACACGTTTCAGTGGGAACTCAACGCCGACTGTTTTTCTTTTTACTTTAGATCTGGCAATAAAGGACTATTTCTCCTGCTGGACCTGAATGTAAGATCGTGAGGATAAAGAAGGCAGGAATTAAAAGCCATCATCATGGATTTTGTTATGAAGCAAGCGTTGGGAGGTAAGTTGCTGACGTTATGCTACCACTGCCTGATGAGATCATGCAGTCTTAGGCTGTTATCTCTTTGGGGAGATACGGGAGCGTCCGAGTGAGATCTTCAGTGCCAGACTATGGGTCATGACGAGGTCCGTTAAGGCGACTGAAAGCACTTTGTTTATATTGGTTAATGGGTTTTTGGAGATACACAACTATCACGTTATACTGTTACCTTATTGTTATGTATATATTCTGGGAAAGTGAACTTGGAATATTACCTATGCCAGTTCATCATTGTAAGCTATATGTTTATTGGTGAAATTTGAACATGCATATTTGATATATTTAGAAAGTTTGGATGGTTATTGATAGATTATGTCGAAGAGATTATTATGTCGATAGTATTTTGAATAAACACGGTTTTGGTTATGCGCAATTGCGCACTGCAACTCCAGCAGTTAGTCAGTCCCTTTGCTGAGAGCTCTTGGCAATTTTGCGCATTTCCGTATCCGCACAGATGCATTGCACATGTTTTAAAGCCCGTATCCTTAATGAGCAATTTACTCTACCATGAAGGTCATCTGGATCGTAGGGGTTGAACAATCGTCCTTCCAAAAAACGAATACAGTGGTAGCCTACCTGTAGCCTTCCAATGAGCACCATTACAAACATACTTACTGTGCAGTACAGTACAGTACATCTTGACTTTGTGCTACACTGCTCCTTATCTTCCAGCTGCATTAGTCTATCAACACTAATTTAATATTCAACAATTTTATTAGTGCACATTCAATATGCATGATTTGCTTTTGATAATTACTTGAGCTGAGATGTCCCTGTTTGGGATTAACATATAGAGTAATTCTTTTTTTAATGAATATAACAAATTGATCCTATCATCAATATGCAAATCAATCTAGTGGATGGTGAAGTAAGTAAGTGTATTGTATGGAGAGGTGCTAAACCTAGAGATAGAGTGTAATACAGTAAACCTTCTCAAATCCTTACACAGCCCCCTCCCTCCACACACACACACACACACACACACACACACACACACACACACACACCCAACCTTGTCCCTTGCCATAAAAAACATGACTTGCCATGCAACCCCGTCATCGCTGGCTTTTGACAGCTGTGCATTCTGAGACGCGATGATGGATACGCGGGAGAAACCAACACTGACTGATTAGGGAGAGAAAGGGCTCAAAGAGGAAAGGGGTGGGATTCATTGCATTAAACAGCTGCTAGATAAGGCAGTTTGTCAGGGCCCCTGGTCAGGTGTACACAGCTACATCGATAAAGAAAATGAGTAGAATCCACTGAACTGTGTGCAAAGGGATTTCACACGTGAGGAAATTGAGCTGTGGTGCCAAGGTCCTAACCTTCAGCAGTTTGGAGACATGTTCTTGGTTATTTCTCTCCTACAGATGTGGGAAATGTGTGTGTGGAAGAAGATTGCCTTTTGGTTAATGAAGTTTGGCTTGTTTCCCCATCGTAGCCCTTTACACTGGCAGATTTGGACACTGATAAATGCCTAAATTGGAACGCAGTGGCTGTACAGTAACATGCTATACATTACATCAGAGCTCTGGCTCTGCGCTTTATGGGTTTTGACTGACAGCCGTGACAAGAAATTAACTCCATCCCTCCCACTAATTAGGCCACTTTTGAATTTTTTTGTTGTTGTCTTAGTGAGGGAAATGCTGTAAATTAAGACGACTCTATGTATTTTGAAAGATGAGACGTTGAGGATTATAATGATGTCATACAAATAAGCCAAACACCCGTGAGTCCAAATGTGCATTTCACATTTCCATATCATAAAACTCATGTCATATACAGTGTCAACATTTATGATCACTGTTTGATGTACAGTTACAAGATGACATGGCATCATACCCTGGGTTGTTCTGAACAGAATGAGCCTATCCGAACCGCAGTTTCGCGGCCCCCGCAAAGTCCAACCCATGTTTAATATGATATACAGTACCAGTCAAACGTTTGGACACACCTACTCATTCCAGGGTTTTTCTTTATTTTTTACTATTTTTTAGATTCTAGAATAATAGTGAAGAAATCAAAACTATGAAACAACACGAAGTGTTAAACAAATCAAAATATATTTTATATTTGAGATTCTTCAAATAGCCACCCTTTGCCTTGATGACAGCTTTGCACACTCTTGGCATTCTCTCAACCAGCTTCTCCTGGAATGCTTTTCAAACAGTCTTGAAGGAGTTCCCACATATGCTGAGCACTTGTTGGCTACTTTTCCTTCACTCTGCAGTCCGACTCATCCCAAACCATCTCACAGACAGTGTCACCAGCAAAGCACCCCCACACCATAACACCTCCTCCTCCATGCTTTACGGTGGGAAATACACATGCAGAGATCATCCGTTCACCCACACCGCGTCTCACAAAGCCACGGCGGTTGGAACCAAACATCTCAAATCTGGACACCAGACCAAAGGACACATTTCCACCTGTCTAATGGTCACGTTCGTTGAGTACAGGATTGGACCAAGGTGCAGCGTGGAATGCATACATGTTTATTAACGAAGTTAACACACAACAAAACAACAAAAGCAACGTAACGTGAAGCTCACAATGGCTACACACAAACAAGCCAAACAAGAGTCAAGATCCCACAACATAGGTAGGCAAAATGGCTACCTAAATATGATCCCCAATCAGAGACAAAGATCGACAGCTGCCTCTGATTGGGAACCACACCCGGCCAACATAGATCTACAATAACATAGAATGTACACATAGAAATTCACACCCTGACCAAACCAACCAAAGAAAACCGGGCTCTCAAGGCCAGGGCGTGACAGTACCCCCCCCCCCCCAAAGGTGCATACTCCGGCCGCAACAACCTGACTCATTAGGGGAGGGTCCGGGTGGGCATTCAGCCTCGGTGGCGGCTCCGGGCGTGACGTCCTCTCCCTTACTGCCTCCCCATTGCACCCCTGGTCCGGTCTGGACCTCGGCGCGATGCTTCCCCTCTCAGTCCTCCCATGATGCACCAAGCCCTGTCTGGACCCTGGTGTGGGAGGCCCCGACCCTGGAGAGGGGTTGACGTCTGGTTCTGGATTGGAGCCACTGACCGGAGTTGAACTGGACCCCGGTGGAGCGGACTGCTCTGGCTCTGGACTGGAGCAGCTGACCGGGGCTGGACTAGGCACCGGTAGAGCAGACTACTCTGGCACTGGAGTGGAGCCGCTGACTGGAGCTGAACTGGGCCCGGTGGAGCGAACAGCTCTGGCTCTGGACTGGAGCAGCTAACCAGAGCTGGACTGGGCACCGGTGGAGCGGACTACTCTGGCACTGAATTGGAGCAGCTGACCGGAGCTGGACTGGGCACCAGTGGAGCGGACTGCTCTGGCACTGGAGTGGAGCCGCTGACCGGAGCTAGACCAGGCACCGGTGGAGCGGACTGCTCTGGCACCAGCCCTACCAGGCTGGGGACATGCACCACTGGTCTGGTGCGAGGAACAGGCATGGGCCGTGCCGGACTGGAGACACACACCACTGGTTTGGTGTGAAGAGCAGGCACGGGCCGTGCCAGACTGGAGACATGCACCACTGATTTGGTGCGAGGAGCAGGCACGGGACGTACCGGGCTGGCGACACTCACCACTGGTTTGGTGCGGGGAGCAGGTACGGGGCGTACCGGGCTGGCGACACGCACCACTGGTTTGGTGCGAGGAGCGGGTACGGGCCGTACCGGACTGGATACACGCACCACTAGTTTGGTGCGGGGAGCAGGTACGGGGCGTACCGGGCTGGCGACACGCACCACTGGTTTGGTGCGGGGAGCAGGTACGGGCCGTACCAGGCAGGGAACATGCACCACTGGTTTGGTGCGGGGAGCAGGTACGGGGCGTTCCGGGCTGGCGACACACACCACTGGTTTGGTGCGGGGAGCAGGTACGGGCCGTACCGGACTGGATACACGCACCACTAGTTTGGTGCGGGGAGCAGGTACGGGGCGTACCGGGCTGGTGACACGCACCACTGGTTTGGTGCGGGGAGCAGGTACGGGCCGTACTGGACTGGATACACACACCACTGGTTTGGTGCGAGGAGCAGGAATGGGGCGCACCGGGCTGGAGACACGCACCACTGGTTTGGTGCGGGGAGTAGGTATGGGCCGTACAGGACTGGGGACACGCACCACTGGTTTGGTGCGAGGAGCCGGAATGGGGCGCACCGGACTGGAGACACGCACCACAAGTTTGGTGCGAAGAGCAGGAACAACCCGTCCTGGCTGAACGCTCATTTTAGCCTGACAAGAGCGGGACGCGGGCACCACTCGCACTGGGCTGTGAATGCGCACTGGAGATACAGTGCGCATCACAGCAGAACAGGGTGCCTGTATGGTCCCACGCTCCTTCTGTTGCCTGGCCAGCTCCCCTGTCCTTGCATCCACTGACTCCTTCTCCCTTTGGGCCTCCTGCAGCGCCTCCTTCTGAAGTAAGAGCTCCTGCTCCCTTTTCTCTAACAGCCCCCGTAATGTGGTGGCCTCCTCTCTCATACTGCTGATCCGCAGGTCTTGGAGGACCTCTACAATAGCGGCCTCCTCCTCCACAGTCAGCCCTTTCACGGCCTCCTGCTGCTTCATCGACCACCCCGTGTGCCCCCCCAAATGTTTTTCTTGGGGTTGCCTCTCGGGTCTCCTTCGTCGTTTCGCATTTTGGAGTCGCCGTCGATCCTCTCCTACCTGGGCTTCTACCTTCGCCCAGGGTCCTTTCCCAGCAAATATCTCCTCCCAAGACCACATCTTCCCCACCTGTGTCCAGGGTGTTTGCTCCTCCTGGGCACGCTGCTTGGTCCGTTGGTGGTGGGATATTCTGTCACGTTCGTTGAGTACAGGATTGGACCAAGGTGCAGCGTGGATGCATACATGTTTATTATGAAGTTAACACACGACAAAACAACAAAA